>NC_143551.1:87952500-88271250 GCF_054136105.1 Typopeltis vanoorti
TTGTTCCTTGTAAACAACAGAGAATAGATAGAGATCTGACGAACTCTCCTATTGAGAAAGAACTTTATTAAGAAACCAGAACAAGTCCTAGGATTTACTTTTTCCCTTTAGTTCAGCACCAACACATAAAATGAAAACGTTTTTGTTTCATGAATACGCAATTTGCTTGGCTACTGCAAACTGCTTTATGGGATTCGGGCTCACACTAACTCTATAGTTGTTTTTGTTTGGGGGGGGGGGGGAGTGAGGATGGCGTAAGAAAACCGCAACAACATTGTTTCGGATATTCTCTGCTTTGCGGCCGCAATGTGCATTCAGACAGACTTATTTGAATACCCTAAGAAACACAGACGAATAATACAGCAAATTCTAAACTGCATTTGTCGAATTATTAAATAATACCATCCAATTATATCTTCATATTCCCTAGGATTGTTAAAAACCGAATATTTGAAATTGCAGGACTATTAACATAAAATAAATAGACAAATAGCTTTCTATTTACTAAAGAACATAAGTCACATATAAGACTACAGGATTTTAATAGGGAAATTTAAAAAAAAAAATCTACAATGGGAAGATTTTAAATTTAAATTTTGTTAAAAACTTAAATTTCGTCATGGGGAATGTGAAAACATCGATTGTTTAAATATTTTTAATGAAAAAATATTAAATTTGTCAAAATAATCGCAGAAAATATAATTTGGTTATAATCTGTAAACATTTAAAATATTCTGTAGTAGCCATGGATAATAAAGATACTGATTTCAAAACTATTAGTACAATACAAAATTAAGTTAGGTGGCGTACTCGGTTTTAGTAGTGTTAACGTTCAATTTTAGTACGTTTACTGTACCTTATCTTGACCTTGTACACTCATCATTCCTCCCATTGTAACACCGGATGGTCCCATCATAGCTTCTTGACCTGCCATCATACTAACCCTTTGTTGGTCTGGTCCGCCCGTCATCTTTCCGCCAGGTCTGTTTACCGTTGTTTGAGAAAACTGATGACGTCTTTTGGAACAATCGTTGCACACCCATACGGATCGCTGTAGAATAAATGAAGAAATACAAAATTATGACTGTCCCAAATCATTATCATTTTTACTTCCTTTCTTATATAGACTGAAATAATTTGAAAATCCAAGATTTTGTAAGAAGTTACCATATTAAGGGATTTGGTATCATTGATAAGTAAAGTATCAATGCGCGCACACACACACACACACTGTCCCAAGTTCGGTGGAACTTGGAACAATTATAGTTCAAGAGTGCTAGGTATAGCACTTTATAATTGTTTTGAAACAATAGCTATATAGTAAAAATATACAATACTCTTGTGAAACAATAGTTTAATGCTCATTAGAAAATTAATAGCAATTCTGTTGCACTTCAACATTTACTTGCCCAGACTTTAAAGTGATCTTTTGACCGTAAATAATAAATGACCATTAATTATCTATATGAACATAATTGCGAAGTGCAAAATTCAGGGCGTTGTTTACTTGTGGTTCTGGGCAAGCATTGGAAAGCACCGGATATATCAGATTTTAGTTATTGTTGTTTGCATGTATGTATTGTTCAATTATATATTTATTGTCGTTTTTCAATTGATTGTTATCCTACGAATTTTTTTAAACAATATTTGGGAATTTCAACAATGTAACTGCGCCTATTGTCAACTAACCGATTCGACAAAACTTTTTTTTTTTTTTTGTGCACAATTGCAAATAATTTTGGAATTATTCCAAACACAAGTTTGGAATTGTTGGGAATGTAATTATTGGGAATTAAGTTGGGGAATAGAGTTATTCCAAAAATGTGCTGCAAGAATTTAAGCAATGTAAGATAAACTAATCAAAATAATTATAATTTTGCCTTCTTCAAATAAGAGTTAAATACTGTTAAATACTGTTGTTGAAATAAATACAAATCCATTAGAAGCATTTTCATTAATAGAAGAATTTAAATGATGAAAAATATCCTCGAAATATAATAAAACATCAATGAATATAAGTCCTTCAAATACTTATCAGTTATTTGACTCTATGTCCTGACCTTGCACCATCGATCTTTCACTTTCATTTTTTCCCCACCATAACTCTAATCGATTTATCTGGTGCCAGAAAATTCACAGATGTCGTAAATAAAATGAAACTGTAGAAATGATAGGCGAGGAGGTTAAGTGATGTCTTGTTCATGTCCGTGTAAGGTTAAACACCATGAATTTGTACTTAGCATGTGTCTGACAGCTACCGTCATTGATGGGCTACACTGTTAGGTGAGCCCAGGGCTTAAGTCAATTAGCATTAGAAAATCATACATAATTGCATTTGATAGGAGTCCATTATCTTGTAGCATTAAAACGCACTTAAAGATCGCCGAACATTCTTTGGTTGTTTTTAGACGTCTGCTATAGCATTGGAGAAGAGAGGGGGGGAAGCATGAGCAGGGAAGAGAGGAGAAAGAGAAGGTGGCCATTACTCTTTTAGTTCGTCTTATGTCTTACCGCTTAATTATAAGTGCTCGCTCTAGCAGGCATTGCCAAGGAAAGGGTGTGGTCATAATATGCACGAGATAGAGTTCATGAGGTGAAAAGAAGTCCCGTGTGCGTCATGAGGCGTACAGTTTTCTGTCACGGAAATGGTGAGTTGTAAAGGTTACGCTGAAAACATACACATACAGAGAGAGAGAGAGAGAAAGAGAGAGAGAGAGAGAGAGACGGTGTGATGATCAGTCTCGTTTCTTTTCTAAATCTAATTAATAATTTCACAATGCATAATCAAGAGTTAAATAATGTTTCTGTTATTTCATTCATCCTTTTCCATTAATTCTACAACTATAGAACTAGGGGTTGTCTTCGGAATAGAGAAAGCTTATTTTTAGTAACTCAAAATGGGAAATACAAAAATCGTCTGTATGAATGATAAGTTCTTTGTTTGGTTTATCTTGATCGTTTTAAATATTTCCATTTCTTTTTAAACTTGAATGTTTATAACTCGTTTAAAGAAGTGCTGTGGAAGTTGAAGATTTAACTAGCAGCTTCTTTGGAATTATTTCGGTAATCAAACTTATGTTAAAGGAGTAAATAACATAAACTAATATGAAGATTTGTGCTTTATGCACAATAATATATTGTGCGGGGGCTTTTAGTCTTATTATGACTTTGTTATGCGTTAAAATAAAGAGTTTTTATTTATGTATTTATTTATTTTTTTAAATCGGAGACTGCAGAGACTGAGAAGTGGTAACAGAAGCATTTCGAAACGCATCTAAAGCCTTCTAATCCGACAGAGGAGTCTCCAAGGTGCCTGCATTCTTTCGTATCGCTTAGCAACAATACTCAGACCACAGAATTTCATAAGGCGCAGAGTTGTTAAGAACAAGATTCTTCGGCACAGATTATTACTTAAGTTATCATGTTTTCGATCTACAATTTCATTCGATAGAAGAAAAAGAAGACATATTATGCGAATTTGAGTTGTTAAATTCAATTAATAAAAATGCTTTGAAAATAGCGAAAAAGCTCAAAAGGCAACGTTTTTTCTCCTCCCTCCCTCCCTTATCATTTCATTTATTAAGATTTCGACTAACTTTGGAATATAGTTGCTTCTTATTTGTTTAAGATCCTTTGAAAAATTCGACGGAGACTGTGGGGAGATGCTAATATATTTAAAAGAAGCTGTAGGAATTACTTCCTCCATAGGAGAAAGTTCTTCCGAAATTTCCTGGGAATTTCGGAACAAAGAATGCGATAAAGGAAGAAGGTAAAGGGAGAACAGAAAATAAAGGAAAATAACATAGATGTAGATACTACTTAAAAATAAAATAACATAGACACATCAACCGATTTTGACCAATTATTCCTTGACGGTTTTACCTACAATGTCTAAACAATAAACATCTCATGCGTAAGAAATCGGGCCAATTTAATGTTAAGAATGTAAGTGGCATATTTAAATATTAGCAATACAATAACGACAGCGAACACAAATCCTTTAATAAAAATGAAAAAAAAATGCAGTAAAGTATCTGCTACGGAACCTGTAGCTTTCTCAGTATTTGGCTTAATTAATTTTTTTAAAAGTTATTTTATTGTGACTCCCACCCACGAAAAGTTGTAAACTATTTCAATAAGAGTGGGTGGGTTACCTAAAGTTTTTTAGTTTATTTTTGATCTGGAGACCAAACATGGAACTTTTCAAACCTGTAAGCAAAGTGTACGATCTCACACCAGGCCAATTAAATTCATTTTTTAATTAAACACATTCTTAAAACATCCCTGCCGACGGAGGGATTCGATCCCTCAGCCTGATGGTTGAAGAGCAGATTCGTTAATCACTCGGCCAAATTTTTCATGTGAGATGTTTTTATGATCTTAACTTAATTAGAACTGGCAACATATTTTATTTTGATTTTCAAAATATTGACTCTTAATTTACCTACATGTCCACATATACTCATCGAGTTGTTTATAACATTTTCCGAAATAGAGTTAAAAATATAGAAACAAAATATTTTAAATTAAAGTTTTGGGTCCCCAGCCATCAACATTGTACATACTAGAATTAAAATAATCCATAAGACATTTGCTCTTCTTGCTCAGATTTTGCACCGTTTCTAAAGTGAGTTTGCTTCCATTCGAGCACAATAGCCAAAGGTTAGCGTACCAATATTTCTTGAAGTACTGTTTTGATAACAATAAGTTGACTTCTATCATCGGGCAAAAAAACTACGAGACAACAAACACCACATGTCACTTTGGATGGATATTTTATCTAAGAAAAAAACTCACTTTCTTCAATAATCTTTCCTTCGATATTTATTATAAATCTGAAGTTGGATGAAATACTGTTCGTAAATTTTGTATCAAAAATCCAAAATGCTAAAGAAATATCTTCATACATGACAACCAATGCTGCAAAGAGTTCTGATTTATTGGAACTAATTTTTTTACTAAAGGGATAATATTTCTTCAGTGAGCACAGCAGATATGCGGTCTCTATTTTCTACTGCTCTGTACAGTGCATGTATGCCCCTCTATACAGCATTTTATATGGTGTTGCTCTCACATACTTTCTGTCATGATGAAAAGAGATTAATGTTCGACTTCTACTATCTGCCGGCGTGCTGCTCAATACTGACAATGCTGCCCCAAACTAAAACAAGACTTCATTTTTCTTTTCCAGCAAAATATATATTTCAAAGTATTATCTACACTTCACCTTAGGTGAGCAAATATTTTACGTACAGTATTTTTTGTTTTAGTAAAATGTCAAATCCGATAAACTGACTTTTTCAATACTAGTATTGGTTTTCTCTTCCTAAATTTAAAAATTCTCTTTTTAACTATTTAAGTATTTATGATTGTTAAAAATATGACTTTATTCACGTGGCAAAAGGCCAACAATGAATCAGTCATTGACTTGAAATACGGAACAATACAGAAATCGACAATAATACACACCAACAATAAGGAATTCTCGAAACAGGGTAAAAGTTGTTTAGTTTAAAAGTATATAAAACGAACAATGTTGTAAATTTCTAAGTTAAATAATACTTGAGTAAAGTTATATTACAATAAACAGTTTTGACTAAAAAAATAACAAACAAAGCGTCTACTCCTACAGAGAACTAAGCAGGCACAGCTGGTTAGTGCGAATATCCTCAGCATTTGCGATCGATGCAACTTATTGATTTTTAGCTCTAATGGACTTTGTAAACATGAGACCTACAATACGCTCGTAGAGAATTGGTCAGATGGCGATGCAAAAAGTAGACAATGTTTTGCTGATTCAGAGACATCTGTGCAACGCAAGCAGTCGGAAATTATTCAGAGAATTATACAAACAATCCGCCCTTAATTTCTCATTGTAATCAAATCAAAACAAAGTCTAATTTGTTTAACATGCGTAGTAAGAAGTTTTAGTATTTTGTTTAACGAAACTTTTGTTTGGATTGTTATGCTATCACGTCTTTATATTCATAGATAAAGATAGATAAGAAAGATAGAAAGCTAAATTATCGAATAACAATGAAATATATTTATATATACGAACGAAATTCTGTTTAAAATGGCACGGATATTAAACTGATAAATTAACCAATTTAATTAATTTTTTTTTTTGATTTTTTAATGTGAAATGACTCACTTAATTTTAATGCATCTCTAAAAAGTAGATCACGTTTTCGGATTTAGAAATAGCTGTTAGAATTTGATCAAAAAAAAACTCTAAGCAAAGATCTTTTTATATGATCTGATTACTTTATTAATGTTTGCTTCTGCAAGTCAGTGAAAGATTTCGCAACTATCCTTGAGAAGGGATGGAAAAAAAAACACCTTAAAGACAAAAAAAAAAAATCCTTTTATACTTGCGTCATACTTTGAGATATTTTAATCAGTCCTTGTAATGTGTCTTAGGAATAGAGCGTTAAAGACAAGTTTGCTTTGAATTTCATTTTTTTTTTTTTTTTTAGTTTCGCCGTAACACATTCTTCGAGATTAAATAACTGAGAGGTTTAAAGGTCTCCATAATAATAAAGGTAAATAAAAATGTGTTTTGAAAACGGCTGAGTTGCAAAATAAAATAAAACAAAAGAAAAAAAAAGCAGTTGATTAAAAACGATAGCTAGCTTCTTTAACCTGATTAAATTAACTTTTCGCAACACTAAGAAGACTTTATCCCATGTCCTCGATTTTAAATTGCTTAAAGTATAAGCCCATCCAAAATATTAGCTGCATATGTAAATATATAGTACGACCTTCTTTAAGTTTAATTCTTACACGTTGAAGTAGTTAGTGTTGTCAGTTTCCTTCCGTAATTTTATTTTTTTCTGACAAAGAACTTTTTTTCTGTTTCTTATTCAAAATTCCTACGCTAGATGGCACTCCAAACAATAGCATACTCGGATAACAAATGATGCCAGAGAGGCACAGCTATTCTGTTTGTTCCCATTGATTTCTACTCTCGTGCAATGGCTTCTGCTTTTCCGACAAATAAGTTCCGCGTTCTCCCTTCTATTCCCCCCCCCACCACCACCACCCACACACACGCATTCTCTCCTCTGCTCCAAGCGTCATGTTGGACCTGACAGAAATACAGAGAACTGTGTGTGGTTTCTGCAATTAGATAATCATGCGGGGGGGGGGGGAATCAGAACCTAAAAGCCATCAGTCATGCGAGTATTCAATAATCAACTATAATTTACAATTTCTACCAGTAAAACGATATCATTTAAGTAGAGACATCTGCAATGGCTCGCGACTGGAAGGTCATCGAACGCTCCTATAATTTAATTCTTAAATAATAACAATTTATATTATTTAAATTAAGGGGATATTAAATCCCACATTGTTTTAAAACCGAATAAGAAACTCAGAGATTGGAATCAGAGAGTTTCATGCCGAATATAGTAAACTATAAAAGTATCGGCGAATACTAGCGTGAGCTAATGCAAGGAGTCCTAGTTACGTAGTACAATCTCGGGCAACTCGCAGCACAACTCTCTGATTCCAATCTTTGAGTTTCTTATTCGGTTTTAAAACAATGTGGGATTTAATATCCCCTTAATTTAAATAATGTTTATATCGCCGAAATGAAGCCTATTCGCTCTTTATATTTAAGTAACAATTTATATTTTAAGTAATTAAAAAAGAGTAAACAGAAGGGCAACCATACTCCGAAATCCGTTAACTTACATTTACCAAACGAAGACCAAACAAAAAAAATTCAAATGCCATATCAAAAGCTTGTTTCTGGGTTCCGAAAAGCTTAGTTACTTCTTTGACGAAGTTTCACACCCTCTTTTTCTTCTCCACCCCCTAAGACTTTTCATGAGTTCATGCTCTCTTTTATTTCAGGTAGTTCTTCATTAATTTCCAGTTATTCGTGAAAAATAGTGTTCTTTACACTACTTCTAAGAATAACTAGAAAATTTTATACCAAGAAATTACATATTTCTTAATGTATCTTATCAAAATTAATAGAGACAGATAACTTCACGGATTCTTTAATTAATTACAGAATGTTGATCATTCCCTCCAAGGATACAAAATATAAATTACGTTCCCCACTCGGTCTACTAGAATCCTGCTCCTGATAGATTCTTTTTATTGTGTAAAATTGAGACTAGACCCAATGACAATGAACTCGTCAAACTGGTGAGAGTTTTTGATGGGTCTATTGTGGTATCGTTCTTTATTTCATGTATGAGTTTTTTGTTTTTGGTTGAAAAAAGTATTTTTCCTGCTTAGTTTTTTTTTTTTCTTTCTCTCTAGAAAAAATCTTCAAATATTATAGTTTAGCAAGGTCGGTAGCTTCCCTAGCGGTTTTAGCTGCAAAACAATATCCTTCGAAAACAAAAGTAGAAATTTTAGCTTTCGTCTAAAACGAAAATCTCCAACTCCTTCTTGTAGAAGTTTTTCACACATCATATCATGTTATGATATAAAGACGAAATGACGACTTCCTAGACTCCTTAAAAGAGCCATAGTAATTATAAAATTCATTTCTGGTTAAATTGTGAAACAAATGTATTTAACATATAGCGAATAAGGGTGAAGCAAAATTGCTTTTCATATTCCCCTCTGTCTGAAATGAAAAACTTTGAATGGAGTGTTTATGAGCCACATGCTCGCCCAGTGAGGGCAGTGAAATTAGTTGCGTTCAGAAGTACTGTAGATATATTTTGGCCTTTTATATTTGTAGCTTTCCGCTTCATTATATTCCGAAGCTTCCTTGATCAACAGGTTTGGGTGGTTGCTAGTCTTGGTAAAGAACTTGACTGCTAGATCTTGAAGAAGAGAAGAGATTTAAGGAATGTTGACTTCTCTATGGATCTGGGTGTTTCTAATAAACCAAGGGGCATCCAGAATCATTCTCAGGCACTAATTCTGCAATCTCTGTAGTTTTAGAATATTTGTATTCGTAGTGTGGCTCCATGCGGTGGATGCGTAAGTGATGATTGGTCTTATTACCATCTTGTAAATTGTTAATTTTGTTTGTGTATACAATTTGCTTTGTCTGTTAATTACAGGGTAGAGTTGGGCTATGACATTGGATGTCTTTGAGGTAATGTGTCTTATATGATTGCTGAATAGAAGTTTTCTATCCAGGATCACTCCGAGATATTTGACTTCGCTCTGCCACGGAATCTTAACTCCCAAAAGATGAATGTCCATATTGTGGATTTTCTTCCTTGTAAACAGTATGGCTGAACTCTTCTGTGGGTTAACTTGGATCCTCCGGTCCGCCAGCCATCTCTCTAATATATGTATACTGGTTTGCAATCTTCTAGTTGCCAGTTTTGGGCTCAGAGATCTTGCCATTAATGCAGTATCATCTGCATATAATGCAATGAATGTTGTTCTCGGGTTCAGAGGGATATCTGCTACGTAGATTGAGAACAGGAGAGTAGCTAGAAGAGAGCCCTGGGGTACTCCTGCAAACACCCTGCGTCTGGACGAAATCGATTCTCCGACCCTCACCTGCATATATCTGTCTTTCAGGTATGAGTGGAGTATTCTTATTAACTTGATTGGAAAGCCGAACTTTATGAGTTTGTAGAGAAGGCCTTGATGCCACACTTTGTCAAACGCCTTCTCCGCATCGATGAAGATGGCAGCATTACTGATTTTCCAATTGAAACCTTTCGTAATGATTTCTACTAGCGTGTGGATTTTTTGAGCTGTACTTGTGGAAGCCAAGCTGCTCATCAGGCAAAACTCCTAACCTATCCGTTTCTGCTTGGAGTCTTGTGAAGATCACGTTCTCTGTTACCTTTTAGAGGCTGGACTGATTGGTCTATAGCTCTTGGGAAGGTGAGGGTTTATCCCTAGCTTCTTCAGTGGCACGATGGTGGCTGTTTTCCACGCAGTGGGAAAATGCTAGAATCTGAAAATTGCATTGGTAATATTGACGAGATGAACTATGACCTTTCTTGGGAGTAGTTTTACTATTCGGGTAGTTATGCCATCAGGTCCTGGAGCCTTTTTATTATTTAGGTGTGTGACTATATTCATTACTTCAACCGGAGTAGTCGGAGTGATGTATTCAGAATTAACAGTGTGCTGCCATAAAGTTGATCTGACATGCCGGTGAATTTTGTACATAAGGTTAATACTAAGGTTTGCATAAGATGGATTGCATTGAGATTCAAGGTTATCTATCAGTGCTTCAGCTTTCTCTTCATCTTTGTGAACTGTCCCTTTCTTTGTTAGTATAGAGGATATGAGTTGCTTTTTGGTGCGGATGGCTCTTAGAAATTTCCAGACGGAGTGATCTTCAGTCTTGATGTTAGCCAGTTTGGATTCCCATTGGTGGTTTCTGTGTTTTTGGAGAGCTTCCCGGACCTGTCTGGTTAGGTTGTTCAATATTGTTTTGTCTTATGGGGGGGCTCTGGTATTGTGGTATCTCTTTCTGGCTCTATTTTTTGCTCTGATTAGCTCCATGATTTCTTCTGGGATACGGTTGGTTGAGTGAAATACAGTAGATTGTCTGATTGATTCTATTGCTTTCTGAATTTGTATGGTTAAGTTATTTACTGCTGTGTCAATCTCTTCCTTTTTACTGATATTGGGCACTGGACCAATATAATCTCGAAGAACCTTGGCTGACCTATCCCAAGGTATGAATGTGTGTGGATGAGAGAATTGATCTGATGAACCTAAATTAAGCACTATGGGACTGCGGTCAGAAGATAATTCGTTAACTGTTTCCAATTTGTATTGGTATCTTATATTTTTGAAAATGACGATGTCTAGCACATCTGGGCTACCTGAGGGGCTGAAGTGAGTGGGTTCGGTGGGACCTGTCACCACTGCAGAGTTCAGCATTGCGTAGTTGAATAGTGTGTAGCCTTTGAAGTTAATTGAAGAGCTGTGCCAAGCTGTGTGTTTTGAATTGAGATCTCCTGCTACTATTGTGGAAACATTTTGTCCAAGTATGGAGTCTAGATCAGTTGTTAACAGAGGAATGCTCGGGGGTATATAAGCAGCATAAATCTTGAGACTGCCAGCATTGCTGGTATGTACCTCCACCCCGAGGTTTACGATTTGAGGGTTGGCTATTGTATTATGATTCAGGTAACTCTTAATATATATGGCAGTGCCTCCCCCCCCCCCTCACACCAGTTCTGTCATTTCTGTACATAGTGTATCCACGGATTTTAGGGCTATTGGCTGATCTTAGGTGTGTTTCACCAATCAGGATGATATAAGCACTGAGACGAATCGCAAATTCTTGAAGCTCCAAGACCTTGTTCATTAATCCATTCGCATTCCATGCCACTATCATGAGCGACTTGGGTTTAAATTTTTTACTCATGGTTTGAGTGCCTTGGAGGAATCTCTTTCTGGAAGATGGTGAAGGGCTTGTCTTGCTGAATTCCTGCAGCATGGTGGCAAGCGAGGTGGTCAGAACTGATGTTAGGTTGGAACCCTCTGGCTCGAGAGATGTGGGTAACTTAGTGCTTGCAGCCTCAGCATATGTTTTGATCGTGGTTATGGGTCGTGTTCCTTTCTGTGTGGTTGAAGGTGAGGCGTTTTGAACTGGGGGACGGCCCACTAGATTGCTTATAGTGTCATTACGAGGAGGAGCAAGATTGGCTTTTGCTGACCCTCGAGTTTTTGGATTGAAAAGGCATCCCTTGTAGTTGGTGGGGTGAGGTCCTCTGCAGTTTTCGCAGCAGGCAGGAGTAGTGTATGGCTTGGAGCAAGTGCTGGTCTGGTGTACCTTGTCGCACTTCAAGCACCTGTTGGCTGCCTTACATAATTTTTGGGCGTTCCCGAACCTTTAGCATCTATGACACTGTCCAGCTGATGCCCTCTTTCTAAGTGGCTCAGTTGTTATTTTGAGTCCGCATACTACAGTTAGATCGTAGATTTGTTTCTGTGTGTTGCTTATTTCCACCAGCACCAAAGGCATTGGTCTTTTATCTGCTTTTAGCATCCTGCTCACTTTTACTGTGGACAGGCCCTGTCTAAAGAGATCAGTGCTCACATCTTCAGGAGTGATACCTTCAGCTATCCCACGTAGAACCACCTTTGGTTCTACGTGGGATAGCTGAAGCTTAACATTGTCCATAAATCTGGTCATCTGTCTGTAATCCATGACAGTAGTGAGTTGTATTTTAACTCCCTCATCTGAGTTTTTGGCCCATGAGAATGAGATGTTTTGTTCTCTGAGGGCGGACGAGACAGAGATCCATTTTTCCTTATCCCTTAAGATGACTGGTGGTATCTTTTCTTTAGGAACATTGAGTTTCCATCCCTGTTGTTTTGGGTTCTTCAACATTGGTGGAGATTTTCCTCTTCTTTTTGACCAATTGGAACTCTGTATCTGTTTCCAAGGTATGATAACTGCTGTCTTGGGATGTAGCATCTTCCATATTTGGGGAGTGTGCAAAACCTGATTGCGTCAGAGTTATGGGATCTTCACTTATGTCATCCATATTGTCCTCTGTGATTGCTGAGGGAGGGGGGAGATGTGTCAAAGAGCTTGACTTTTCCCGGCCAATCATCAATCAGCAGCTTTCCCAATCTGAGGAAATCCTTGTACACCTCCTCAAATATGGCCTCGTTCAGAGGTTTTGCCATGACAACAATAATTTAGACGTGTAAAGACACAGATGGAGAAAGAGTAGAGATTGATCAGGTGTCCCGAGCAGGTTACAAGTAATCCTGTGGACTTTTGAGGATCCACTAGCAAATCCCGTAGACACTCTCAGGTGTCTACCAGCAATAAAATACAACTAGCTGTCCTACAGTAGGGAAAAGGAGTGTCACGAATTCACTTGGCCACAGATTGAAATCCTACCTCCCTAAATAAAACCATAAATCCACCACTGGTCCTCATTGCGGGTGGGGGCTGCCGGTCATTAGACCTCTTGCATGTTTCATGCAGAGGGGGAGACAGTAGAAAACAAACTATGTCTGCGCCAGTGCAATGCACGTTTCGTGAAAAACCTTGTAAACAAAGTAATCAAGCTCAGTCTAAAATAATACGTCCGTTCACATCAAAAGCCAAAAGCAGACTCCATTCCCCTCCCATTTAATTTAACATATGTTCTGTGTCAAACACTTTTACCGTTTTTTATACTAAGAATAAAATGTGTACAAATAAATTTTAAAAAAATACATTTTAATTTCAGAAAATTAAAAAAAAATTAAAGACTTTTATTATATTACATTACATTAGAATATAAAATATAAGAAATGCATATTTATTTTCATAAAATATTTATAAAATTAATTAGGTATAGTTTGGAAACCCCGGTTATGTATTAATAATAATAATATATATATATATATATATATATACATATTATTAATACATAACCCGGGTTTCCAAATTTATTTTCCCACGTCAAAACACACCCCCACGCTCCCTTCCTCCCCCCCCCCTTTATAAACAACCTTAAGCAGGATCATGAAGGAAGATATCTTGGAATCAAAACAAGGAATGTGCAAAATTTTTTCACCTCTTTTATTCTGCTATAATTGTCTTCTATACTCACCCATAATATATATATATATATATATATATATATATATATATATATATATATATATATATATATATATATATATATATATACCCCTTTTTTGAGTAATAATAGCCAATGTATTTAAAATAAGGGACACTCCTAAATAAAAACAGGCTATAATAGCCGTTATTATAATAATAAAATTAATTCCAAATAATGGTCATCCTCATTATGAATAAATCTAAATGGCTTCAATAAATATCTGTTAGTGCTACGTAGCAATTTCACATTTTGTTATTGAAAACATCGTGGGTGTAGTGAACCTTAAACCTTATCAAATTCTACTAAAGTTACTGAAGAATTCTTATCACACCTGTATAAGAGTGGTTGATATATCTCATTCTCCAAACTACAAAATTACAAACACACTCGTTTTTACCACTGAATGGTTGCCTTCCTTCAAGTCAGTGGCTATAAAATGAAGACGATAAAAGTCAAACCTACAAATCTAAACGTAAAAATTCTTGTATATCATAGCGTGACTTTTTTAAATAAATAAATAAAAACTCCGATCATATTTTTAAAGCAACTTTGTGATCGTTATAGAAGTGATTAAAATAATAAGTTTTCATCATATATACAATTACAAATAGCTCTCATAGAAGTCTTGAGAAAAGAGGGCATTCTTAAACTTTTCTTGCGTACGTAATGTAACCCATACTTTAGTCACAGTAGTGTATTTTATTGCAATTGCTGCGTGAAGAGCATGCTTGACTCTCTCTCTCTCTCTCTCTCTCTCGTTATCTCAAGACTAATGACACAGAATGCGCATGTCTTTGACATTATCATCAATTAAAATTAGCCCTGGAGGTGGAAAATCATTCGTTAATCTTCTCCTCAGTCGGTTTACAGTATATGCTTAGATAGCATTTTTATTTTTATTTGCTCTTTTCGTTACTTCTTAAACTACTTAAGATTCCCCAGCGAGTCCTTTGTCCCGCAGACAAGAAGAGGGAGGAGTAATGACGAATGTTTGGGATAGAAATTTATTCTTTGTTGTCAGGGTTAGTTCCGAAGAAGTTTACTGTTTGACCTTAGTTACTTGGACGGAACACGGAAAGGAAGAGAGAGAGACGCATGCGCCATTTTGCTATGGAAAATAAAGTCAGTTTTAATCAGCTGAACCACCCGTCAGTATTGTATTCTGTGGCCTTCACGAATATCTGTGGGTGGGTGGGATTATAAGGTCTCGAGAGAAGGCATTTGATGATGAACAGTTTGATAAATAGCTAGTAATTAAGGAGTAGAGGAAGACGTTTAATTAGACTCCGAGTTATTTAGGGAGTTATTTGTCTCGGTCAGGTGACGCCATTCAACTCTTGGAAGGTATGTCTTTAGGAGGAATTTTCATTTCTTAACGTTCGTGACAGCATTCCTAACATCAACTACCTGAGCGCTAAAAGCAATTGAAAGAGTTGAGACTTTTAATCTGCTTCCATAGATTTATCCATAGACTTTTCAGAAAACTTCCTGAATCTACAAGCATTTGGTATTTTTATCTTAAAAACTAAATTGTATATTTTTGTATCACTTTAATACATTTACATTAATGCAGTATTTTAACTCAAGACAGAAAGGAAGGAACTTCATAATTGAAGCCTTTGGCTCTTCATATATATTTAGTAACTTCATAAGGAGTTTTACAACAGAACGTGAGTTAGTCAGTCTGGAGGGAGATAGCAAGACTTTTTGAGAGGAAGGCATCGAAGAAATTCGATTTTTCGACAAAAGACATGCAAATGAAAGACAACAGATTATGTGGATAGGATTAATCAACCTCTTCAAGGAATGAATTAGATTTGTATGAAGTTAGCTAGCGATGGCATTGATGCCAACTCTGTAAGGAGATGAAGATACGATGACATATACCTAATCTATAGAAATATCAATTCGATTTGTAATTATTTCTGTGCAAGATGCTATTTTACATCAACCCAGCTACTAACTCTATATAAATCCCACCATCCTTGCAAATCCTTAAACCTCAAAAAAATTCTGATGCTGTCCATAGAAAAGCAATTTGGATGATATATGATCCCTCTTTTATAGAGTCACTTCGCCATATATCTCACTGATTCAGTTCTGTCCATTTTCTGCAAGTACCTTCATGGTTGCCGTTCCACTAAACTGGCTACCATCATTCCTGCACTTTTTTTTTAGATCTCTTAAGGTAAGAGCAACAACGGCTGCTGCCCAGCATTCCTTTTGAGCACAACGCATCGAACCAACCTACTCTACTTCTCTTTCTTTTCATTCCATCTACCTTGTCCCTGTGAAATACATGTTAGTATTTTCCAACAACTACAACCTCCAACTCTTCAAGAAAAATGTCATATAAACTTAGTTCCCAATCCTAACATATACCTTACACACGGCAATGATGTGCTATAGGATCTCCTACCTCTAGTGTATGGGATATATTATTATTATTATTATTATTATTATTATTATTATTATTATTACGTGACACCTCCAAAGACTCTACGAGGGAGGGCACCTTCTCTACAACTCTGTCTCCACCACTCAATCCACCAACTATAACGAACCGCAACTACACCAACGCCATCTACCGTTTGCTATAGTTTATGCATGACATACACACACCTCATCGATATTATATAGTACATATTCGTTTTGTTATTATTTTATTAATTAAATGTATATTAATTATTTTAACTTAATTAATGTTTCCATATTAATTAGGTTAGAGTAGTTAACTTATTTTCAAAAATAATAATATGATATTATACTGGAAACTCAATTTTTTTTCCAGTATAATATTATATTATACCGAAAGAAAATTAAGTCATGATAAGGATCGTACATTTCATATTTCTGTTACATATCGATTGCATATCAGGCTTAGCATATCTGCGGTTTATTTTAAGAGAAAGTATCTTTAGCATATCTAGCATTCCTAGATGAAAAAAAAAGTTCTTTTTCTAGAATGAATGCATGCCTTTATTCCGCTACTAATAGAATTTTTTGTCAATTTTTTTTAATTATTCACATTTTTTTCTCGTCTCTTCACTAAACAAAATGTTCGGTGCGATTTTTTAACCCATAGTAAAAAAAAAATGCAGTTCTTCGATAAGAAAGAATTCTCCTTTTAAAGTTTCAAAATTAATTGGATAGATGATGAGTTGAAGAACTTAGTGATTACTTTTATTATTTTCGATGAGAGGGGGAAGTATTTTTCTCGTTCATACTTCATATTGTGAACTACTTAGTTCGCAATATAATGCATGAAGGGAAAAAGAAAGAGATAGACACGACACGCATAGAAATAAAAATTACAAAAAAGAAAAACGTGGACAGCAACACAAAGAAAAATAATAAACATAGGAAGGAACTAAGAAAAAAAATGAGCTACAATATCTAGTATGGCGTGACCTAACCTCATTTTGATTTCTTCATTGTTAAGTAATCTCCTTGGCAACTTGACACACGATGATGTAAAATTTCATATGGGGTGAATGACCTCACTTACTGTTTAAAAGACAAAAGGCATCTAATGATAAGAAATGGGTCAAAGAGGGGAAGGTCTAATGTAATCCCACCATATTTTATATAGAAATGCATTTTTAAATATAACCTCTCAAAATTCTTCAGATTTCTGGGTGAATACCGAATCAGATTTGACTTTGTGTTTGTTTTAGATAACTGGAAGTCAGTGCCGTCTCACCAGCTACCTAACGAAGTGGAAACACTGTAGATATTTTAATGTGCCGCTGCTCTGTGCAGAAAAAAAAAAAAGATCTATCCACCACGCATTATAAACGAATTTCAAAATTATGAAATAAAAATCATATTTTTTATATAATTTATGAGGAAGAAATTTTCTTTGACTGTTGTTCGAATGTTTTGTACAAAACCGCATGAAGCACGTCGAAAAGTTGTATTTATTGGTGGGTGCTCTGAGGTCGTTAGCTTCTATGATATATCATATGATGTAAACTTGCATATGTCAACGTCAAAAACAGTCTCCTTAGTGGTTTATTTTCTACTTTTTTATTTTTTTATTATCAATACAAGAATATAAAATATTGAATGCGGGGTCTCCTTTAGGTAATACATGGCTGACTATTTTCTGAAGTTCTTTCTTATCTCACTCTTCCAGCACGACTGCTCATTTGTGCAGTTTGTCGAAATAAAATCTTTTTTTTTTTTTATTTCGTGCTCATAATATTGATTTCAGTTATGAATACATGAGTGTTTTTGTTTTTTTTTTTCTAAAAAATGGTACTAAAAAATAAAAATCTACATTAAAATTCTGAAATATCAAAGGAACTAACCTACCAAAGAAAGTATGGAGTTTGATTGAATATCCTGCTGGTCTTTTATAGGTTTGTCGATGGAACAGTAGATCAACTATAGTAAGAAAAATCAATTTCTTGGATGAAAATAATCCTGAATTTGTTAAGTTAGTCTCGGTTTGAAAAAAAAAAGAGGGACCACACAAACCTGAACGCATGGTTAGCCGAGTACATAGCATACTCGCTCTCCAAATCCTACGCTGTGAGTTCGAATCCGATCATAGGCAAAGATGTTTGTGATTGGATTACTAATTCTGTGGGGGAAAGCACATCTGCTACCCTACTACTTCTTACAGCTGAGACTCTCATCTCCCCAAAAAAGAGTGACATATTGACTACAATAATCTCAAAAATAAACAAAAAATATTACATTTTTTTTTGCTTTTAACCTCTTCATTTCGATCTTTCATGGTTATCTGAAATATTCTCTCATAGATTGTTAATTTGTACAAGGATTTAGCGTATTAATCACTTATATCAGCATAATTCTCTCTCAACTATTACTTATTCCGTTAATATACGATAGATGACGTAGTATAATGAATTACGTCTTGAGGTCATCCATCAGTATTTAATCTTTGCTAGTCACTAACACATTAAGCATCTTACTACATAATTCGGGTTAATTTTCACTAAGTTAACTTCCATCCGTACGCCATGCTAGAAGTATTTTAAATATGTGAGATCGCCGTCATGCTAAAGACTCCGGTTTCACATATGTCACTGATAAGTTCAGCACCTTGGAAATGAATGATAATATATAATGAAAACGTTCGTAAAATAACAGATTAAATTGAAACTTTACGGTGCACTTGATATTGTGCCCATTCATTTAAGTAATGCAAGTTTTGTATAATATCTAAAGTTTCCTATTAATAACGTCTAATATATGACCCAAATATTTCCCACAACAAACGAACGTTATTAAGTGAATTCCACTAACATGTAAACATCTATTAATTGCGTTTTATTCAGTCGCTTTCTGGCTGTCTATTTGTGTGCAATTAAATGCAAGTTTAACTAACTTTTTGACTGGAATATGACTAAGGATAGTATGATATATATATATATATATATATATATATATATATATATATATATATATATATATATATATATATATATATATATATATATATATATATATATATATATATATATATATATATATATATAGGAACGAGTTAGGCTACTCAACAAAAACTGAAGGAACTCCTACAAGAGGCCAATAAAGCTGCAAGAGATATTCCTACTGGAACTATTGGGTAAACGAATCAACTTATGTACTGAATAGCCTACGTCGTAACATCTGAATTAGGATATAAGATTAGTGAACCCAAAAGCAGTAAGGCTCAGGAACCAAAATAGAAGCATCGACTGGAGAATAAAATTCTTAAACTCATAGCAGACGTGAGCAGTTTGAAAAACCTTAAAGAAAAGAAGCTGAAAAACATAAAAATCCGAAATAATCTCATAAAGAGATATAAAAGTGCAACACGACCTATTGATGAAGTATTAGAGGAAGTGAAGCAAAAAATAATTGCAGTTGCGGCTAAAATAAGTGCACCCATTGAACAGTGCAAGCAAAATTCGATGTTTCGCGCAAATCAGCACCAGTTTTACAAGAAAATTGATTGTTGCAGGAATGATAACCTTCAAGAAAATATAAATATAAATACCAGAGACAAAGAAAATATACTGAAGTTTTGGAAAAATCTATGGGACAACACTAAGAGGCACAATAACAAGGCAAAATGGATTGAACAAATTACGAATGAATCTCAAGAACGAAAAATGGACCAACTGAAAATAACAATTGAAATGGTTCAAAAGCAAGCTACAAAAATAAAAAATTGGTCAACACCCGGGAAGGATGAATTACATGGCTACTGGCGGAAATATCTAACAGGCTTACATGAAAGACTTGCTAACTAATTTTATGATGTTTTAGAAGGAAAAAGCAAAGAAGAGTGACTCACAGCAGGGAAAACGTTTTTGATCATAAAGGATAAAGATAAAGGCCCAAACCCAGAAAACTTCCGACCAATAACCTGCCTGCCAACAACTTTTAAGCTACTCACAGGCATACTAGCTGATAAAATATACAGCTATCTTAAAGCAAATTCTCTTCTCCCAATTGAACAAAAAGGTAACAGCAAAAATTCAAGAGGCACCAAAGACCAATTGCTGATTGATAAAATGTTTCTTAAAAATTGCAAACGTAGAAAAACCAACCTCCATTTGGCTTGGATAGATTATAAAAAAGCGTTTGATTCGGTGCCTCATAGTTGGATTTTAAAATGCACAGAACTATTCGGTATTAGCGAAAACGTCCAAAATGTTTTGCAATCCAGTATGAAAAATTGGAAAACAACGTTGGTTATAAATAGAGAAGAAATTGGAGAGGTAAACATCAAAAGGGGCAGCTTTCAAGGAGACTCATTATATCCTCTATTGTTTATATTGTCATTGATCCCCTTAACTAGAAGTTTAAATAAAACTGCTCATGGTTATCAAACTGCGCAAAAGAGTGCAAAGATATCTCACCTTTTATACATGGACGATCTGAAGTTTATGCAAAATCAGAGAATGAACTGGGATCATTGCTTAATACTGTGCATATATTCAGTCAAGATATATCAATGGATTTTGGCTTAGAAAAATGTACAATTGCTGGAATAACAAGAGGAAAGTTTGAAGATATGAACGAAATCGAGCTGCTCAATGGTGAAATAATCAAGGCAATAAAATTCGAAGACAGCTACAAATATTTGGGAATTTTAGAAACATCACAAATTCTGCAAAATAAAATCAAAGAAAGAACTAGAGCAGAATATATAAGACGATTAAGAAAACCTTCCTTAAGTCAATGCTTCATACTGGAAATTTGATAAAAGCAATTAATTCCTGGGCCATACCTGGTCTGAGATATTCAGCAGGCATTGTTGAATGGACCTAGCTAGAGATGAAAACTCGAAAATTAATAACAATGCACCATGCCCTCAATCCTCGCAGTGACATTGATAGGCTATATCTATCACGCAAAAAAGGAGGTAGAGGATTATTACAAATGAAGCAAGTTATTGAAGAAGAAAAACGAAATTTGAATGATTACCTTCAGCAAACAACGGAAAAATTTCTAATTGAGGTAAGCAAAGAGGGTTTATTTAAACCCATGGAGACAAAATTGGAATACAAAACCAATCAAGTAAAAGTGAGAACTGAAAGATGGAAAAATAAGGCATTGCATGGAAAATACCTTCACAGCATAGAGGACAGCGCTGACAGCAACTTGACCTGGCAATGGTTGAGAAATGGAGCACTAAAGAAAGAAACAGAATCGGTAATTTTTGCAGCACAAGAACAGGCCATTAAAACCAACGTTATGAAGGCAAAAATACAAAAAATTCAAGAAGACAGTAAATGTAGATTGTGCAAAGAAAAGGAAGAAACGGTAGACCACATTATAAGTGGATGCAGCAAAATCGCACAAATTGAGTACCGTAAAAGGCATGATAACATAGCTAAGATAATCCACTGGCATTTATGTAAAAAGTATGGGTTTGAAGTATCTAAAGACTATTGGAAGCATAAAGTTCACCAGAAAGTGGTTGAGAATGAAAAAGCTAAAATACTCTGGGATTTCAAAATCCAGACTGACATAAGCTTGGAATGTAATACACCAGATATCACAGTGGTTGAAAAAAGTGAAAACAAGGGTGTTAAGTTTATCGAAATATCAGTACCAGGAGATAGTCGGATTGACAACAAAGAAAATGAAAAAATTACAAAATATCGCGATTTGCAAATCGAAGTTGAACGAATCTGGCAAAAGAAAACGAAAGTTGTTCCCATAATAATAGGTGCTTTAGGCGCCATCCCTAAAACATTGAAAAAACATCTAGAAGGACTCGAGTTAGATGGATTAAAAATTGGGCAGCTGCAAAACGCCGCTTTGTTCGGCACAGCTTTCATTTTCAGAAAGTATTTCTACAACTCATAGCCCTTGGGTATATATATATTGGCTAGATGGGTAAAGCAAAAATGCTTTTCATATTCCCCGTTATCTGTAGAGGACAGTGAAGGATAGGGTGTTATTGAGCTATATAAAGCTCTGATCATGACAGCAGGGTAACAGCAATAGCCGAGCCTCAGTTAGAACTTCATTGGCTACAACCTTACCATCCATTACCCTCCCCGTTATCTGTAGAGGACAGTGAAGGATAGGGTGTTATTGAGCTATATAAAGCTCTGATCATGGCAGGAGGGTAACAGCAATAGCCGAGCCTCAGTTAGAACTTCATTGGCTACAACGTTGCCATCCATTACCCTCCCAGGGTACCCATTTTAGTCGCCTCGTACGACATGCATGAGCTACAGTGGGGCTATTCTTATTCAGGCCACCACACGGGAACACCATACAAAAGAATCATTTTTATCCTTTAATTATAAAAATAATAAATTATTATATAAGCAAATATAAAAATAGATAAATATTTAAATAGGATGGACAAATAAGAGAAGATTAAACTTCTTGCACAGATATAAAATAAATGAAAAAAAAAAGCGATGGTATGAGATCCCAATAGGCCACTTGACATAAATGCACGAGATAGAAAAAGGAAAAAAAAAGACTGTACGGAAATGTTATTGGATGTTAACGAAATTAATCAGCTAACAGATCACTTAATCGACGTGGCTGTGATCACAATATAGTGTATGGCAGGGCTGTCCAATCTTAGGTAATCCGAGGGCCACATAAAAAAAAAAGATTTGTCCGAGGGCCGCATCCAATGCGTATCTAGTAGTTTAGTGAGCAGCAGCGATACAACCTCGACAGCTGAACAAACTAATCACGCGCTTGCGTTCCCCGGAGCGTGTAAGAACTCTTCTTTGACACATCTAATATTTGAAAACACGTGGGTATATAGTGATGTAAAAACACCAAATAAAATAACCAACATCGAGATCATCGATTAGTGATAGAATTACAATATATAATACGCATTCGATTCAAATTGCTATTTTATTTTTTCGCTGGTGAAAATCAAAACCCACAGGCGGGCCGCACAAAATCGTACCGCGGGCCGTGTTTCGGACAGCCCTGGTGTATAGGAAGATGACATTGTAGAAGCCAAGTGCCAGATGAATCTTTTTTATGATTCCCTCAGATCAGTTCATTACTTTAAACGTCTGCGGATTAAGAATGATTTAAAACAGCAAATTTATTATTTTACTTAAAGCATTTATTGCAATAGACAGAATGAAGAAGGTCAGCTGTGGAGAATCAGAATATTTTAGTAAACAAAGGCAACTCTTCTCCATGCTTGTGTCAACGCCTGCAGCTTTCCTATTGTTTATACTTTATTGTACTTCCTTATGTGGAAATAATTCTACTGCTTTTAATCTTCACGTATTAGCCAAACTGTGTTGAATGTAGGAAGACATCACACCCTTCTTCGTAGTGTTCCTTCTTCGCGCGATAACTATTAAGACACAAAGCCAGTAAGGCATACGCTCAAGCAGGGCAAAGACAATTTTTACTTGTACAAGAAGATTTCAAGAAAGTGCCCATCTAAATCATGAAACATGACCGTAATTTTTTTTACATAATGGAGGGAGATAATCCTAAATAACAGAAGCATTTGGACTCCGTTAAGTTGTGCCCAGTGTTAGATTTTTAGGACAAAACAAATCGTTCACAAATATAGTAAATTTACGGACAGCAATGAATATTAGAGATTGTTGTTATTTCTTTGAAAAATATCACAGTATTCTATTCACTACAGTGGTTATTTTGTTCCTCAGGTATAATTGATTTGTAACTTTTTCACGATCAACCTTTTTTAAGCCGTCTAATAATCTTTTTTTTTTTTTTTTTTAATGGCAAGTGCTAACCACGAACATTTCATAACATATTAGTACTCTGAGGATTAGATCATCTCGAGAGTTACTCTAGAAACTCCCCCCATCCCTATCTAATAAAAAAAAGCTAATGATGTCACGCCGAGCGATGAAAATCATCTATCATTTCAGTAGTTTCACAAATATTCGATCGAAGTGATTACTTAATTAGAGCTGCAACACAGTCAGTGTCGAAAGCACCGCACTGTGATATTCAAGATAAATAAACGCTATGTCGACTTGCAAAAGTAACTTTTTTGTTCGTTAAGAAATATAAATAAAATAACAGATGGTTTAGAATTATAAATATATTCTTTTGACAAAAGAATTATGCAAATAAGCTGTATAGCAGGGCTGTCCAACCTTAGGTAATCTGAGGGCCGCATTAAAAAAAAAAAGATTTGTCCGAGGGCAGCATCCAATGCGTATCTAGTAATTTACAATTAACCGATGCTTATTCTTTTTCAGAATCAGTCATCAGTTGTAATATTTGCTAACAGTTTTTTTTTTTTTTAATATGTCATGCAATGAACTTTTCTGTCCCTTTGACAGAAGATAATCGTACTATAATTATTAAACAGAAAGTGTGATTTTTTTTAAAAATAAATATACAACCAATTGTTGTATATTTATTTTATCTCTTTTTTAACGTCCTCATGTTTTTAAAGACGCCTTAAACCGAAAGTAAAAGGGAATTTTTGTTGTCCTTTGGCATTTATAGCATAATTGATTGGCCTTCCTATTAATGAGTTTTCTTTAATAGCTGCAGTTACCAAGTGGAATGTCCAACTCTCTCTCTCTCTCTCTCTCTCTCTCTCTGTTATTTCAAAACATTCCAACACTCGAGGACGCCAACACGGAATGAGTTAATCGGTTTCTATTGTATGAGGATTTATATATTGCACTTTAAAAGCAAGTTATTTATATTTGCTATTCGTTTTTTTCGACTCTGTGTGTGTGTGTATGTGTGTGTGTGTGTGTGTAAACATGCGGTTTTCTCCAAAGAGTTAGACTCAACATACTACGTCGTCATGACAACATTTTGTTTTGTACATTGTATGGCTTCTTTTCCTTCCTTAGGGTAATTCAATGACAGGAAAAATATTGCTAATACGAAAGAATCGCTACATTATCTTAAAAGCCTTGGTATTTCATTTCGATATTTGTATTTTGCATCGCTGGCAATATAAGATAAGGAAACAATAATATTTTTTTCATAATGGAAGTGTTTCTGATAAACACTCCTGCCAATTCACAATAAAAAAAAATAAACTTAGCTATTTTGATAAAATAATGGAAATAAAAAAAAAATCAATCAAACAGCAGAGAAAGGGATGAGAATAGTATTAACTCGAGGTATAAATTCACAACGGCGGTCAATGTCTATAATTGAGTTTTACATTGGGATGGGGAGGACTGTATTTTGCACAACCTTTAGACCTTCAGAACACTTAGTTTAATAACATAATCAGCTTCTGTTGGCTGAATGGACATCATCAACCCCGCTGTCTAGATCTACAGGCTGTGTATTCGAATGCCACCATGGACAAGGATGTTTGTTAACAGTGGCAGCTCGTGGCTTGAAATCGTGGGGGTGCTGCAACTTTCGAAATATGCTTACACGCTGTAAGTACAGTGTATACGTGTTTGGAGAAAATATCAAAACTATGGTAAAAATTAAAAAAAAAAAATAAACATAAAAAAATATTGTTTATTATCGATAAAATTATACAGTTTGGTATAATTCAAAATTACTTAAAAATAAAATCCATTCCTTTAATTGTAATTAAAGGAATGGATTTACAATTTTTGGACATTACAATTAAATCCTTTAATTGTAATGTCCAAATATTTAAAGAGACGGAGTAAAGACGATAAGCATTACAAACGCTCTACTACTGGCATAAACTGCATATAAACAACAGTGGAACTGCGCGACGGACAGTGCCGCATTATGCTAATAGATCGTATCTCACTATGACGAGCATATGCTTGCGCGAGTAGCAATATGACACTGTGATAAACACAGTGCTGCTAGCGTCCTTCGCCCTCCTAAGTGCTACAAGATGGATTTTTATTATTTTTTATACAAAATAAGAGAATTGTATAGGATCGTTGATGATAAAATTAAATATTACAAGCAAATATAAATAAATTAATAAATATATTTATATATCGAGAAAAATTGGGGGTGCTGCAGTTTCGTAGTGCCTATACACGAGCCGCCCCTGTTTGTTAATATCTTTAAGTGGAAGATGAATCCCATCGCTCTGTGGAGACTTTGAAGACCAGTAGATTGAAAGAGCTCCACAGTTTTGTAACAGACAGACAGAGAGAGATTCCCTGATTTATCTAACCCGTACACCACCGGATATACTTATGTAAAATAAGTTTACAAACCTTAATGGGTGGGATGCAAAGAAAAAAGAATAGAAAAAAACAACAACAACTTCATCGCACTTAAATTTGGCAAAAAAAAAAAAAACTTACACCATAAGCTTTATTGTGATCTAATGTAGGATCGCCAATCTTTTTAGTTGAAGAGTTCTGTTGCACTTTTTACCATCACGATAGTTTTACCCCATCTATTAATTCATCACAGGGTCAACAGATATTAATAGTTCATCATTACCCTGGTGAAGTTCAGAGCAAGTCGGACGAATATTGAACTGACAAATCATATACCTATTCAAGAGTACAGCTGACCTGTCAGCTTCGCTGTGCCAATATCTCCCATCCGCAGGAAACAACTGGAGAACGGATGAACTGATGTTGATAAAATATAACACTTAAGACCGAGAAAAAAAATTGTAGAGCAATTTTTTAATCTTCATTAAAATCTTTTTGTTGGTAATAACTACCACTTGACATTGAAGACGCAAATATATTTAACAAGTACGCCCACTAACAACGCAAGTAATTTCAATGAACGAATGCCACAATAAGTCAAGTTACACCTTTGTGTGTGTGTGTGTGTGTGTGTGTGTGTGTGTGTGTGTGTCGGCGATTTGAATGGCTCCCTCGAGATATTAATTGTGCACAGTGAACAGGACTTTATTAAGTAATGTATCTTAATATCATGATGAACACGCTTGCAGAATATGTACCTACACTTCTTAATTTTTTTTATTTTATTTTAGCAGATGAATATGTTCATTTTCGCCATCCGTCTATCTATTCGTAATATAGAAAAACGATTAAAATTTATACTTGGTATCCTTGCAAAAAATTGTTAAGCCAGCTTCATTTTAATTATTTTTAATTAGACCATTTTCACCAGAAAAGATAGGAAAGCCGAATGATACACAATGATAAAGCCATTATTAAAGAATGAAATATAATAAAATTCGGGTTTAAAGATCATTACGAAGGTTATTTAGCAATTCCATGTTTGCCTTCAATAGGACGATTTTAATAACAAAATTAAGCAAAAGAATCCGAACCGATACAAAATTATATTAAGCAATACATAATTGTAAAAACAAAAGTATATGAAAAGTATAGCTACATATTTTACGAAGGATTTGTTTTCAGTATTTCATAGAACACCGCATACTTTTTGTTATAATAACAAAACGTATGTATGAGGAATTCACCTGTGAAATTTGTTATATCCTGTTCATTACCTCGACAGTGTTGTTATATCATAAGTCTGATTTACTGACTTATAAATTGTGTCTTTATTATATACATCTTTCTTTTTTCTTTATTTTATTAATACATATCAATCATTGTTTTAATCACCATGATTTATTGAATAATTCTTAGTAAATTAAAATAGTTCATATATAACTTTTTAAAATGATCATTACGAAAAAAAATCATCAAATTAATAAGTGGGTTTAGAGATTATGCAATTTGTCAAAAACTTCTGTCAATGCAGTTATCAATTGCAGAGTGACTGTTATATCTGAGCATATTGATGCAGTGTTTCACAGGAAATAACAAGATTATTATTGCCGGTAATAAATCTGTGGACCATTGATTCATTTAACAAGGGGAAGCAGATGCTTACTGATTTATTAATTAAATTATGGACGTGTTTTTTTTTTCCTTTTAACGAAATTTTGAATATATTTGCTCTATATTGGGTTTACTTTTTAAATATCATTTATTTCATTTTTTTAAAAAATCTCTTTCTTTTTTTTAAATAACGACAAATTTTTCCCATGAACACTACATTTCTACAATAATTTCAGTTCTGCGATTATAAAATTCCTTACATTATATAGTGAAGAATGCAGAAGGACACTTCTATCTCCTTCAACTCCTCTGATTTTTAGTATAATCTGTGTACCTTATGGATGTTTATAAAAGACAATCTTATCTTTGTCAGAGATGTTTTTCCCAGCATAAATATCGGAGTTGCTGGTGGTAGACTGTCGCTGCTTTGGTTATTGGATTGCAAGAGATTGAAAACAAACAAGCGTGCGTCTTGATTACACTGCCAAAAGACAGCAAAACTTTATTTGGAAGACCAGCTCTTAAATAGGTTGTATTCAATTCCTCGCCGTTTATCCATAATGCTTAGCATTATAATAAAGCAACCACTCTTTCAGTGGTTGGTTTAAGTCTAAGAAAGATTATTATGATACTGGAAATGCTAGCTCAGGTGCAGTTCATTGGCTAAGCTACAGTCCCTAGATCCATGTTTATTCGTATTCTCACGTATTCTCTAATTTCCTAACTTATCTCAAAATCAGAATTCATACATCATCAGCTGCGGTCTTCATTTTCATAGCTATGAACAGCAACGTTCTGTGAATTTAATCCATTACAGAATTCGGATTATGTTACATCCAGTTACGAATGCAACATTAATGTCAAAATTGACACACCAAAGATACAAAAACTACAACAAATAACTGGGAAGCATTTACTCACAACTGATCATTAAAATATATAGCACGTGCTTCGCGATTTCATAATAGAAACATGCAGCACAACAATGGAGAGCCGCATTGTTAAGATTGTTTGCATATGTTGTTCAAATTTCATTTTTATGGTAAATGTTAATAGTGATTGATACCTATGACAAATTTTGTTCAAAATATTTTGAAGGAGGCAATTCAAGAGTTGAAATATGTAAAACGACAGTTAGATACGATATGCCATAAGTTTCCTCTCACTATCCTTTCGTTAGTATATAATTTTTCAAAAACTGTTTTAGTTCAAAAGTCGGTCGTCAGAGGGCGTTATGTGTTTCATGCAGTTACAATGCAAGTAATACCTATGCTCTAGAAACTATATTTGATCTCTGAACTGTGAGGTAATTTTATTTCCAAAAAAGAAAATAATATAAGAAAAAAAAATTGTGCACTGCCTAGGTTGATTGGGGAAAATGAAAAATAATAAAAAAAAATAATAAAAAAAATTCGATTTGGTGTTATACTACATTCACTTAGCCAATGAGTTATCACGCAATTGTCAATATTCGTCGTTGGACAAGCACGAAACTTTGGTGTAATATGAGGTTGTCATAGTAACCAGACCTAGTTCGGAATAAATGGCGCGAACAGCTTTGTCAAGAACGCAAGTGAAATATGATTTTTTCTCTCACCCGACTGATGACTTTTTGAAGGAAAAGTAATACATTCGGTGCGACACGAGGCAACCGAAATTTTATATCATAACTTTAGTTCCAAGAAAAAGAAAGGTGTGTAAACCATTAGCGAGACGAACGGGGAACGGAAGATTTAAAATGAAATCTTTTTTAACCGAAGCATTTTTTTCCTGTTTAATGGTTCAATTTGCTCATTAAAATTTATTTATAATTTGCATTTGTTAGTTTTCCATAGCATTTTAGTATGTTCTGCCATCTATTGGTAGATCACATAACTAGGTTATACGTTTTTATATAAGAATTATTTCATTTGAGAGGTGTGTTACAAAAAAAAAAGACATTTTTCAGTTACTTTTTTAATAAATGTTCTCTTTTTTTATTAGGATAAGAATAACAATTAATGTAACTTATAAATTAAATTATAAATCAAATTAAAATAAAATTTGATTATTAAAAAGTTAATATCAACTAAATTTCTTGTAATTTTTTCAGAGATTCGAGAGTTTTGAGTTCGCTCTCTTAAGGTTTTTGCCTTAAGGGAGCAATTTGAGTCTTCGTAGAAAGTGTTTTTTGAGTCTTCGTAGAAAGTGTTCTTCGGAATTTTTTTAAATTCCGAAGAAAAGCATTCGGTGAATGCTTTTCTTCGGAATTTGAGCGGTTCTGCTCGGTGGGGGAAGGCCATCACTGAGTGGAATCAACGCTGAGATGGACGGTCTTTCGGCCACTATGGAGTGGTCTAGGGATCGTCCTAATTTTTAGAGTTGGCTTAACTTAAACATCGCCGACGTGAATCCATGCTGTCGTAAGAGGCGACTAAATGGACGCAGATTTTCGAAAGTTTCGCTCTCTCAGGTTTCTTCTGGAATTTCGCTCCCGGTGAGGTCTTATTTCGGGAGGTTTTGCCTGGGAGTGCATATTTTGAGTCTCCAGGGAGGGTGTCCTCCGGCACAGCCCGCTGAAGGGCTTTGTCGGTGGATGCTTTTCCCTGGAATATGAGCGGTTCTACTCGGTGGTGAGGGGTGCCCCATCACTGATGTGATGGTTTCCACCCCCCCACCCCACTATCATCACTCGGTGGTGGGGGGGGGAAGGCCATCATTGAGTGGAACCAACGCTGAGTTGGACGGTCTTTCGGCCACTATTGAGTGGTCTAGGGATCGTCTTAATTTTTAGAGATTGGCTTTACTTATGTATCATCAATGTAGCTCATGCACTCTTTATATATATATATATATATATATATATATATATATACAGGGTGTTCGGGATAAATTTGATATTTTTATTTAATTATATTTTTCCGTAAGTTACATGTATTAACACACACTTCTCTTCATTTAAAAGTTTGGACCCTTCTTCATTCATATACAAGATGTCAGAAAGGATGGATAGCTGGAACCCACCTGAATCATGGAAGAGAATAACTTGTATCATGATGATTCGTGCCCGCCATCAAAATAAGGATATTACGACTGCTGCCCAATGCTCCCCGAATACAGTAAAAACAATCAGGCATGAACTAGAGACTTGCAATGGTGACTACGAGGATGTAGCAAGAAGAAAGATCCCTAGCAGACGATCTGATTGCGTTCGTACAGCAGAATTCCTCGCAAATCTGCAGGAACAGGTGTTGAAGAACCCTGGCATTGGAATTCGGGCTTTGTTCGTGGAGTTGCTAACTGTAGTCAAGCCCTGGATAACAAGGGTAGCCAATGGTAGGCCGTATGTATGGCAGCAGGATTCGGCCCCTTGCCACACCTCTGGGAAAAGTCAAAAATGGTTGTCTGAAAATTTCTACGACTTCACCAGTCCAAATGTTTGGCCTCCAAACTCCCCAGACCTTAACCCCATGGATTATTTTGTATGGGGCGCAGTTGAAAAAGACACCAATCGCACTTCCAGTAATACAAAAGCCCAGTTAATGGATAAAATTAAAACAGTTTTTGCGGCCCTTCCCAGGGAGACTGTAGCATCAGCTTGTTCGAGGTTCCGAAGCAGAATTGAAGCTGTGATCGATGCTAATGGTGGTTATTTTGAGTAAATCTTGTTGATAGTATTGTAATTAACTCTGCCTGTAATGTTTTTTGTCAATTCATTAAATTTAATAGATACAAAGAAGATTTTCTTTTTCCTTACGAAACTGGCAAATTTATCCCGAACACCCTGTATATATATTATTTATATATATATATATATATATATAATTTAATATATATATATATATATATATATATATATATATAATTTAATATATATATATATATATATTAAATTATAAATCAAATTAAAATAAAATTTGATTATTAAAAAGTTAATATCAATTAAATTTCTTGTAATTTTTTCAGAGATTCGAGAGTTTTGAGTTCGCTCTCTTAAGGTTTTTGCCTTAAGGGAGCAATTTGAGTCTTCGTAGAAAGTGTTTTTTGAGTCTTTGTAGAAAGTGTTCTTCGGAATTTTTTCAAATTCCGAAGAAAAGCATTCGGTGAATGCTTTTCTTCGGAATTTGAGCGGTTCTGCTCGGTGGGGGGAAGTTCTAACTGAGACTCAGCTATTGCTGTTATCCTCCTGCCATGATCAGAGCTTTAATAGCTCAATAACACCTTATCCCTACACTGTCCTCTACAGATAACAGGGAAGATGAAAAGCATTCTTGTTTCACACCTTTAAACCAGTCCTTATAAGGACTATTTTCGGATCTCTCATAGGGTGAGCTGATAAAGTTTTCTCCTGCATTGTTTCCTAGACATCAGACAACGGGGAGTATAAAAAGCATCTTTTTTTCACCCTATGAAACAGTAATGTTCCCAATCATGAGTTAACATCGGATTCGCCATGTCAGATGCACACTAAAACGATCTGAAAATAATTCCAGCTTGATCAAGCTTACTTCGCCAGCGGAAATAATTGACATCATAAAGTACCTCAAGAATAAAAAAAAAAGCTGTAGGTTCTGATGGCATCACAAACAAAGTTATCAAATTATTACCTCATAAAGCTATAGTACATCTTACTAACATAATAAATGCAATCTTCAGACTGCAATATTTTCCTCTCTCTTGTAAAATTGCTGGCATAGTCCCAGTACACAAACCGGGCAAAGACCCACATCTGCCTGAAAATTATCGCCCCATTAGCTTGCTTTCAAAGCTAGTAAAATTTGCTGAAAAAATCATCCTCTCCAGACTCCAAGATTCAATGGGCAATAAAAAAATCATCCAACAAAAATAATTTGACTTTTGCCGATATCATAGCATTACCCAACAAATTCACAGATTGATCAAATACATCACCAAGGATACAACTGGAGACAACACACATCGCAAAAGTTTTTGATAAAATTTGGCAGTATGGGCTGCCGTATAATCTCATTACTTCTATCATTCCATTGAAGATGATACTACTAATCAAATGATATCTCATGAAGGTCAAGATAAATGGAACAGGCTCAATCCAATGTCGTATTTTGGCAAGGGTTCCACAAGGATCCTTACTGGCCCCGATTCTATTCTCACTCTGTATCCCGCATAACCCCATGTCATCCGTTATGGCTTTTCTATACAGATAACACGGCTGTATCACTTCATGCACACCTTGTAACCAAAAAACTTCAAGAAAACGTTCTAAAACTAGAACAATTTTTGTCTCACTAGAGATTGCAAGTTAACCCTCAGAAAAGTGTAGCCATACTTTTCGCTAGTAGATTAGCATCTCTCAAAGGAGACATCTTTCTGTTTAATACCAAAAGCCAAATATTTCGGAGTACTACTGGACAAAAGATTAAGCTTCAATAAGCATATTAGGAACATCTAAAGCCATCGCCCAACTCTACCCCTTGATTAATAGACACAGCAAATTAAATACAAGAAACAAACTGCTACTATCAGATGGCGATTTCTTCTATAATTAGATATGCCTTTTCAGCTTGGAGCCATACCTCCAATATTAATATTCTTAAATTGCAACAAGTGCAAAACAAATGTTTACGGATGATACTAAATGCTCCATGGTTTGTCAGAACCGTTCAGATACATCGGGACACAAATATTCCATATATCTCTTCATTCGTACACTCTGTAGCAGTCAAGTTCTTCATGAAAACGACTATGCATGAACTGGTACAACAAGCTTCAAACTACAATGAAAAAGATCTCTAAAAACATAAAAGACCTAAAGCCATATTAATATCAAGTAAAGATACGTACCCCCCCCATGTCCTTACAGGGAGAGCTAAGAGCTCATAAATTTTTTCCCCTTCATTGTATCCTAGATATCAAACAACGAGGAGTATAAAAAAGCATTTTGCTTCACTTTATTAAACAGGAATATTCTTCTGGTAATTTCGGATATTGTTTTAAGTAATACAAAACAACCGATTTTATTCAAGGTTTGCAATAAATAATGGAAGACAGAATGCCAACCTTCGGTGATGCATTTCTGGAACAAAAATGTGTTTTTAACTTTGACTAACATTTTTATACGTTTTTCAATAGCTCTGTGTAGGATATTTAGTGTTTCGAACAGGAAAACGCTATCTGATGTCTTGTTATGTCGAAACATACTATTATTCTTATTTCTTTAACTTCCAGATTTAGCGTGTTGTGAAATTCTTCGTTCTTCAAATGTGATGGAAAAACATTTTAAATTATACTTATTTTCAGATGCGGAAATCACTGTGATGTTTTCAGCTGATTTTAAATTACGCGTTAAATATTGATGACGATAACAACAAAAAAGTTACTTTAAGCTTTCGCATTTCACTTTTAAAAAAAAAAAAAGATACTTTTTTTTTCTTTCATCTCGCATTTGTCTTGTCTGAGGCGTTAGGCGTGATGTTTGAACAAATCCCAGCCATTTCAACACGCTTCAGCATTCAAGTGAAGTAGCTAAATATCAGTCTAGACAATGGTGAGCACCAATGAAATATTGAGGATTGCTAACAGAATGCTTTAAAGATTTATATTGCACTACAGTTCTAGTTTTAATGGTCTTCTTGACAATATTTGCTACTGAGTCTGAAACAGTGCATAATAAATTCGTGTAATATGTTTTAAATGTCATCCTACGGCGTAGTGTTTAAAGTGCAAATAGAATACTAGAAACAGTTTGCTGCTGCTCTTGTGGTTATGTATATATTATGCATTATCGGCGTATCTCATCTTGAGATTCTGAAACATTAGGATGGCAATAAACAGGAAGGAACAATGAAGGAAATGTCTGGAAAATTAAATGGGCTTTTCGCCAGGTAGGTAAAATTCAACATCATAAATTCTGAACTATAATGAGAATGACAATAACAACAGACGGATTACCAAACACTGATTTTGATATGCACTATTCTAAAATAGGTGTTATCAAGTTTTAAAGAGTACTATTCGTAAGGTATATTTTTTTTAACACTAAAGTATTTTAACATAAAAGTAATGATAAAGCATTGCATTGATGCTAACTACGGAATAACAGGAACTGTACCGTATAACAACACCCAGAACAAATAACTATATCACATATGCATGTACGAAAAGCCACCCGTAACGTACATATTCCAGATTAGTTAAAAAAATGTCATCTGGAAACAGGAACCTTACAAACTACCAGCACCCTAAAAAGAGCACTAAATTTATGTTATGAAAGAGAAATATGCAACTGTATAAGCTACAGACCTAATGCAAAGCAGTCTACCAGCTCAGGATTCCAGATCAGAGGTGCGCCATCAAATTCCTAGGTATCGTGCGCGCATGCGTATGTGTTACTCAAGCTAATTAATGCAGGGATATATATATATATATATATGCGAATTTTTAAATACGCATTTTAAATGCGTATTTAAAAATAAAATGCAGAATACAACATTATTATGTACGTATATTTATATATATTCGTATGAAAATATTTACCTGGTATTTTGTGCTGAATCCTTGGAGCTAACAGAAATTTAATAATGATATTTTAATTGTATAATGGTGATAATAAACTTTATAAAATTATTATTATTATTATTATTATTATTATTATTATTATTATTATTATTATTATTATTATATCTGATAAGGTTTTCTATCACTATAGTAACGATTATACATTCACTCTATGAATGATGGATGATGCTTGGCAGTTTAACTGTCAATTCTAGAGTGTCTTATGACAAACCATTTATCAACCACCCCACTGATTTAATGAATGCTAGGTTAAGCATGTACTTTCGTTAACACTTAACAGGCATTTAAAAGAAATAGCATAAAAAAGAAAGGAAGAAACGTGCAGTCTTAATTCAGTGTTGCAGATCATAGATCTGCCCAAACTTTTTCATGGGAAGGAGCAGTTAGGATCTGGAAATTATCATGCAAACTACTAAACATGTTTTTAAACAGTTTATTTTACTCACTACTTTACTTACTACTGTGTGTGTGCGCGCGCGCGCAATAAACAATAGTGATTGATCATAGATGTAAATGTTTTCACTGAGATGAACTCTCCTTAATTTTTGGCTAATAGAAATAAGTGAAAGGTTTATTTTGATTTGGTTTGTTTATTTCCGATATTCTGATTTGTTTGTTTTTAATAAAGAAACAGAATTTTCTAATATATAATTTTTTTGAATTATTAATAATCTGATTTTTTAAAAAAATGTAACGAACCTATGCATTTTTGTCTGTGGTTATTTCAACGTCATTATGAGCAATGAAGGGTGTGCCCAATTGTCTAACTGATTCGCTGCATTTGTAATGAAAATTTCACGCAGGTAAAAGTTCCTTGTCTGGTAAAAATATTTAGCAATACATACTAATAGAGATCTTATATCGTTATATCTAACTTACAGGATAGATAAAAATAGATTCACTTTTTTAAAATAATACATTAAGAAAAAAATATCAAAATAAACTCGCTTCAATCTTCTCTGCGAAGTAGTTAATAAAAACTAAAGCTGTTTACAAAAGATGGCGCTAATTTAGAATTATAAAAGCCTCAAAGTCTATACTTTTTTTTTTCTAAGATGTCTTCAGAATTTGAAGTACCATTCAATTATACTTTTAGGAAACAAATAACAACACTTTCTAGATATATATCAAAAGATCTAACCAATGAAACCATGGATAAGGAATGAAACATTGAACAAAAGAAATCCGTTTTGAGTAACCTAAGATGGATATCGCTTCAAAGTTTGTACCCTGTGATCGAGGTTATGAAGGCGTTTTGTTATCAAATTCATTCTACGAGAAATTGATGTATTCACCGAGGAATGCACTCAATAATGCGTCAAAGAAAGACAAAATTAAGCTAACATTGCATACATTAATATAATTAAGCTAAAACTAAACAGGAATGCGCAGACTAAGCGACACTGGACAGAATATATCTTGGTGAAGTTACTTCAAACTTGGCAAGAGAAACTGCTTTCTTCATTAAATAAACAAGAATATATTATTCGTTATATAAAGAAATGTATAAAATAGGAATTTTAAATATGATAATTATCATCAGGTATGCATTAAACTTGGCTGTATTTGTTACAAACAAATGCGTGAATATAAAATATTAATTGTAAATATAATTATCACGAAGAATTCATTAAACATTATTCGTTATATAAAACAGTATTCGTTATATAAACAAATGCATAAAATATGAATTTACTCATAAAATATGAGTAAATTCGTCTAGTATGCTTAAACTTTACGATATTCGTTATGTAAACAAAATTATAAAGTATGTCCTTATAAGGACATACTTTATAATTTTGTTTACGTAACGATGAAATTTGAAATTTGAAAAAAAAAAAAAGAAAGTATGAAATTTACAATTCATACTTATAAAGTATGAATTGTAAATTTACTTTAATTATTATAATAATATAATATAATAATATTATAATAATAATATAATATAATAACTTTAATTATTATAATTCAGTATGAATAAAACATTATGGTGTACTTATTTTAATTAGAAAGTAAATTAGAATTAATTAGAAAGTTCTTACAAATTAAGAGTATATTATATACGACAGTATATTTTATAAGAAATTTTATTTTTATAAAATAATCAAAATGCGTCTACGTAACGTTTAGATAAGAAGAAACATTACGCATCTTTTTTTTAATATGACTAGTCGACCAGTTTCAGAGTAAAGGTATCTAGAATTCTGTCCATTTTGCATTTGCAAAAAAAAAAAAAAAAAAAAAAAAAAAAACTCGTTCTGTGTGTGAGCCCTCAATCACATTTGTTTTGACGATGTATGCAAATTGTAAGACAAAAACGGCCATCCCATCAATTCCATGTTCGATACAAGTGCCTGGTTTCCCACGATGACGAGTTCCACTACATGTTTAATGTCAGTCCTTGTATTAAGAGTGCCTGAAGGTAAAGTATCTAACGTAATAGATATACAACGGATACTTATAAATCTTCTAGAAACGCAACTTTATTTTTTGAAGATAAAATAACAATACTGCAAAACACATATGCTCTCTATTCGTTATACAGAAAGCTATGCACTTCGTAGTTATCTATAAATAAATCCGGTTACGTTTATCTTGTTGTTATGCGGGCACTATGTGCAGAAACGGGGTTTGAGAGTAGACGTAGGTCGAACGTGACGTCATCAACCATTCAGAAACTTCACATCAATTTTCAAGTGGATATTTTATTTGTAGAAGTTAAAGGTATTTCTCTCTCTGAGGAATATTTGGAACGCTGTTGTAAAAAAAAAACGAGCAAGTAGATAAAACGAAGATAAAATATTAGGTCATTTAAAAGGAAACGATAAAATAGCTTTCCTATCATTTTCCATAATCAACGGTGAATGAAATCCTACATTTGGAAAGCGAAGTCGTTAACTTTCGTATCATGTTTATTTGATAGCAAATTATAAGAAATTTTTCAGATGTTGTTTGTTTTTACTTTAACATAATTATCATCGTATGATGAATTGATTAATATTATTATATTAATTATTAGTAAATATTTATTAATTAATATAAATTTATAAGAAAATTATTTATTTTAATCTTTATGACAGAATATTAGTTGTTGGATTAACAGACGGCACTGCAAAATGAACATTTGTCTAATTAAATAAATTAAAATAAATAGAATCATATTGCTGTACTCAGAGCCCGCGCTAGGGTCTTTGCCGCCCTCATGCAATTTCTATTTAAGCGCCCCTGTAACGATTCGGGAGTGTGTGGTTCTTTTACGATAATAAAAATTTAAATTATTTGAAATTTCTTAAATAAATATTGAACAGCCACACGTTGGTTCGCTAAATGTAACGAACCGGGGTTGTTGACTAGGCAGGATAATCGTTAAAAACCCGAATATTCAAAAAATTCTCAAAAGTTAAAGCAAATTTTGATAAAGCCACTTCACTTTAATCGTTGAATATAATGATACGGGGATTGTAGCCTTCTCACCGATCCGAATCGCTAACAAAATTAAAATGAATTTTAATTAAAGTTAAAATTTATTTGAACTAAAGTTTAAAAAATTCTTACATTTTACAAATTACTAAATTCTTAGTAACTTGTAAAAAATTTTTAATAATTTTTATAAGTGGAACTATCTTTTAGGAAAATAAAAGAAACTCAAGACAGATGAGAAAATAAGAAAATAATTCAGAAATAATTATAACATTTAATACAAGTATTCAAAAAAATAACATCTTTACAGAATAACAGAAAATAAATTAAATTACATAAATATACTTGAAATTTTTTAAATTAAAATTTTAAGGTTTTTGATTTCATATTCACAAAATTAGAAATAATGGTCTTATCGTCTAATTCCGCACATATATCATTTTCAATAGCTATGTTAGCGCCAAAGTAACAAGCTTTTTTTTTGTGACATACTTGTTCTTAAGTAGGTTTTAATCAATTTTCAACTTGGAAAAGGAATGTTCACCGCTCGCTACACTAACAGTTAAGGTTAATAGTATTCTTAAAGCAATTGAAAAGTTAGGGAAAGATAAGTTATTGGACACAATAAAATTAAGAATATCGAAAGGGCTTTTGAATATTTAAATTATCCTTCCGAAAAATATCCCGGAAAGCACATAACTCGTCATACAGTTCTATTGCATTTACGTCTTTATTGTCGCCGTCCTTCAAGAGAATCTCTAAATCATCACAATTTCTTCGTAAATCTTCGTTATTAATTTGTAGTAATCTATACAAGAAATTGAAATTATCATAATATGTTTTTAGTTGTTCAAAACATTTTATTAACAAACACATTGTAACGTCTAGAAGTGTATAAAACACATGCACTCTAAATTTATCTTCTGGCGATTGTGGCGTTTCCTCATGATGCTCGTAGTCCAATTGTCATGTCTTCTTTCGTCGTCGAACTTCCGTACCAGTTTTAAATTCTTGTTCTCCATCCACCTCTTCACTCAGTTATTTTGCCGTTTTTAGAATTTCTTTAAAATTCGTATCTGATCGATACTCTTGTAAGAATATTTTTAAGTTTTCGATAGATTCTAAAGCAAGTGTAATGTTCATATTTTTGTCTTGAAGCATTTTACTCACAGGGTTTATTCTGTTAAGTAAATCATGCCCAGTTATAAGAGAGCAAATACATTTGTAGTCGTTTATTTTAGCACATAATGTTTGTGCTTCATGCTGAGTTTCTTTATTAAAATTTTCATTATTTAAAATTTCAAAAAGTGCATCGCAAATTTCTCCTAGCTGATATCGTAGAGGGCGGATTGCATTAATTTTACTTTCCCATCGCGTTTCTGATGGCTGTTTCAATTTTAATTTTTTTACGAACTTTAAAAGGATTGCTCAACGTTTGTAAGAGAATGAAAAGAAATTGTATATTTCTTGAATAATTGCAAAGAAACTAATTGTATCTGCATTCACTTTGGCTGCATCGTTAATGATTAAATTTAGAGTATGAGCAGCACATGGCACGTTAAAAGCTCGAGGATTTTTGTTCAAAAGCAAATTTTGGAGCCCATATTTTTTCCCTTTCATATTTACCCCATTGTCATACCCTTGACCTCGCATGTCTTCAATGGGATTGTTTCATTTTTCCAGTTGTTCCATTATTGTTGCACATAAACCACATCCTGTGGAATCTGATATATCTGTAAAACCTAAAACGTTTTCTCTGATCTTGACAATTCCATTGTCACAGGAAACAAAGCGAATAATAATGGTCATTTGTTCTGTTTTACTTGCATCAGGTGTGCAGTCTAAAATTATGGAATAATATTTAGATTTGCGAATTGATAATAAAATTGTATCCCTGATTGCGTTACTTAAAGTTTCCAATATTTCATTTTGACTGTCTTTACTCAAATAGTGTACCCTAATGTTTCGTTGTAGGGCACTTTCAACATGATTTTCCATAACGGGATCAAACTTCGCAAACAGTTCGACTAATTTTAAAAAAAATTGCCGTTATTCCTTTCATATAATTTATCAGATGATTCGCGAAAAGCTAAATTTCGACTACCAAGGAATTTTATAATTTCAATCAAGCGTTCTAAAATACTCGACCGTTGTTTCTTTTCCATTTCATACATGCTTTGAGTCTGGAAATCAATAGTAGTTTTTTTTTTTAATTTTTTTATAAAGTTCCTTCCATTTTAAGAAATTTTTCATGTGAGTTAAACTAGTCTCATGTCTATGTAAAGTTGTACTTACATTTCTCCAATCGTTATAACCTTCTACAAGACTCGGTAGGTGATTCAGTAGGTGCGAAAATTTTGCAACAAAAGCAAAAAACAGAATTTAAAGTTTCGGAATAAATGAGCCACGTTCTTGGCACGAGCTCCCCGTTTTCCATTTTTCTATTATAATACGTGTCGCCAAATTTACGACCATATGTATCTCTGGAATATATTATATTTTTATTTTGAACAGGTCCCATTTCAATTAAAACAACTCGTAATTTTTCATCAATATTTCCCCATTCACCTAGTTCTTCTAAATTTTCAGAGACTAACAATGTGTTAGTTTCGTGGTCAACTACAACTAAATCTTGTTGTAGTTGACTAAATCCTAACTATTTTTCACTTAAATTATGTTCAATTATCTTGTTCAATAGTTGCCATAGCTTTCATGAAAACTGGATGATGTGCACAGTTCTTCGACTCTGATTTCTGATGTATCGAGTTGGTTACAATCTGCATCAGAAGATTTTAATATTTTCACAATTAAGAGCCCCAGTTTGTTTCTTAATATCTGCTTCTTTCGTAGCATGACGCTTACGATTTTGTGCACCGGATAACTTTTTTTTTAATTTTTGATTCCATTTCTATTTTATACCCACAAGAAATTATTACACAACACGACACAGAGACGAAATAATAGTCGGCACTGCGCTACTGTCAGTAGCCTACTGAGATGTGTACCATATGACTGGTTAACTAGCAACAAATATTTTGTACGAAAATTCGTTTCTGCGCATGAAAACTGTTCACCGTTTCACTTTAGATAGATTGCAGTAGAACACAACATTCTGCAGGCAAGCATTTAGCCTGCTCTAGCTGCAAAATTGTAAACAGCTGGCTGATCAAAGAGGCGGCAATATACTTTTTTTTTTTTAAATTTTATTCGGTGTATCTGGCCTTATTTATTTTAATATTGATCACTCTAAGAATTTTTTGTTTTTATGATAAAACTTTTGTTTCTTAAAAATTAACTTATGAACCGTTCCCTGGCGGCGGCGCCCCCATCGTAGAGGCACCCGCATGCTCTGCATGCCCGCTTCCGTCGGCCCTGGCTGTACTGCCTAAAAGGACAACTCTGCTCTTCATCGATATTTGCTGATGCAAGCTTCTGCTCAGACACACTAATGAATATAGCCTTGAGCACAGTGTCTTGTGTCCCGCGATTGAAGGGTTCTTAGCCCCGAAGTAAACATTTGCGAAAGGATTTTCGTTCGTGCTCGCCTGCATGACCCTTGGTTCAATCCTGATTACTTATTTCGCTAAGATTTCGAAAATTACTCTCTCAACCCTTTTAACCATACTTAACCCTGCGGAGGTCGCAGCTGATCTTACAGTTACATGTAAATTGTTTATATAAATATTCTTACACATATCCAGTGTATAGCTTGAAGGTCATGAGTAGCTATGCATTTATATATTAGGAGTGATATTCTACACTGTTTATGCAGTCAGTTTTGGTTTAACTCTGTTACATCTTTAATGTTACATCTTTAACACGTGTTACATCTTTTGTAAACAGCTTTAGTTTTTATTAATTTTGATATTTTTTTCTTAATGTATTATTTTAAAAAAGTGAATCTATTTTTATCTATCCTGTAAGTTAGATATAACGATATAAAATCTCTATTAGTATGTATTGCTAAATATTTTTTACCAGACAAGGAGCTTTTACCTGCGTGAAATTTTCATTACAAATGCAGTGAATCAGTTAGACAACTGGGCACACCCTTCATTAAACATATGTGTGTAACACGTGTTTAACACATATGTAAAGATTTGTGATATTTCATAGTAAATTGTATCTGAGAGATACGCGACCTCCGATGTTAGTATAATATTGGTTTAGTGTTTTTTTTTATATTTTTTTCTTTGTTTCTTTGTTCAATAATTTCTAGATTAGATTGTAACTGAAAATAAATAATCCATCATGTATTATATTTGCCGTTTTTTTTTCTCTAAGTTTTATCGCATTTTAGCACATAATAGTAATGAATGTATCTCTCGGATACACGCGACCTACGCTGCAATTTTTTCGACAGCGACCTCCGCAAGGTTAACATGTGTAATATCAAGTCCGTTTCAAGCGTTATTATTCTTGTTTTGAATTAAAAAAAAAAGATTTTATAAATGAATGTATAAAATTTAATAGATAATGATTTATTAATTTTAATTTTAGTTATTAATGGTATTATAATGATTAAAATTACAGTTATAATTATTAAATTGATATTTTAATTAACAATTTATTTCAATACATAAATTAATTCTAAAATTACTTATACAAAATGAATTTGAAAAACCCTTGAAGATCAGAATGCTTAAATTATAAGAATGTATTACTTCCCCTTTTTATTTCATTTATTTTAAAGTAATGAATTCTCACGATCATTTTCTTTAGCTAAGATAAACTTTAGAGACTATCCTAAACCAAAAGAAACATCGGAAGATAATGAAATAATAATCTCGACAGAAAAATCGGAATTTAAGGGTAAAGCTATCAGTAAAAGAATAATGAATTTTCGGAACGATTTACCATTCTTTTAGTTATTTACGAGGCACGATTTTCGTATCAAGATGAAAGAGAACATAAATATAAAAATCACAAACTATCTAAAAATGACACGAGTACCATTAACTTCTACAAAGACAAACTAGATTACAATATGATGATAGAGTAGCTATACTGACAGGGAATTTTATGGATGTGAAGTAAATTTGAACAATAAAAAAAAAGATGAGCAAAGATTAATAGCTGAAATAAAATATATGAGAAAAACAGCAAAATATAACATAATGTGATCATAAAAGAAATAAAAAAGTACTGAAAGAACCAATAATAGAGAAAGTAAAGAAATATATAACTAGATGAAGCATGTTAAAGATGCAAATAGAAGGATTGGCAAATCAGGTATTTCAATATACACTATGTTAACAAAATTATTTGGACAGCTTACGTGCCATGCACATCTCGGATCCTATCACATGCAAATATTCGACTCTCTGCTTAAATCGGGTAATAAAAGGTGGAATGCACTGCATGTGTTGCCCTGTACTCGTTGTCAAGATGCCACGTTCAGCTAAACTGACGTGAAATGGTCGTTGGGTGTCACATCAGTGGTCTTTACTCGTCTCAGTGTACCGAAATACACTGTTGCTTATGTCATTCGCACATGGAAAGTTGATGATGCTACCACAGCCGGAAAATGCCCTGGGATGCCATCGACCGAGATCGACAAGCTCTGTCTCGGAATGTTCGAGGCAACCCCGCACGGACGGACCTCGCAGTCAACCTGTAAAATGCTGCAGGGACATTTGCAAGAACTAGAACTGTCCTCAGAGAGTTGCGTGCCTTGGGTTACCATAGCAGAGCTACTGCGAACAAGTCACCCCCCTCCCCAACGCTAAACAAAGTTTGGGGTGGTGTCTTTCACACCGTTCCTGGACCGTAGCTGATTAGAAAAGAGTTCTGTGGAGAGAGAGACGAATCACACTTCCAAATGTTTCACTCTGAGGGCAGTATTTGGATTCGGATATTACCCTGGGAACGGTTCCGGCATGACTGCATCATTCCAAATTTCACATTTGGGGGAGGCTGGGTAATGGTATGGGATGGTGTTTCAGTTGGATGAGCCTTGGTCCACTGGTGGACCTGCCCAAAACCGATGTCTGATGGCTACCTGGACAACTTCATCCTGTGGAAATACTTCGGCAACTCTTGCACGTTTCAGCACGACAATGCTCCATGCCATACTGCACTGCATGTCAGACTCTCGTTTCCACAAAATAACGTTGAAGTGTTGGACTAGCTGGCAATTGGAATCCAGACCTCAACCCCATCGAACGCCTTTGGGACGAATTCTGAACTCTCTCCAGATCACAGCGTCCGTAATCACCAGGATAAATAGATGTAGCTTTGCACGAAGAATGGAAAAATATTCCTGTTGTGAAGTATCAGAAATTGGTTCAAAGCATTTCTTGTCATTTAGGCCAAAAGGGGGGGGGGAGAGTCCGAATCGGAATTAGAAATATAATTCAAACGTATATATATATTTTTTTTACCACAACTAGATGTTCATAGCGTGTGTGTGTGTATATATATATATATATATATATATATATATATATATACATATATCCTGGAACATAAATAAATAAATATATATATATATATATAACATGTTCAATAATTTTAATGACTTAAACCACCGAGATAATTAAGAATAAAAGTTTAATCAGGACACAACTAGTTTCGTTGGTAAGCCAACTTCGTCAAGTGTCAAAGTACAAAGGTATATACAAAAAAGACCGACAGAAACATTACACACTAACAACAACAGAGATATCAAAATGTGTAGTTAAGTTTAAATTGGAGTCCGTGCTTCAGAACTAAGAAGAACTAAGTCCGTGCTTCAGAACTTCAGAGGTATTTACAAAGGTTGTAGGTAGGTGAGTGTATGCCGTCAACTATTGGTCTGAGTGGGCAGTTTGCCTTGTGTATCTTGGGGAGACCACATAATAGTGGGATTAAAGGATGAAGTGACCTAAGTGAAAGGCGGATGTTTATTGGTAACTCAAAGGTGGTTTTTAGTAAATTATTAGTCCTATTGTGCAATTCAATTGTAGGGTCACTATTTAGTTCAGAGTTTAATCCCACGATTATATGGTCTCCCCAAGATACACAAGGCAAACTGCCCGCTCAGACCAATAGTTGACGGCATACACTCACCTACCTACAACCTTTGTAAATACCTCGCAACTTTTTTAAGAAATCTTTCCGGAATTTCCTCTTCTAATATTAAAAACTCTGCTGATTTTCTATCAAAAATCAAGGACATCAAACTTTAAAAAAAAAAACAGATTTAATGGCTAGTTTCGATATTGTCTCTCTCTCTTCACAAATGTGCCTGCTCAAGAAGTCCTCAATCTTCTTAAGAACAAATTATCCAAAAAACTCTTTGCTTTACTCTCCCATTGCATGAAGGCAGGATACTTCAAATATGACAATAAGATCTACTTACAAAACTCAGGTCTGGCCATGGGCAGCCCATTCTCTCCGATTCTCACAGATATATTTCTTAACGATTTTGAAGAAAAAGCTATTAACTCCTTCTTCCTTAAACCAAAATTTTGGTATCGTTATATAGACGATATATTCCTCATCTGGGAAGACGGTGTCAACAACCTCAATTTAGTTTTGGACCACCTAAACAAGTTTCATGAAAAAATCTCTTTTACCTTCGAACTGGAATCCGATGACTGCCTCCCCTTTCTAGATCTAAAGCTTACCAGATATTCTGAAATTATTAAAATCTCAATTTTTAGAGAACCTACTTCATGCTTCTTCCCATCACTATCCTCCGCAAAAATGTGGTATTATTTCCACCTTAGCACACCGAGCCAAATCTTTACTTACAGAAGAAACAGAAATTGAAAACGAACTCCTTTTTCTTAAAAATACTTTTATTAATAATGGTTTCTCTCCTAATAAGATTGATAAATGTCTTTCTCTCCGTCACTCAACTGCTTCTGAAGATCTCTCTTCCCTCAGAGCCTTTCTTTCTTTGCCTTACATCAGCTCTCTTTCACCAAAACTAGCTAAACTTCTCAAGAAATTTAACTTCAGAACTTGCATCTCTACGCTTCCAAATCTTTGCTCCATACTTAGTAAACCTAAAGAGAAACATCTTCCCACTCAGTTTCCAGGAGTCTACAAGATTTTATGATTGTGGAAAGCCATACTACGACCACACTTCTAAATGCATCCTTTTACGTATGGAAAAACACCGTGGAGATATTCCCTACAACAGGACCAGAGCAAGTGCTCTCCCTAGCCACGTTCTTTTTTCTGTTAACTCAGATGAAGGCCGCTAACACATTGTGGACTGGACACAAACTTCTAATATCCATGTGTGCTATGATGAACCTGAAAGAAAGATTGTCGAATCTAGAGAAATTACATTAGATTCTTCCGATAACAATAACAGCCTAAGTTTCAATCTGTCTGACGCACACATTGCCTCTGTTCAATACTGGCGCACTCGTGACAGCACGTAGTCAACTTTTATTTGGAACTCAAGCTCGCGTTACTGTTTTCAAAATGTACTACTATCTTTTGTACTTAGTACTGTTAATGCAATTTTTTTAAGTCTCTGTTAGTTTTGTATATTTCTTTGATTGTGATACCTGAAGAAGTTGATCCATTCAACGAAACTAGTAAACTAGGTATCTTTTTAAATAAACCATGTCACCTCTTTATCTCTCGGTATCAGTCATTTAAACTAATTAGTAATATACAGTATATATCCCGGAACTCGGGGGGGGGTTGGGCGGCGTAGGCGCCAACCCCCCAGTTCCGGGATATATATATTACTAATTTCGGTCTGGTAAGCTGATAAAACAAAAAACGTGACATAAAAATTTTCAAATTTCGGCTTATCTTTATATATGTATATACTGTATATGTATATAAAGAATACGATGTGTTATTCATTAAATGACTTTACTAATATCGGAGATCAGAACACGTCATACAAGGCATAAATCGTTGAAACATATGATGATGTGAATCAGTATTAGGGGAAAATTAGCATTCAATTTGTACATTTAGGTTAAACTTTTATCTTGAGAGACGAAAAAATTTCTCAGTTCACAAAGGAAAACATTTGATATGAATATTAGATGAAATTGATATTTCGGAGATTAACTTAAAATTGCTAATACGTTTATGCTGAAAATAGAACGATGGAATTGGAATAAATGGGATGGAGAGAGCAATTTAAGATGCCTAGAATGTTTTTAAAGGACTCCTTCCTCTTTTACTGTTTTCAAAATTTATGCTGAAGAACGTGTTTATAGATGCCTTACCTGACGATATAGGATTTATGATAAACAGCCAAATAATAATTAACATTAAATATGCTGAAAATACAACCATTTTGGCTTAAAACATTGATCTTCAATATTTAATGATAAATCTGCATAATACATGCAGGCTTTATTGAATGAGGATGAACTCATATAAGACGAGGCTAATGTTTTTTTTTTTTTTCTTTTTACAAAACTGCCAATAAAATGTGTAATGCAATGTGATATCACGGGGCAGAGAGGAAGAAAGAGTGAACAGCAATTTCAGCATCTTGAGGTCAATGAAGACTGAACAATGGAGGCGTCTTGATCATGCGTTTTTGATCAACAGAGAATATAATTTAGTGAAATTTGATATTCAGGATCTCTATTAAAACATGTCTAATTATCTTAACTTTCGGTTAAATCGGATTCATTTTAGGGAGAAATAATTGGCAAAATCATTCCAAATGAGACAAAATTATATTTTTCAAATCATTATAAACAAACTGCACCAGTATGTTGCCGTGAACTTCTCTAGGTTGGACTGCTGTGATAATCAATGACGTCACTTTACAAGAAAACTATTGCGCATGCACCTTTTTTGATAGTATGAGATATTTTCCATATTTGTTTATATTCTATTTGGAATTTTTTTGCTTGGTGAGATTATATTATACTCATCCAAACAGCTCACAATTTCTAATAGTTTTATAGTTGTTTACAGTCCGACATTTACTCATTTTTGTTCCTACCATATAATCGGTTAAGTGGTCGCAAACCTTCTTGAAGCAGATTTCTCTTTACTAACCTGCAGGCTTTTGTCATTGATCGAAGTTGTGTCAGTCAATGCTTCTTAACACACATTACTCAGTACAAGGAAGAGCTTCGCGCGCTAGCGGTTTGGGCGGCTGTCAATACTGAGGGACAAAGCTTTCTAGAACATTCAACAGTTCGATTGAAGTTGCAAGTACCCATCTACGCAACTCCATTGATCACGTGATTCAGAAGTGTGTGTATGTGATTCGTTGTCTATATTCCTAAACAAATTTTGTCAATTTGAAAACCTGCAAAAATGAATGATTTGATCATTTTAAGCCGATATAAATTTAATTTATTTAAATAAAAATAGTAAATAATTTTTTTATATATATGAATTTTAGAGACTAACAGATTTGAATGCAAAATTTTAAAATTATTTCAATATATATTCATATATTGAATATATGTTCAATAATGTTATATATTATATTTGATATATAATCCTAATTTTTATTATAATATTTGTATATTAATTAATCTGAACTGATTAATTGATACGTCTACTACGGGTTTTCGTCATCTAAGTAATTAATTTATATTAGCTTTTTGTTCATCTTCAAAAAGTTTTGTATTCAAGCAATTATTTTTCAATGATCTTCAATAATAATCGCAGTATTAATTAAGCCCTCATTTAATTGTAGTTTTATGTCAATGCATCTGAATGCTTAAATTACACAATCAAATTATTTTTCAATTAAATTGAAAAATAATTATTTTTCAATGGCTATAAACGCGAATTGAAAATTTATACTCGGATTGTGCAATTTAAGCATTCAGATGCATTGACATAAAACTACAATTAAATGAGGGCTTAATTAATACTGCGATTATTATAACAAAATGGTGTATTACTATACTGACTTTTAAAACTATCATAATTCTGCACAATAGTGCTCTATTGCTTTTTATAATAATTGCAAAGAGGAATTTTTAAACTTTTATATACAACTGCAACAAGGAATTTTTTTAATATATATCTCTTTATAATATTTTTATAAATCATTTCAACAAGGAATTTTCTTTGTTTTATAAGGAATATAAGTTTTAAAAATCAATATATATTTCTCTGTCTTTTTTTCCCCCGTTGCGAGCAAATGATATTCCAATAGCATATTATTATATTATAATATTATTTTAGTATTATTTATCTGTTCTGATTTTCTTAAATTAATAAAATCCATTAGACCGAATCGATTAGAGTTTTTGAACATTTCTGGTCTTCGCATCTGACTAGAAATATGTTTATTTTATATTCTTCGCCTTAGCTTTAGAAAATGATATATTTGTAAGTAATCTCTATCAATCCTATTCAGTTTTAGAAAGATTTTCATCAAATACATCAAAATAAATCAAATTAATATGAATTAATTTATTAGTAGTATGGCTTATAAGGACTGGTTTAAAGGGGCAAAGCAAGAATGCTTTTCATCTTCCCCGTTATCTATAGAGGCAGTGCAAGGATAAGGTATTATTGAGCTATTAAAGCTCTGATCATGGCAGGAGGGTAATAGCAATAGCCGAGCCTCAGTTAGGACTTCATTGGCTATTACATCCATTACCCTCCAAGGGTATTAATCACCGCATCTCTCGGTGGACTATAACCTCCCCTCTGTGCAGTCTGAAGTAGGTGATAGTGTTATATAAAAATGGTCATTAGTTTATTAAAGTGTTTTGCTTTTTTTTTTTTTTACTTAGTTTTCTCCACTAATTAACAAAATATGGATACGACAAAAAACGGAAATTTTAACTCTAAAAATTAAAACATTTTGGTTTCACGATGAACGCAAGACGTTGCTGACTATAAGGGTGAAGCAAAATGCTTTCATAATCCCTGCTATCTGATAAGGATTGCTGTGTGAGGAAAAGTTTATGAGCTAAGTGCTCTGCCTGAGTGGGTGCGATTTAAAAATCCTCATTTGGAAGTAGGATGGCCTTGGGTCTCCTGTATTTTGAGAAGTCTGTTTCATCATAATTTGCTGCTTGTTGCACTAATTCATTTGAATGTGAAGAGGATGCTGAGAAGAACTTTACTGCTGAAGACTGCAGGAAAAAGTAGATGTAGGAGATATTTGCATCCCGGTGGAGTTGGACATTTCTGACATACTATGGTGCGTTTAAGATCATGCGGAGACATTTGTTTTGCACTCTCTATAGTTTGAGGATATTTGTACTTGAGGTGTGGCTCCAGGCTGGGGACGCATAGGTAATAATGGGTCGAATCATCAACTGATAAAGGAGCAGTTTTATTTTGGTATCCAGCTTGCTATTCCTATTGATGAGAGGGTAAAGCTGTGCAATGACTCTTGATGCTTTTGTACATGAGGCTTTTATATGTGAACTGAAGGTTAGTTTTCTGTCCAGCAGTACACCCAGATATTTGGTATCCGCTTTCCAGGGAATCTTGGTATTAAATAGAAAGATGTCATCTTTGGGGGATATTGAATTTTTAGTGAAGAGCATAGCGATACTCTTCTGAGGGTTTACTTGCAATCTCCATTCCGAGAACCAGTGCTCTAATCTCTGCAGGTTTTCTTGCATTTTTCTTGGTGACAAGGTGCGGTTTAATAGATCTGGCTAGTATATAGCCGTGTCGTCTGCGTATAGGGCAATGATAGATGACATTGGATTGTGCGGAATGTCCGCCATGTAAATCGTGAAAAGTATCGGTGCCAGTAGGGACCCTTGAGGAACTCCTGCCAAGATGCGTCGCTGGGTAGATAATATATCATTTAGTTTGACTTGCATTCGTCTGTCACTAAGAAACGACTTTATAATTTGGACTAGATCTAATGGGATGCCAGCTAAAATCAACTTGTATAGTAGTCCAAAGTGCCATAATTTGTCGAATGCCTTTTCTAAGTCAAGAAAAACTGCTCCGGTGTATTGGTGCCAATTGTAACTTGTGATAATGAATTCTATTAGTCTATGAATTTGTTGGGTGGTACTGTGAAATTGGCGAAAACCAAACTGTTCTGAAAGAAGGATGTTTAATTTTTTTAATGAAAGTTGAATTCTGGAAAGGATAGCTTTTTCTGCTATTTTGCCCAAATTAGAAATCAGACTTATGGGACGAAAACTTTGAGGCTGCCGAGGATCCTTTCCAGGTTTGTATATAGGAACTAAGTCTGCCAACTTCCATGCAGAGGGGAAGTACTTAAACCTGAACATAGCATTTATTATTGTTGTAAGATATACGATAGCCTTTCGGGGTTGCAGTTTAATAACTTTGTTGGATATGCCGTTAGGCCCTGGATCTTTTTTATTCTTTATAATGTCATAAATTTCAGCTGGGGAAGTAGGTGTGAGTTGGCTGGTACAGGTATCAGGCCGTTTTAACACGTGTCTGACGTGGCGGTGGACTTTGTAAATATGATTGAAATTTAGATTATTGTATGAAAGGCTACACTGTTTTTCTAAATTTTTAGCTATAGTTTCGGCTTTTCTGCATCTGTGTAAACAATGTTCAGGTCAGATTTGAGAGGAGGAAGAGATTTGTTTTTGATGTTTCTCAGGAACTTCCAAACAGTTTTGATCACCAGGTGATATGGAGGCTAATTTGTCTTCCCATAGTTTGTTTTTATGGACTTTAAGTGCATCTCTCACTGCACTGTTCATTTTGTTGAGATATTTTTTGTCTTAGGGTGCTCTGGTGTTGTGGTATCTTTTTCGTGCTTTATTTTTTCCCCTGATAAGTTCCTTATGTCATCTGGTAGTCGTTAGGCTTGAAAGCAATTGGATTTGAGGTGATAGATGCTATGGCTGTGTTGATTTGATCAGTAAGTTTATTGACTGCAGAATCAATTTATTCCTTGGAATTAATATGAGGGATGGGATCAATGTAGTTTGGAAGCATTTTGGATAGTTTTTCCCAGGTAATGAAAGTGTGAAGCGAAGGGGGAAGTCCCCTCTGATAACCCAGTTGGAGCAGAATAGGATTGTGGTCTGATGATAATTCATTCAATGATTCCAGGTGTACTGTAGGTTGACATTCTGAAGGACAGCTATATCCAAGACGTCGGATGAGCCAGTAGGACTGTGGTGAGTTGGCACTGAGGGGCCAGCCACAGTTGCGCAATTTGAGTTTGTGTAGTTAAAGAGGATGCGGCCATTCCTATTTATAGACCTACTACTCCAGGCGTGATGTTTTGCGTTAAAATCTCCGGCAATAATAACCGGCAGTTTAACGCCGAGGATAGCATCCAGATCTGTGGTCAGCAATGTTTTAGATGGTGGGTTATAAGCAGCATAGATTTTTATGTTTCCGACAGAGTTGTGATGACATTGATACCTGTGACTTCGAGATTAGTGGTTGTAGGAATGGCTACAGCATGGTGGTTGATGTGATTTTTGATGAGGATGGCTGTGCCACCACCACTGTAATCCAAGCCTGTCATTCCTGTAGAGTTGATAGCCTTTGAATTTAGGATTGTCAGCAGGTCTCAGGTGAGTCTCATTAATTAATAATATATCCGGATTATATCTGTCATTGAATTCCTGCACTTCTAGTATTTTATTTTTAAGACCGTTGGCATTCCATGCCATAATCATTAGAGAATCTGGGGTAAATTTTTTCCTATGCATTGGAGAATGTAGTTAACATGGACTGTGTTTGCTGCAAGAAACGTTTTGTAGTGCTTAATGATGGATTGGAGTTACTGAAATCCTGTAACATATTTACAAGAGAAGAGGTGATGATGGCTGTTATATTTGAATGTGGATTTGGCATATTCTGGTCATGGATTGCTTTTTTGGGGAAGGCCACGTCAGCACATGTTCATGTTTGGTGTTGAAGATTTATTTTCTTGGGGGGCTCAGTTGATGGTGGGTGAACACCTGTCACTTGTTCAAACTAATAGGAGCCTGATGAACTTGAGCTTCTGGGGATCTCGTTTCTGATAGTGAGGTAGATTGACTGATTAACTCAGTTTGCCTGTTTTTTGGGTGGCAAATGCACCCTCTGTAATTTGCAGGATGGGGGGGAAACACAATTAGCGCAATTAGCCGGGGTGGTTTTTGGCTTGGAGCAGGTATGTGTGGGGTGGGTGGCACCACATGTTAAACATCAGTATTGAGCTTTGCACAACTTCTGGGCATGACCAAATTTTTGGCATCTATGGCACTGCCCAGAAGAGGCCCTCTTCCTAAGTGGCTCCGGTGCGACCTTAAGCCCACAGATTGTCTTCAAGTTATAAATATCTTTATAGATATTGTGTATTTCCACCAATACCAGAGGCATAGGGGTCTTGTTTGATCTGTACATTCTGCTGACCTTTATGGGAGGCAGATCTTGCATGTTGAGGTCAGCAGCTATTTCAGCTCTTTCATTGTCTTCAGATACTCCTCGGAGTACCACTGTAAATTTTTTTCCGATGCAAGTGTGAAGGTATTGTATACCTCCAACTCCTTGGTTAAATTTCTATAGTCAGTCACCGTAGCGGGCTGAATTTTGATGCCCTCCTCTGTGGAGTAATTTATCTGCAGGTTGGCCATGGTTGTTCTTAAGGCTGTCCATCTCTGCTTTTCCCTGAGAATGACTGGAGGCACCTTTTCGTTGGTGGAGCAGAGGAATCTGTGTTGGGGGCATCTTCATCCATGCCATTTTCGTTTTCTGACTCCGAGGCGAGAGTTTTGCGTTTTTTTGCGCGCGTGCCTCTCTCCTTGATCTGAATGAGTAGAGTCAGAGATTACTAGATTTAATTTTTCCTCCATTTGAGGAGCGTCTTCATTTTGATCTTCATCAATCTCGGGTAAAGAGTAAAAATTTACGAAGCCGGGCCATTCAAGCTCGAACTTCGTAAGGAGTTTCTTTATGAAGCTGAAAGCCAGTCTTTTATCTAGAGAGTCTATAATGATGTCAGGATCTATCATGTTTGATGGCCATTTGAGCTTAAACTTCCTTTGAAGTTTATTTACAAGAATAAGAGCTGGCTCTTCATCCAGAGAATCTGTGAGGGCGTCCAAATCTAACACATTCATCATTAACGATTTGCGTATAAACGCAAGTAAATCCTGCAAGTATATGGATCTGAAATAGATGTGCTAACAATGGCGATTCTAACGACTGTTAGGCCTAAAATCGCCCTCGTTCCAATTACAGTCCACTTACCTTTTCTTAAATACAGTATGATCCGTAATTTAATAACTTTAATCACCTCTGCTAGTTAATCTAGCTGCTACACTACAAAACCAAAGTTTCTGATGTCATATTAAAATTTTCTACAGAGAGGAAAATCCACAACAGAGTCTTCACGATGAAACCAAACTGCAAATTTATTTCAATCTTTTTGATTAATACCTAAATAAGGTGTTAAAAATATTTTAAAAATAATAAGAAAATACCTAAATATTTTAATAAACATAACATAGCATACTTATTTTTGAAAAAGTTACTTAAGAAATGTTTAGAAATAACACAGAGTATAAAGTACTTTTTTAAAGTTTTCTCAAAAGTTTTGTTTCTTAGAATTCCTTGATTTCTTGAGAGAAATTATTTTTCTTTAGAAGCTCCTTAGTTGAAACATTATTGATATATAACATACATCAAATGGGCTATGCAATAAAACAACTTGCAGCTCTCCTGATCATCCTAATATAATAAATGTTCACTTTGTAATAAATAGTACTCCCTTGTTCATCTATTGACGCTGGGTCAACATTTTCTTAAATAACCTATGCCAGAATTGTATAATAATTATTTAACTTAGTGCATTGCTGCACATGCGCCGTTACGTTTTGGTGACGTCACACTACTAAAAATATCGCAAACCACCATATTGAATTCACTAAATAATGCACGCAGATGAGCGCGCCTTTAAAATAATTAATGCTAATTTTGACACGCAGAATCTCTTCATGAGGGAAAGAAAATATAAGAGGAAAGAGTGAAATCCAACAGACAGAAAAAGTGTTCATAAAAGATGGACAGAAAATGGATAGACGTTAAAATGAAATAAAAGTACAGAGAGAAGAAGGGAAGGACATATTGAAGATGGGAAAAAAAAGCGGGGAGTGAAGTTTACTAAATTTGCACGTTCTATACTCCATAACGTGCTACGATATTGATCTCTCTCTCTCTCGGTCGCTGCCTTCTAAAAGAGACTCGTCTGCGCCTACGAAAATCTGTGTTAGCGAAAGGATGAAACCAAATATGGAATCCTGCTGAGAGCTATCAGCTGCCAAGGAAGCACGTTTTATGACGACCGCGAGCAAATAAAAACGTCGAGGCGGAAACTCGTGGCTACGTGTCGCTTAAAGTCTGAAGAGCTGAAGGAGAGAAGGGCAAAATGACCAGGAACTTGTAGGTGGAGATAAAGAGTACGATTTTCTATAAATGCAACGCAACTTTTCCATCAACTGCAGTAATTGTTACTCTCTCTCCCTCTCTCTCTCTCGTGATGTATTTGACGGTGTCTGGACAACGTGGTCTGTGGATTCATGTACCAAATCAACACAGTGCAAAAAACTAGACCTTTTTGATTTAAGTACAAAAAAAAAGTACGTAGTTATTAAGTTAATTTTAACATCGTTTCGCCTGAGAATTGTGTTTACAAGTTGTTGGGCACTAGGTAGCGCCACTGTGATTTTGATTTCTGGAAATGAGTTTGCAAACAGTCATGCATATTATTCAACTAGGGAAATCGTCCGTGAATCTTCGGTTTGGCCAACCGCAAAGTCGGGTTACTACGGAACGTGTGTATAACTGAACGACGCGGTAGAGATTTTCCACCAGCAAAGTATGCGGATTTGTAACGATTTGTTGTTGTTTTTAAACTCGAACTTTGAGTTTAAAATTTATTCAAGTTGAATTTTTATTCTTGTTATCCAGTAAGAAATGCGGACTACACCAATGTGTTTTCTTTTTTGCCTAATAGGAAATTCTGCATAGATTTTTTTTTTTTTTTTGGAAAACAAACAAACAAACAAATAAGCAAAATAAACGGATCAGAAAATTATTATTTTGAATTTAATTCCCTCGAAAAATGTAAACGATAACGTTCTTTTGAAAAAAAAATCAATTTTATGGATTACTTAAACTCAAAACTTTCAAACATTCACATTTTTTTCAATCCACTTCATGTCTCCAATAGTCAGGGAGATGTTCTCACACTGGGTAATGAAATTCATCTGTCACAAAGCAAATGGTTGATCATGTAGACCTTTAATACTAACCTCGTGACCATGCTAAAGACATTGCAGACTGCTGCTGTAATGGCTTGATAGTATTGCAGTGTAAATCGCAAATTAGCAAGACTTACAAATTTTGATCATCAGAAATGTTTAAGACTTTATCGAGAATCAAATTCTCATAACTTGTCTGTCATACGTATCTATCGCAACACTGAAATAAATAAAGGCACCTGGATAATTATTATTAAAACAATTTTAGTAACAAGCAACTAGCTCATATTTTATGATATTTTCAAGGGAAAAAATATAAATTTAAGGCGAATTAAAACGAAATGCTGACATTATGCGTACACACGCACTAAACAAGACTTTGGTTATCTCAAATAAAACAAAAAGATTTGAGAACGGCCATTTCAAAAATAAATTTTAGAACATTCTCTGGATTTGATCATATATGACCTAGAAATATTAAAATGCACTACTCCAGTAACCAGTGTAGCCGGTTGTACTTAAAACTGATAAAGTTAATTTTACACAAATGCAAAATACCACTAACACTCTGGTAATAACTTCATTTTATACAAAAAAAAACCGTTAAAATTAATAATTATCAACCTATATCTGATTTTTGTTAAAGGGCAAAATTATGGAAAGAATAGTCAATGGAAAAATTATACCATTACGGTATTTTGGTCTGATTGCCACCCCATCCTCGTTCGTTCATTAATGTATCCTAACGAGATGAACCATGAGAAGACTAGGATGAGACATTTATATCAGAAGTTGCAGTCTTTTGTCAGCATTTCCTAAATGAACTATCTCTTCTCGGTTATCTAGCTTTATGCTGTTAACATATATACTATAAATAGCATTAAAACAGAATTCAAAACTAATATTAATATTAATGAATTATTATACATATATACTATTAATGAATTATGCTGTTAACATATATACTATAAATAGCATTAAAACAGAATTCAAAACTAATATTAATATTAATAAATATTCATTCATTTTAATGAATATTTATTAAGAATATTAATGTTAATACTAATATTAAACAGCCGTTCACCTTTTAAATTTATAACCTATTTAAATACATTAGACACAAACTTAAATCGAATATCGAATAAATGGCATTAATAAGTTAGAGAGCGAGAGAGAGAGAGAGAGAGAGAGAGAGATCCCTGTATATAAGCATATTTCTGGGTATGTTATTATTTTCCATGAACCAAATAGTCTGGTTTTGTTAGGATACGTATGGAGTTTACGAAAAACTCCTAAACCAGACAGACAGTAATACTTCAGCACTACAAAATCGAAACTTTCCGGGCACAACGTTGTTAATTTGGTCAGAAAAAAAAACACGTGAATATTCCATGAACAAGTATTCACGATTATTTTGTAACAATAATAATATTCTGAGCGACAAAAACGACTTTGATAGATGTGCACGTTAGTATGGTTTGGCTCTGAGCGTTGCTATGGTGACATAGTGGAACACATGCATGACGTTTAATCCTGATTCATAAAATATTTTGGTCTGCTTTGCAAGAATTATACCGTTCAATACGGTGGTTTGTGTTTATAAATTGTGCGCAGTTTTCAAGAACGGAAGAAGCAGAAAAGGAAGAAGGGGGAAAATGAAATTGAAAGATTTATTTGTGAACAAAACGACGACGACAACAACGCGAATTTTGAAGAAGATACCTAGAAGCCATTTTCGAAAAAAATATTGATAATATGACCTTCTGCTGTGGTAGAGGAAGAACCACAATGGGATTGCCTACAGGTATAACGAGCAGTGCAGATCGCTTAGTATGTGTGTTATCGGAGCCTCCATAGCTCAGTTAGTATAGTCGAAGCCGATTGGTCGAAGAGACCTTGGGTTCGATTCTCGTTAGTGACGTGAGGAACCTTTACTGGTTTCTTTCGACTAAAGGTGAGTTAGCCGATCTCATTCTAAGGTAGAGGGTTTTTACACGCGGAAACTCGAGTTTTTTCGTATCCCAAAACAGGCAAACTGGCCCAGTGAAAACAAATAGATTACAGTTATGAATGCATCCAAGCCATAAAATCAAGTGCCTCTTTCATGTTTTCTTTTTCTTTTTTTTCTTTCTTTCTTTTTTTTTTTTTGACTTCGTGTGAGACATTGAAAAAGATGTGTTCCATGATTTTTTTCTCCGAGACCAAGGTCTTTGGATCTATAGGTTTATACAATTTTTGGATGAACCCCATAAAATATTTATAGGAGTGATATAAAAGTACGTGTGTTCAGCCTTAATAGTCGTTCGTATGCATAGTTTACGTAGTGAGATTTCAATTCAGTTCATTTCTTGAATAGCGTTCGCAAGCTAACAATACTTATTATCCTCATCATGTCTGTCGGTTCGTCCATTTATATATATAAATATATATATATAAATGGACGAAAATATATAAATATATAAATATATATATAAATGCGAAACGATGTGAAACGAAGTTTTAAAATGTTCGTTGAGTAACCTTTGCGCCATTGGGAAAAAAACATTCGAAAAACTATGCCAAGTTCGTGGATTTCTTCATAGTGAAATAGCATCTAATAAAGTGGATCAAATTATTATTATTATTATTATTATTATTATTATTAATAACTCTTTAAATAATACTAGAGAAAACGGTCTAGAGATCTAGTTCTTGTGCAAGAACTCTTCGACAAACAGAACGAACAAATAACAAAAAAATCTAGCGAATATGAAGATTTGGTCAAACATAATAATTTATCAGTGATAGAAGTGTTGCAAACGATAAAAGACATCAAAATCAGCATTAACGCACTAAACGACAAGCAACACAATTTGATGAAAGAAACATCCGAACTCCATAAAGAACTTCATTCTCTAAAACTACAATACGAACGTTTAAATCAACAACAAAATAAAGAAGATCTTATCATAAACGGTCTTCCTGAAACTGCACCTACAGAAAACCTCAGAAACGTAGTTTTAAAATTAGGCCATGTAATTGATATCCCCCCTACAGCTTAACGACATTCAGACCGTAAATCGGATTCCTAGGAAGAGAAAAAAACAAGATGCCACGACCTGCACCAGTCATGGTTCGTCTCACAAGCAAGTCCACAAGAGACAATCTCATAAAAGCCAGCAGACAGAAAAAACCAGTTGCCAAGGGCTTGAACGCATTGCAAGACAACACACCAATCTTCCTATTCGAATATTTAACACCATTCAACCAGAATCTGTTGTACCAAGCAAAAACAGAAAACAATTACCAAGTTTTGTCGATCAGAGATGCCAAGATATTCTTGAGGAAGTCACAAACTTCAAAACCGACACAAATTAAAAGCTCAGAAGACATAGAAAGGCTGCCACAGTGAAAAAAAAGTCTCCTAATTAGTTCAAAACGAAGACCAAAATAAAAATGAATGTGAACCACCAAGACAGATGCAATAACACCAGAACATACTGGTGTAATTTCACTTTGATCAGACCTTTCAGATCATTCGTGTGACCTCCCAAACTTCAGCCTACTTCCAACACAGAAATCAAATCAATAAAAAAATACATATATCTAACCGGTGTCATCCTCAGATAAGCTCATTAAAAATCTTCGAGGATGCAAGCTGAGATATTACATCTCAACTGAGATCAACAGAAAGGAAAAAAAAAGAATTATTTATTACAGGGGTTAAAAACATTAAAAAGCTAAAATTCTAAAATATATATAACTTACTGTCATACTATAAATGCTGTTGAAAATGTAACATTATCCAATTGCAAACTATAAATTACCATCCATAGTAACTATTATTAACGCATTTTAGAATACAAAAAACGGAAAAATTTGTATGAAATTCACTGTAAAAATATATGTAATATGTAAATATGTGTAAATATGTGTATATATGTAAATGCTCTGAAAGATGATAAATAAAATGTTAATGTTAAAAAATTATTATTATTATTACTATTATCATTATTAAACTATTATTTCAGTACAATACTACGGAATACGGAATTTTGAGTGCATTTTATTTATTTATTTATCTTTTTGAATGGATTTAGTTTTTCAGCAATATGAGAGATATCTTGTAAATTCTCAGAATGGAAAGTTGATAATTTACACTGATTCAATAACTCTCCCAAAATAAGTTTTTGAACTTAATTTCTGTCTTTGTTTGGTTACAAGCGATATCAGACTTATTCATAATTAATAAAGTGATATCATGTTTCAGTTAATATTTTCTAATATTTTTATAAGTCGATCCACTCACTAAAAAAGAAGCTTGGCATGATTTTTTAAAATAAAAAGTTCTGAACTGAAAGCAAAGTAGCTCATTTCATGCTGTGGTAGCAGCATTTAATTCTGCTAACTAGACGGTCAACCAAACCAGCCAGAGAACACCCGTGATTAACAGACAATATAGGAATGTGTGAGTTGCCTCTCACATTCTCCTCGTTCCAAGTCTCACTCATTTCTTTCTAAACAGGCTTTCAGTGATCATCTTCAGGGGTTTACGATTTTCTCAAAGGTGACCTTATCGCTTTAACTTAGCTAGCTAAGCTTTCTCCTGCACTGCAGGGTTTTTCTTAGGACGACAATTACTCTACTGCTGATCACTTAATTGGCCTATCAACTTGCTACCAAGACTCTTATTTCTCGTGGAGAGAAATAACAGCTACTTATATTTAGGTGGCATTGTTTAATTCTTTATTTTATGCGAATTAACAGAGAACACAGTTGTTCTTGTAAGGAGTAAAGCTTACTCCTTATGACGACCCTGTAATCAGGGTCGTCATACCAACTAAGCAACCAAGGCAATACCTAGGAAAAGGCGGAAAAAACGGGAAAATTATGTTTCAGCCATAAAAACGTCCTTTTTATATATTTTACACATTTTCTTGAATTTAGGGATCTCAAAATAGCACTTGCCTAGAGGCGGCCTAAATCTAAATGGCGGTCATGCCTGTAATACTGACTATACGCTCAATAAATACAGAAAATAGAGAAATAGAGTATGCTGCAAATTAGGGACATTTCTATGGGATTCCAAATCCCATAGTTCCGTATGAATATATTTGACACGGCCAACCTCATTCATAACCTGACAAAATTTGAAGCTCATGACTTTATTTTCTGAGTTATTCTTTTATCGTATAGATGCATCGATCCAAGATTCGAAATAGGAAAAACCATGACTTTTTTAAAACGTGTGTGTTATTACATGACCATTTTTAAATGAAAATGAATTTCACTACCGGTGTGGGATCACCATCCTGTTTACTGAAGGCTTAAAGTGGCTTGAAAAAAAGTTCATATTTGGTTCTAGAGCAGGGTTTCCGGACTATGTAAAAAGATAAATAATACGAAAGATGCAAAATTAGTAAAAAAAAAACAAACGAATAGTTAGTTCACCAACTGTACTAGTTGGTGAAGTCACATTAAAAAAGATCCTATCGTTGGCGGGAAAAGTAATTCAGGTGTGTGTGTGTGTGTGTGTGGCGTGCGTGCGTGCGTGCGCCCGTGTGAGTATATTTATGTTTTTTAACTCTTGATGGAGTGAGAAACAATAATCGCAGCATATTTAATTACTTTAATTAGTTTTTATTTATTTTCCCGGAAGCCACCGCCAATTTCATGGTGGTGGTGGTCTCCAGGACATCCACTAGGTGACGGATGAGGCCCTAGATTGGCTTTCTGGACTGGATATTGACCTGTAGATGTTTTGTATTCCTTTTGCCATAAGAATAAACAAATAAATCAGTTTTTATTTATTTATTTTATTAATAGACCTATTCAGTTTATCGAATAATTCTTTTCTCACCAATTAACATTTTCGGTTAGTTATAAATATGCAAATACAAAAGGAACTTAGCCCACCCACGATATCAAATACTATAGATTAGTAAATATCCTTTCGTGGGTGTGAGCAACATATAAAAAATACAAATTGTCCATACATTTTATTCGTCTCAGAACCCAATGTAACTCAATGTTTCATTGGATTGGTGTGTGATGTCCGAGTGCGTGAGTAGAGAGTTAACTCAGTGACTTGATTCATTTCAGTGAAGTGATTCATTTGAATCAACTCACTCTGATGAGTTATCATACCGATCTCTAGTTTGAACAACGAAAAGTTCTTCTTCTTTGTTTATTATTAAGTGTAGTTGCTTGTAGTGCACCGTTTTCAAGACCATCCACTGTCTTCTCTTCGGTCTTCGTTTCTTTCTCTTTCCCTTTCGTATCCAGCTCTTTACTTTCTTTGTCCTTTTCTGTAATCCTACATTTGTTCTATACGATTTTTCCAATTGTACCTTCCATTTTTCTTTTCTTTCTTTTTTTTTTTTGCAATCATTTTATAATTTTTCCAATTTTCATCTTAATAGTTTCGTTTGTCCTTTTGTAGTTCCAGGACGTGTTTCTACTGAGAGCATTTTTAATTTCCATTTTTATATTTTTACTTATGTTCTTATTCTTCCGGATCAGGCTATTAAGACATCCAGATATTCCTCTCGCTGTCATTGCTTAATCTCGTACTTCATTTTGTGAGATGCTATAGTTATTCTATTCTTAAATATTTTATCTTACTAATTATTTAATTGCATTTCCACTGATTTTTAATTTACTACCTCTAGCAGCTGTAATGGTCTTAAGATTTTCTGTTGATGTCTTCATATTTTTCTTTTCTGCTGCATTATTTGCAAGGAAATTTTTACAGTGTGACATATAAACTCAAAAATATAAATTTAGAAACAAGATATGTTTCAAACTATTTAGAAACAAGATATGTTTCAAACTATATTTTATCTTACTCTAAAGTTTGGAACAATTTTCTTATAGTTCTTATAAGAACTGGGCGATGGACTGAGTCCTTGACTCTTTATCCCGTCATCTGAATGAAGTAAATCAGTGTGGATGGAGTGTTATTGAGCTAAGAGGTTCTAGTCATGGCTAAGTAACGGCAATTTCATTGGCTACAGCATTGCCATTTGTTATCCTGGAAGTCCTTTTTTCCCTTTGGAATAATTTCTTTAGTATCATAATACTAAAAGTATTATTATACTAAATATAAAAAGGTGTCGAAAATATTTTTTTTTAAATGTTTAAAATTTAGCAAATAAAAATTATCATATTTTAAAATAAATATCAGTAATTTTTAAACAATTATCTATAATAAAAGGTAGTTTGTTAATAAGTCGATTATCTGGTTAAATATGAAATGAAGTGAGTTATTTCCATTGACATAATGTTTGCAATATTAAATGTGAAAATTAATTAACTTTGAAAATGAATATTTTTCGGAGGAGAAAGTTTCCAACACCCTCAAAATCAATGAACATTTTTAGGTATATAAAATCAATATATTTTAATTCCAAAGCATAGTAAATTACTATTGTAAATGTTATTCAAAGCTTTCAAACTGCGTACTAGGTATATACAATACATGACTTCAACACGTTCTACAAATATTGGATATCAAATACTGCATATCAGTTACATATATCTGTTTAACTCCTAACTTTTCCTTAACGAACATAGGAAGTATGTGCCACACTGCCATTTATTTAAATAAAAGAAATATCTTCCCTCCTTTAAAACAATCGAAACTATTAATTTTGAGAAGCAATTTTGAGTACACAGAAGGCATTTCAACTCCACCTTAACCCATACGACGGTATCGTCCAATCACCATTTCATGTAGATTATTTCAAACAAGTTAGGGAGAAAACACAACTAGATGGCGCTTTACAAGTTATGTTTCTTATGATTTATAGATACGTTTTGGAGAGTAAATATGTTCTAGACAGCTAAGAATGATGAATCACTTTTGCTACCCATGACGGGTTGATTAGTTACGGCAATCATCCTGCTCATGGCAAAGATAATTAATATTAAATTACTTTAGAAATATACCGTTCGCTGATTAATCAAATATATTAATTGTACTTTTAATTTCTATTATATGAGAAACTTGCATTCTTTTCGGTCTGTTATTATTATTCTTAATAAAAGTTATGTCCAATAATATAATATTAGTGCTTCTTAGAAATAACCATTCTATTCTGTCATATTCCTGACTTTTTATAACTTTTATTGTTATAATACGCTTTATAAATGAAAGATTCTAATTTCGAATCCTATTTTATTGGAAGTTTTAGTTTCATTAAGCTGTTACCTCTTAAATACTATCTTAATCTTAATGAAAATATCAAGCTCCTCCCTAGCGCAATAAAAAAAAAAAAAAAAAAAAATTCAAATATATATATATATATATATATATATATATATATATATATATATATATATATATATATATATATATATATATATATATATAAGGGTATAAGTATGCTACATACACGTACACCTAAATGTATATATGTAATAAAAATATTGTGAATATGTAAATAGCAACATAAGAATGATTAGATGAATATATTTATAAGATATTGCATTAAACAGATATATGTGTAGTTTAAGACATATATTGCCAAGATACATGTGTGTTTTCTTGTACAGAGAAACAACCAAAGTATATATGTCAATTGCAAATTATTACAATGTAATATGTTCTATAAAATTTACAGCATATGTTAGACCAATCGGTGTGTAGCGAGAGAGATGATAACAAAATATATGAAATTCTAAATGTATCTTCAGAAACAAGCATTATTTGTGTCCAGAATAAGCTGTGTATTTGAATTAAGTTGAACTAATAATATATTAACCAAATTATGATATAGTATGAAAATATATCTATAACTGATTGTATATATATATATATATATATATATATATATATATATATATATATATATATATATATATATATATATATGTTGACAAAATCCATGTACATATGTAAACATATACCGTTAAGTTCTGTTAGCATATCTGTCTTTTGTAAAATCAGCATGACAGAAATTACGTAATATCAAAAATAACGGCTCAGAAAGTTAAAGGACAGTAGAAAGAAATATAAACTGAGCATGTTAAAAAAGAAAAATGTGAATTAGATAAGCATTCTATATGTACAAATGTATATATTGTAAATAATTATATATATATTTATTTTTTGAATGTACATAGAGGCGTTGGACTAAATAAAATATACTAGCGCAATTGGAAGAACGACGATACATTGCGCCCCTCGATTGGAATAGACCTAAGTTCGATTCTCCTTGCGACGGGAGGAATCTTTATCTGGACGATTTCAATCGAAGATGAATTAGCAGATCTCATATGGAGGTAGCAGGTTTTTTTTTTTTTTTTTTCGGAAACTCGGATTTTTCATCCCCGCATACAGACAAATCGGCCCTTCAGAACACACGCAATTTACAGACAAAAGATACTAGTTGTGGTGGTAGTGGAGGTGGGCGGTAGATGGCGTTGATGGAGGTGATTCGTAGTAGAGGTTCGGTGTAGTGGTTGAGACAGTTGTAGGTGTCCTCCCGCGATGAGTCTTCGTACTCCTTGGAGGTGTCACGAATAATAATAATAATAATAATATACTTACAATATAGGTTTCTATTAATCGTAAATTTTGGGAACTAGTATCGTACACGATTCCGTACTTTCATGGCTAAGATATCACAATACCTCACTTTTGTGCTCTGCTGTAAGTTTGTTAAAAATTTTATTCATTTTGCAGGGTGATTTCGAATGTGTTATGCTTTACCTATCATCTACTATGTTTTCAGAAAGAAACATTAACGTTGGCTTAAACTGATTCGTAATAATAATAATAATAGTAATAATAATGCAAATTAACAGAATTACTCTGTTAATTTGCATTATTATTACTCTCTGATTTATCTGTACTCCAAGAAAAAATTATAATTCAAAGGACTGAAATCCAAAAAAAAAATGAAAAAAAAATCGAAGTAAAATATTATAAACAATGGATACCGAAAATTGGGAAACCTTCTAGTCAATGTATAAATTATTGATAATATTCTCCTTTGATTTTTTTTGCTTTTGAAGGAAAAGACAACAGTTGGAACTAAATGAAGCTTGCGCTATGCTCATTAGCCAGTATGGGAACTTTAGATATGACCTTATCTCAACACAATGAAGTAAATAACTGATATATTTTAATGCAATCTAATTTTTCTGCGCACTGTAGCAGGCGATAAACTAAATAGCCTACTTATTGTGCAGATACGGTTTCTTTCCAAATACCTCTTCCTGCCTGAAGTAACGTGTTATATTAATGTTCAGTTTTGATCAAAGGAGGTTGAACTATTTTTCCTTGAAATGTTGTACATTCTTGTCATAACTGGTTTGGTTCTTATGTTTTTCCTAAACTATGAACAGCGTGTTTTCCTAAGCTTTCTTTTGGGAGGCAAAATAAAGAAGCTTCAGTAGGCCTAGCTAAGTAAGCATAGCTACGATAGTTCTTCCCTAGAGTGCGATTGAAATTGATAGTGTTGTTTACACAAAACGTTTGGATGCATTAAACATATGTAGGCTTTATTTTGCAGTAGCGAAATCAGGACACACTATGAGGAACATACACAAATGTAGATTTACATAAAATGCTTTTATAAATAAAATAGTTTCAATTCTATTCCTTAGAGTGCATTTTAACATTTGTTATCAATAAAATAGTTATAAAAATATTTCAAAATATTATCCATAATCCTTATTGAAATGAATGTTCTAGACAATCAGATCATACGTTGGAAGTTTATTCATGAAGATGAAAAAAAAGGAGAATGCTATATCGATTCTGTTATTCATTTTGCAATGAACACTTGAATAAATATCGGGTAGTACCTTTCTGTATTATTGGAATACATATCATAAAGACCTGGCTTGTACTGAAAACTTCTCTACAGAATAAAATCAATCGAGACTAATGTTCTTGGTGCGAAAAAACGAATGAGGCTGAGACAGTGTAAGCAAGTAGCATATTAAATAATATTTTCCTAATGATCGAAACAGGCTTTTTAGCATCAAACCTGATCGTAATCAATATCTGAATTGCTTGGAATTACGATCAAAACAACAACTCAGCGAATAAAGCCAACGTTATGTTTGTTTGTTTGCATGTGTTCTGATTGCCTTCCATATTCTTGGAAAGAGAAAAACCCGAGTTTTCAGAAAATAATCCCTCTCTCCTTCATATGATGCCTAAATTTCAAAGCATCTTTCCGACTAAGAAAAAAAAGTAATTTCTTCTTCATCATTTAGTAGATTTACACATAGAGCTTCTAAACACATGCATCCATATAACATATTTTATAATAATCATGATCTGAAGTGCTTACGGGGTCTTTAAAGTCCACGATCTGCCAAGTATCTTTGATTATCTCAACCATAATTTCAGGATAAAGAAAGCTTGTTCAAATATATATTTGTGTGTGTGTGTGCGCGCGCGTGCTTGTGTGTAACCTGTGTGGTTTCTTGATTGAGGAATGAAAAATTCAAGATTCAGGAACAAAATCTCCACTTCCGTATGAGACCGGTTAACTCACTGTCGGCTGAAAAGCGCTGATAAAAGTTCTTCACATCCCAGACGGGATTAGAAGACAGGAAATAGCACTGCGTAAATTCCTGTTTTCTAATCAGCATAAAAATAGCATTTTCTCTGAATTTTATGCTGATTATATAAGTTTAAACTTAACCTTACAGCGAGAAATTGAACATATAACCAGAAATGCATAAGTTAAGTTTATAAGTATCTCATCAAGAACTACACTTTCGATATTTTATTCTTGGCTCAAATTCAGCTTTGTTTAATTTACACACACACATAATGAAATAACTTGGCTGCTGGAAGAGAATCAAAATTTACAGGCGAACTATCTCTTTTAATTCAGTCCAAACTACAACTTCGAGTCTTGGATAAGGATCGTTTTCATCATTTCGCTAATACCGTTCTGGCAGACTTGCTCTTAGGTCTATAGATTTCTAAACTGCTGCTTCTCAAGAATGTGCCTTCCGTTAAACAATTAATGATAACGAAGTTGGAGAATAACTCCTGATGCTTAAAACAATGAAAAATCGAAACCAATTTCACTACATGCTTAAATATTCAAGAACAACCAACCGATTTTATTAAGAACAAAATATTCCATTTATATTTATATTTATATTTATGGTTTACTTACCTTTACGACATTTAATATTTAAAGTGGATTGTAAAATTTAAAAGGTATGTAAAATTAAATTTAATTTTCTTCACAAATTTAATTATAAAATATTGAAATGATTTAAAAACTACTTTTATTATTAATAATACAATATTATTTAATAAAATAAATTAAAACAAAATTGATATAATTAAATATTTAAGTATAATTAAAATCATGTATCATTCGATTATAACAAATTCTAATATCGTCATCTTGATATAAATTAACGGAAGTACATAGCAAGACTTACCCTCCCTTCCCCTGGCACAAACGTCCCACACTTTTGACAAAAATTCCTTCCACAATCTCCACACATTTTGTTTGTTTCCACTTCCAAATCTGCAATATTGCATGCTGGACATAACAGCTGGGGTCTTGGCAGAGGAGCACCACCAACAACTGTTTGTTCTTTAGCTCTGTAAATCAAGATGGAAAATAACAAATATTTATTAATCATATATTAATAAACGCAGAGATCTATTTGTCATTATTTTTTAAGAAATAATAATTTAATATAGTAGTAAATCAATTATCAATATTTCAGAGTTTCAATAAATTGCTCGTTGTTAGACTAAATTCCAATGCATTGCATTAGTTTGAAGTGTAGAGAATATCAGCGTATGTGTGTTTTCCCTCAACCCAATGGTTGGTGGGATAGCAATGCTATATTACTAAGGAATTATTATGAATAAGGTGGTTTCCTGTTGCCGTCCTTCTCCTATAATTTTCATTATAGGAAATTCTTGTCATTTCCAAAATTTAATTTTTCATTCGTACAACATTGCAAGGGAATGAGTTTAAATTAAAAATGTAATTACAACTTAATTATGATCAGAAGAGCAAACAGACGATACTAAAATCAATTTCTTTCGAGTTTTAGATTATTACCGATAGAGGGCAGGCTTCTGTTTTGATGTGTATCTGCTGACTAAAATAATCTCCCCTTTTAATACAGAGCTGCCCGCAATACACATGAAGTCGTCATGGAGACGGTTTAAATCGAAATGAATACGCAGATAAATAACGAAAAGGAGACGATTTTGGAATGAAATACTGAAAATTGCCTTTTATAACCTTCCTTTGTCCATTCACTTCTTTACCCTTGCACCAATGGGTTGTTTTGTTGCAGTTGCCGCTGCAGAAGACTGGTGCGCTTTGATGGATGGGGCATGTCAAAAGCAGCTCACGATCAATGGACATCCGTGGGGTTGTGATCAACTAGACTGCTATCATCTGTATCTAATGAATGAGCACAGAGGATGTTTTTTTGCGGACGAGGTCAAATTTGATAATGGCGCATGATTTAGTGGAAGGCGGGGAAAGAGCGAATGTGTGACGGTCGAAGTACGGTGGGGTTCTCGTGTGATTATATCATCTTATTTATAGCCTAAAACACCTTTCTTTCTTTAGTTGCAGTCATATGAAAGAAATGGAGAGTTCTGCTCGTGAATATGCCAGCATCTGCACTTAGCATTAGGAACAGTCCACTTCTTTTTCTATCTTACTTAGCGGTCCGAAATAATCTTGATTTCAGGCGGCATTGTTATCAATGGATGAGGCGTTCAGGTATTGTTTATATGCGAATACACGTTCCTTCACATTATGAAATACTCTATTAAACTTTTAGTTTCAGGATTATCAAATTATGAACACCTTATGTGTGTTAAACGTTGAATGAAATTCCATGTTTCCATAAAATTCCTATCTCGTCCACATAAAAACATATTACATGTTACAACATGTTACAACATGGCCGAACATTGGTTCTTAAAAGAACGACTGTTTACCTGGCATTATTATGGAATTTACACACACACACACACACGCACACACACACACACACACACACGCACGCACGCACGCACACACACATTTAAACAGATGAAACGAGATTAAGGCAGAACTGTTTTAACATGCGGATAATTTTTCTAAATTTCCACATGTTCTCAGTACCATTTAAGCCTTTTTGTTTGCAGAGGATAAAACAGTCACACACTAATATAAGATAATTAAAATTTATAATAATTTATAATAATTATAATTTATAATAAAACATTTTAGCAAATATCTTTACAACAAGTGTAGTTAAAAATATAAAGTCCATTAAATAATTAAGTTCATTTGCATGCTAAATAAACGTGTAAAAACTACTGAATATTACAAATTTCTAAATATGCCACATCCGTACGGCACATGTCACTATCAAGGGCGTTAACAGTAGCGTTACAGTAAACACAATCCAAAAAAGAACACTGCATATATTGAATGTTAAGTAGTACAACAAAGAATGCCATGGAAAATCGAGATTAGCAAAACAAATTAATTATGTATAGGAGCAATATGCTCTGAGGTAGATTTATTTGTTTTGATGGGAGAGGGGGATGAAGACGTTAAGTTGCATTAGGCTAAATCCTACGCTACCAATCCAGCATGAGACTGGATTGATAGACTGGATTTTTCCCTCTGAAAACGTATATTCATCTTGAGTTGAAAAGCCAGATTTTTCCTACCCAAAGTTAATTTATCTTCATTTGGACAGCCCTTGAGTTTACCGCGGATTCTTACCCTGATATTTTAAACCCACCGTATCTTCTTCTTAATACACCACAGAAACGTTCTCTCAGCGGGTATGGTTTTAAAACGTCATTTCATTAATGATGATAGTTTTCATTTATTCATTATAGTTAAGAATTTTCTTTCAAGAATTTTACCGATTTTAATAATTTTACTCGTTTTAATAATTATTCTCCGAATTACTTAAGTAAGATTTTCGATCTCTCCTATACAAAATTACATGCACATGCCACTAACTAATAGTGGCATACATATGGCATGAATTCAATCATTTTAATGCTTATATATGGTCATCACTAGTAATGTTTTTCATAAAATCACGTGTCTGTTATCCCTAAACTTTCTACCAAATTATAATAACATAAAAAAAATTCCGAAGAAAATTTATAAAAATATAATACTAATAATTTTTCTACTTAAAAAGGCTTGTAGATATTCAAGATGTCTATGAACATTAATACTGACTCTAAATAAACTGAGAAATATGTTTTTCTCTTTCTATTACTGGAGGAATCTCTTTTGAGATTCCTCCGGTAATAGCAGCTGTTCAGATCTTCGAACATGAATCAAACAAACGAAAAAAAAGAGTCCGTGAATGCCGAAGTAGATAACCGAAGACCTCCTTCTGTAAGTTCTGCATATATTCGAATCATAGTAAAATTATCGACCGACAGTAAATGTCAGGTGTTTTGGCTAATCTACCTTAAATATTTGAAGGATGATGATGATGATGACAGGTTTTTTTTTATCCTTCGTGATAGTAAATGGGCAACTGCAGAGGCCGGAGGCTCTTTCTAACAACCTATCTTACAGCAGTTAGTGGGCCATTAGCGATTACCGGATTCCATATTATCATCATTAGCCGATTCTCCATAGAGTTGTAACCAGCCATGGCGCTTACTCAAGGCGAATAATTATGCGAACGTTTAGAGGATGTGTGAGCATTCAAATGGAACATAAGTCATTAATAACAAGCATGCCTAGTTTTAATTAAATTTTGAAACTAATTTATACTAAAAGATATAAATGGTTTTTCAGTGTAACCACCTCCATAGCTTTGCCGATAAAAAGATGTGTTTGTGATGCATGGAGAAATCGTAAGACAAATGTTGAAAAGCAGAATGCGATTGGTAGCATATTAATAATTGAAAACCGCTTACGTTATCCCTTAATCGATTAATCATTAAAGGAATTTATTATAATTTAAAACGTTCTTTTATATTAAATGAGCAAGTACTTTTTTCTCTTTATCTGTTTCAAATGTGCTATCGGCAGGTATATTTCTTTCAGTCTTTTTGAAAAACAAAATTGAACTGTTGAAAAGTAATGTACATTGCTGAATAATAAAATAAGAAATACGTTTTAACATCAACAATGAAAATATTCTATTACTACAAGCGAATAAAAATGGCGCCAACTATAAAAAAGAAATTATTGTTTTGCCGATATCAATTAAAAAATTATAATTTGTAATCGTTTCAACGATGTTGGTTTTTAAAAAAATTAGTAATTGTTTTATTAATTGGACGAAAGGCTTATGGTTTTTTTTTTTCTATTAAGTTAATAAAAGGTACAGCAAGTTGTCTTTTTGTTTGTTTATTTAAAGGGCAGGACCCTGTCGTATTCGGTTATGACTGTGTCGCGTGACAAAAGAGTCAAGTTTGAGTATATCAAAGTTTACTCAGAGTTTGTGGTTAGATAACGACTTCTCATGTGTTTGGTTCTAAAGGCAAGAGGAATGAAGATGAAAAATGAAACGAAGACAAATCGACTGGGAGGTGCTGTGCAGGTGGAAAATATACTGCCATTATAGGTTACCAATATGACCTTGGATAAAAGGGTTGAATACTATCTTTGTGTTACTATTTTTTTATCTGATGGTCGATCATTTCTAGGGAGAATAATGGTAAACTGTGAAATAAATAATTCTAACGAGATGAAGAAATCCACGTTTTCTTGCTAAAATGGGAAACTGTATTGTTTGCTTTATTCGGTTTTCTAATGAATTAATCATACTGAAGTTAATTTTACTGAATACTTAACTTTTACTAAATATTCAAGCTAATTACAAGGTAATAAATTTAAGCCATTATTTAAAAATTTAATAAATTAGAAATATCAAAAATTATTATAAGTTATCATAAAACACCCTTATTTGAAATTCATAATCTTGCTATAGAATAAAGAGTGTGGATTATTATTAACCAGGTGGGGATCAATCGACCGTGAGATGCGGTGATTGATTCGTTCAGTCCAATATCCTTGGAGGGTAATGGATGGCAATGCTGTAGCCAATGAAGTTCTAACTGAGGCTCGGCTATTGCTGTTACCCTCCTGCCATGATCAGAGCTTTAATAGCTCAATGACACTTTATCCATACACTGTCCTCTACAGATAACGGGGAAGATGAAAAGCATTCTTGCTTCGCCCCTTTAAGCCAGTCCTTATAAGGACTATTAACCAGGTCGTTGATAGCAACGTGCTAGTAGTATGTCATTTTGTTTATTTCAATTTTAAAATTTTAATATGAAATTTAAAATAATATGATGAATAAAAATATTCACATAGGTACACATGCATAATACGATGAATAAATAAGTTTTTATGATGGTCTTTTACGAAAGGATGTAAACCCATCGTATATTAGTGACGAGGTATCTGAGGGTTTAACAAGTCAGCATGATATTATTATGAACAGGTAACTTAGAAAACTTTCTAAGACGATAAATATATTTTTATTTTAAACAGAGTATAATTATTAAATATTTAATCTTATAACTTTAAATAATTAAAATTCAATAAATACTAAAAGAAATTTTATTGCATATTCTTTCAAAGTAATGTATAAATATATATTATATTCATAAACAAAGGAAAGAGCAGGACAACACTGCCTGTAGATGTCAAATTCGTTAATAAAGAGTTTAATCAAACAACATATAAATATTTTTAGAGAACTTGATATTAGTCGTGACATTTGCTCCTCATGATCTGAATTCAAATCCAGTCTAGGACTCGAACCTTTATACAAGGAATGAAGATGCATTAACCGGTTTCATACGGATATTACAAAATATTTTCCTCCATAAAATTTGGGTTTCTTATCTCTCCAAAGAGTCAAATAAGCCGAAGAGCAAACAAGAAATGAATATTTATATTGGCCTCTTAGACTCTCAGTTGCTTCCACCGTAATTCCAACTGGCCCAATATATTACCCGAACATCTAACCTCTTTACTTCTATAATGAAGAAACAATAACGCAGTAAACAGAAGTACACAGCCTTGAACTGTTAAAAATAAATATTTTAGAAACCGAGTTGTAAGTTTAAAAGCAAATTCTTGTTCTTCACGTCCATATAAGAAACAAATTCAAGAACAGAGAGAGAGCGTGTTCAATACACAACTGTGTTATTAATAAAAGATAATAACTACAAATTTTAAAATTATTGCTCTAAAAGGTGATATGTAAAAGTGAAGTCGGGGTAGGCATTGTATCATTAAATAACGCAACACAAATAAATTATCATTTATTAATTCTCTTGTGGGAATTAAAAGTCCGAAAGTAAATTCTTAAAGTCCGTATATAGTATTAATGAGTTGTACAGATGTCGGCAGAAGGTATTATTACTATCTGCTAACGGAGAAGAAAACAAAATGATAAAATAGAGCATCTGCAGATGGTTGCTTCATGATAAGATATTGTAAACTACTTTTAGAGAGAGAAAGAAAGAGAGAGAGAGAGAGAGAGAGAGAGAGAGAGAGAGTCAGCCTTCATTTTGTTTATATGTTTCTGTTAATATGTTAATGTTTTTAAAATATAATGTAATGTAATATTTTGAGCTGTATTACTTTACTTCAGAATATTGAACCTAAGGAATTTCTCGTACTTATAAGGAATACAAAAAATATTTTTTCATTTCCAGGTGGGAGAATAAAAAACACTCTAACGCAGTTTTTGTAAATGACACATGATAAAAGAAGGACAAATTTGGCGTACTGATGGTGTGTTCTTTCTTGATTCAGAATTGCAGGTGACTACCGATATGTAGCCAACCCTTGCTGACCATGGATGGGTTATATGAGTTCTTGGAAGCGTACCATTCTGACAACAAAGTACAATACAATACTTCTAGTCAGTGGGGATAAATCCAGCACAACAAAACCTAAATCTTTGAGATACTTGATTGGAGTTTGGTGCTAAGATTTTAGCTTAATTAATTTGTTTTAATAGCCTCCTTTCATAATATACTTCAAAATGAATATGAAACTAATTGACGGTAAAAAAAACCAAATTAATGGAGGCAAGGAAATACAAAATGAAGATATTGCGAAATATGCGAGTGAAATTTAGATACGTATAGCAATATAAAGTAAGCCAAAATGAACTAAAATTGCTAAAAAAACAAAAGTTGAAATTTTGCCAGCATCAGTTCCTACTGATTGTTTACTTTCTCAATGAAGGTTTAATTAGTCTTTATTTGAGTTTAAAATTGCTGACTATGATGTTTAAATGCCGGAGACTGTTGGCGCTGGTTCTTATTAGTAGATATCTATTCATAAGAACCAGCGCCAACAGTCTCCGGCAAGTCAGGATCTGATTTGGATATTAGTCCTCTGAGTTCTTTAAAGAAGTTATTTTATTCTATACTAATTTAGTAAACAAACTTTAAAAACTAATATTTTAAAACATGAAAGTAAAACAAAAACCCTATGTTTATTCTTTGGCCCAATCGTTTTCTGCGGTTTCTAAATTACACACGATTGAGAAGATTCCTGAATTTATTTCTGTTGTTATTGATTAGGAAATTTCCCTTTGTTGTAGAATGAACAATTGTTTTTTCACTAAATATACTGATGTATGCCACGAGTGCATTAGATTTATTCTCAGAAGATGTATTTATGTAAATAACGTAAGTAGTAAATGGATTTGTAAATCTGATTTGCAAGAAGTTCCCACTAGTTTTGTGCATGTATTGTGCACATTATTCGATCATATATTTGATTTGTCAAGTTGATAATTCAGTTTGAAAGAAACATAAGTTGATATTGTGCCAAAATGTTTCGTAAATCTTGAGAAAAGTTTAACAGACCTTTGCTACGTTTATATAAAGAAAATTGAAGACGATTTTGAAAACAGCTGAGCTCACTAGTTTCTCAAAATGTGAGATATATCGGGTGTTTAATCAGCGGAAAAATAACCCACAATGCTTGTCTAAGAAGCGTAACTGTGGTTCTAAGACAGTCTGTCAGGAACGAGATCGCCGTCGTCTGAGAAGGCTTGCATGAACAAACAGAACTTCCTGAATTGACTGACGCATTTAATAATGGCTGTTCCCGACCCATATCTCGCCGAGCTATCAATGCGCAGGTAATTGAAGAGGATCAGTTTTGGCAGTCCCAATTCTTAGGTTTGTCTATTGCAAACCACTTCTTCTGTACATACGATAAAACTTACAGTGCTCACACCTCCCCATTCTTTAATGCGATGACGTCACCTTCGATGCTTCCAAACACTACGTGCCGGTACTTCCCCCCCCCCCCAAAAAAAGACATTAGTTCATCTTATCTTATCTTTTATTGCATTCGACTCAACAGAAGACCACATCTTGGTTCACACTTCCTCTTACGCATAAGACTGAGGTAGGTAGTCTTGTGCCTAAATACACATTTTTGTGTGTTAATTAGGGGCGTTCTTTTGGCCCGTTTGCTTAGTGGTGAGAAGAAAATCCGAAGGTTCATGGAGGGAAAAAATTTTCCATCTTGGTATGAGACCGACTTACTTACATTCAAATGAAAAGGCTTGTTAAAGGTTCTTCGCTTTCTCAATTGGATTCTTACCGCCTTTCCAAATTGGGTTGGAATCAGTGCACACATTAACAAACAATGTGATGACCTTCAACCTGTATTTTTCCACTGCTGAGTTAGGCCTCTCCCATTGCTGGACGGTTGAGTCTACTACTCCTATGGTAACCTACTCCATATTGGGAGAGTGTACATATATATTGGTATGAATGATTGTATGAAAGTCAAAGATAATCACAAACACCATACCCTAGGCTGGATTCGAACCCGCAGACTTTTGAATGGAGATCGGATAAACTAAACACTCGGCCAACCAGGTCGGCAACAAACTTGCATATACTATGAAAGTTCTCACAGACTACGGTCATCCTGATTACATATCTTGAAAAATTTTAATTCAGTACTCGTCCGAAAATTTTACAGGGCCAGAACAGTTATTCCACTTACTTTTCACAAAAATATTTATAAGTAACTGTCTACTATAAAGACCATTTTTATAAGAAAAGGAGAGAAAACAAAATTGAAAAACAGCTTATTTACAAAATATATATACATCCAACCAATCTACATATTAATTTCAAATTCGTCAAAAATTTCAAATTCTCCATGATTATCTACCAGTCCATGTATGCATGGTAAAATAGAAGAAGGAAGTGATATACTTAGAGAAAGGAGATCACGTTCATGCTACGTTAATTAGCACAAGTATGGAGAAAGGTGGAAGCATCGTTTTGCACACTTTATACTGTTTTCTAGAAACCTAGTTAAGAAATTTAGCCCCTCTTTTCCATAAATTAAAAAAAATCAAGGTTTGTTTTTATTCATTATGATTGAGTTTAGATTTCAACTGTCATAAATAAGGAATAATGTGCATGTTGTGAGTGTCTTTCTTTTAAGACACTCACAGACATGCAAGCTGATGGAGATTCGAATCTAGAGACTGTTGTTTGTTAGAGAATAGATACGCTGCGTACTCAGCCAACGACAATCATCCAGAAAAAAAAAAAACATAAATTCGGATCCCTAGACGAGATCTGAATTTATGTTTTTATAAACGAATCTTTATAAGGACTTTTCAACCGAAGGTAGGTTAGCCTCTCATACAGTAATGGCAACGCTTGCCTTCCTTAATTTCAGATTTTTCCTCCCACAAACGGTCAAAAGAACACGCGCAATTAACAGACCGCATATACTGCCTCATGGCCTTAGTTATTTTAGTTGTAATTCAAAATCCAACATTACTTCTCTTTCTTTCTTTTCTTTTTTTTTTTTTGTGTGTATCAAATCGGAAGTTAATTATCGGAACATTTTTAGGTTTCGAAGCATTTTTTAGTCTCCTCTTTTTCTTGGTAAGTTCATTTTCAGCCTTTTTTTGGGGGGAGGGGAGTACCGACATTTAATGCATATGGCGGCTTATTATTCATCTACTGCACCTTCCGCAATAACATACGGTCCTTTAAGTATCATATCTGCAAATTACACGTTATCTGGCAAGTCTTTGATGTCCAGGATGAAAATAAGTTTCCAGGAGAATGAATCCTTCCATCTGAGACTGGTTAACTCACCTTCAGTTGAAAAGTACAACAAATGTTCCTCTCGTCACGACTGACTACATTTTTAGATTTGACGCCCAAATATGAACGAATGCTTTATGTGCAGATTTACTCGTAAGTAAACGTATTTAGGTATTTTACTTTTACTTTCTCAATCAGATTGAAATGTACGTAACTATCTCGTTTTTTCTCCTTCCTTTCCTTAAATTCCCTCTAATGTGATTTGATACAACAGCAATATACTCACGTCCCACTGGGTTTCTTCTTCTAGATCTGATAAAGCGAAACAGGCAGTGCATGCCAAAGGACAGAACGCAGAAAAGTCGCGATGGAAACCCAATCTCATTTATCAACACAGTCGAAAATGGTACAGGACACGCATGAAACCTACGTGCGATAATCTCTTTCTGCCCGAAGCACTGTACACGCTACGATGTGTTTATCTACCAATATCCACATGGTCTGATTTATCGTTCGGCTTATTTACTGTTAAGCCTGCAAATTTGAAAGCGTTTACCAATAAATACTGAGAGTCTACGGCAAGTTGAAAGCAAAGCTCTTAAAGCAGTTTAATAGTACGAGATCCATTCAACGGATGGACATCTGATATCGAATCTATTTTGTTGTCTTTCTCGTTCGACACTGACAGTGAATTTTACTGTAGGTATTTACCTTTCTGGATCTGGAGAAAATGCAACAAAAGCAAAAATAAATAGCTAAAATAGTTAAACACAAGTAGCGGCCTTCTTTACTGTGATTTCATGAATTTTTTAAGTGAATTGGAGAATTCACTTAAAAAAAGATATTTTAAAAAATGAAAAATAATGGAGTTGAAATCATCGTATTCTATCAATGTAAAAGTAATTACTTGAGAATATCTAATTAAAAATATATAAATCAGATTAAATTAAGTACCAAATATTTGCAAAATTATTTCTTAAAATCATTTTTTAAAGATTATTTTTTTCTTAAACTTTAACACCATATTTATTTTCTAAGATTAAAATATAATTTTGTCATGTTCTAAACACTCCTTGTGGGATGGAAAATGATACTTAATCGACCGTGAGATGCGGTGATTAATACCCTTGGAGGGTAATGGATGGCAATGCTGTAGCCAATGAAGTTCTAACTGAGGCTCGGCTATTGCTGTTACCCTCCTGCCATGATCAGAGCTTTAATAGCTCAATAACACCTTATCCATACACTGTCCTCTACAGATAACGGGGAAGATGAAAAGCATTCTTGCTTCGCCCCTTTAAGCCAGTCCTTATAAGGACTATAAAAATAAAATAAAAATAAAACACTCCTAGTTTTAGTATGTTAGTTTTCTTTGCAATTTGGTGGTTTCTGGAGTCCAAGAGAGAGCCCGAGCCATTCTAAAGCAATCGATACGCATTCATTTGTCTTGGAAAGCAAGAGTAAAGGGGTCGTTTACCTTGTTAGAGATTAATGGAGCATGGGTCATCCTGGATTCTTCTAAAACTTTAAAGTTCAACGTTCCCCATTTTATTTTAATTTAGCATTCAAGCATGGATTATAAACAACTTGCAACATTATTTAATGAATATTGTCATTTTAGATCTTTCTTATAAACATGAACCACGTGTAAAATGTTTTTTTATTTAAAAAATCATTTTTTATTTAAAAAATCACACACACACACACACACACACACACACACACACACACACACACACACACACACACATATATATTATAAATCAATATATATATATATATATTGATTTAAAACTAAATCATTTGCACCAAGAAAACATGTCATAAAAGAAAGAGGGAAAAAAAAAACAGAAATAATGAACACAAAAACTAATTCAGCTAATTTAGTTGTCATTAAAGGAAAATCAATAGAATTGTGGATTGTACAGTTCATTAGCTTAGAGGATTATAAAGGAATAAACACAAACACCCAGTAAAGTGATATAATATTTAAAATCGAAAACGATACACAAACACAAAAAATTAAAGACTTTGTATGTAATTATTTCTATTCAGCTGAAAAGATACACATAAATCAGACTAGATTATTAATTTCTAGAATAGCCTCATCAGTATTCGTCTTTCCTAGTCTAACATGTGAAGCAATCAGAAAGAACAGGTTAGAGCCATTCTTAGTCTGATTCAATTCACTGCGCATGCGTAAAATCGTCAACCTACTAATTTCCGAAAACGCAGATAAAGCAAGCATGCATAGGTTGCATTTGATATAAACTGATTAATGGTCACTTAATATTGCGAGAACCGAAATAAGCGAATGGGAAATGATAAAAATACGTCTTATCTAGTGGAACAATGCATTATTTTTAGAATATCAATGATGGTTTTCGTAATAGGAAATTAAAATTAGAAAACGAAAACCGTAACGTTATTTCATTTATATTGTTGATTGTTGAAACGTGCTAAACATAGTTCTGAGAACATGAATTAGAATTTTCCAGAAAGAAAAATCCCAATAAATCCAAGCAAGATTTCAATAAAATAAAAGATATATGAGAACAAAAAAGGTGTATGGTATTTGTTCGTGTGTGATTGCTATATATACACTTGTTTTAAATAAATTACAAATGATCAAACATTTATAAATATATTTAAACTGAATATGCTAAGAAAACTTACGATTTTTTAACAAAGTTTTTATTTTCTATCTCTCCCCTTTCCCTCTTCTTTAAGAATGATCGTAACTATAAGATGGCAGTGAAATCATAAAATATTCACTATACAAACAGCACATACGGGGGTTAAGGTGTTCTCTACGATGCTGTACATTGCCACAGTAACTAGAGTTTCATTAAACAAGACTGCGTTGACAGCTAAACGTGACTCGAACAGTGGCCATGAACATAAAAATCAATTTCTTTTGCTTTCAGTTACTTCCACTTAGCGAAGGTTTTTCAGAATGTTCTTTCGTGGTTTAAATTAGCTTTGGTGGGTAAGAAATTGAAGAGATAAAAAAAAACACACGGACGTAAAGCTTATAAAAAGTTACTACTGTTTGAACTAACTAGCGGCCGAAATGTGTATAACTGTCATTTGAAACATATTATAATTGAAATTTAAGCGCATTACAAATCAGATCCTGATTTAATTCTAACCATAAATTATAAAAATACTTAACATGTAATGAAAGTTTTATAAATTATAAAATATTGTTTCACGAATAAAATCTAAAATGTAAATCTAATCATACACCATTCGCATTTTTGCATATTAATAAAATAATAAATAGTTGAACCCTACCTTATCCCTATACTGTCCTCTACAGATAACGGGGAAGATGAAAAGCATTCTTGCTTTGCCTCTTTAAGCCAGTCCTTATAAGGACTATAAGAATTTAAATTCAGAGGTGGGAGGGTAATGGATGGCAATGCTGTAGCCAATGAAGTATTGCTGTTACCCTCTTGCCATGATTAGAGCTTTAATAGCTCAATATTATATTAGTGAGGTGATATAGACCGTGAAATGCGGTGATTAATACTCTTGGAGGGTAATGGATGGCAATGCTGTAGCCAATGAAGTTCTAACTGAGGCTCGGCTATTGCTGTTACCCTCTTGCCATGATCAGAGCTTTAATAGCTCAATAACACCTTATCTCTACACTGTGCTCTATAGATAACGGGGAAGATGAAACGCATTCTTGCTTCGCCCCTTTAAGCCAGTCCTTATAAGGTCATATTATGGATTAAGTTACGAAATCGAAAACTATTAGTCTGCCTACTGTACTAATATATACCATATGTTTATAATGATTTCGGTTGGGATGAATACATATCAATACTCGAAATCGAAAAAGTAATCAGAAAGTTGAAAATCTGAAAAAGCAATAAAGTAGATAATATTATACCAGAAATGTTCAAATATGGACGTATAAACGTTTTATGGTGTCTTCACTGCATAATTCTGAAAGTTTGCCGGAAGGAAGAATTCCAGTGATTGGAGTAGTGCTCTCATAGTGGCAAATTTATGAAATAGCGAAATAAAACTGAATGTGGGAATTACAGTGGAATTTCCCTACGATGTGTTCCATTTACGATTTATGCAAGCATACTTGAGAAGACGTTATGGAAAATTGTGAAAGAGAAACTAGCAAACAAGTTGGGTTCAGGCCAAATAGAGGTTGTCAGAATCACATCTTCACTTTTAGACAAATAGTTGAGAAATCATGGGAGTATAACAAGGATCGGTTTTTATTTAAGCGTTGACGATCTGTAAAAAAAATAAATGACAAAGTGCCAAAAGAAAAGTTGTTTAAAAACATCCTATTTATATGGTGAAAACGGGATATTAGATCTAGTTAGCATTAGACAGTCTATGTTTAGATGGAAATCAGCAGTTAGAATGGACGATGGCATAGGGAGGTGAGTTGATGTAAAATCAGGTGTAAGACAGGGGTGAACATTATATACACTCTAATTCATCACTATAGATCCCATCATGAAGGAAAGTGACATTAAATCCGATAGCAAAATTGGCGATGTTATTCACAGCTCTTTACTTTACGTAGATATCATACTCTTAAGTAAATCCAGAACAAACTGCAAGAGTCCTTTTAATAAATTGAATTATTGAATAAATTGAATAACTCCTGTAACAAATTCAGGAAAATCAAAACTAAAAATACTAAATTCTGAAAAAAGGTAAGAACATGAAAAAATCAAATTTATTCTCAATGAAGAACCTACAGAACAAGTATATTATTTTAACTACTGAAGAACATTTTTTTAGTGTAGATGGCAAATTTAATTTGGAAATGGTAGCAGAATAGATAAAGTTAAGAGAGAATTTAATCAAAATCCCATACGAGTCCGTATACAACACAGAGTTTAAACCAATTTTATTTTACCGATCTGGGAACTGAGGAGTTAGAAATAAAACATTTAGTTGATCAAAAACTATAAAAGCAAGCAGCTGAATTTTCATGGAAAATGAAAGGCGTGAAGAGATAACACAAATGAAATCAGAATCATATTAAAGATGAAGATATTAGAAAGGATTTAATATTATTAGCATTCATAAATGTGTATGGAAAGTTAATGTTTTGTTATTACTGTATTATTATATTGATCCATACACTAGAGGTCGAAAAACCTCTAAGAATATCAGTGCCGTGTATGAAGTGCAGATGAGGACTGAGATAGAAGTTTATTGATTTCTTTTTGAAGAAGAGCTGCAGGGCTGCAGGTTATAGTTGTTTGGGAATACTTCATGACGAAGGCTGTTCCAGAGGACAGAGGTGTACGGCATAAAAGAAGAGACTCAGGTTCGGTGTGTTTGCAGTTGTACAGTAAAAAATGCTGGGCAGTTGGCTGTATTAACGCGCTTGTGTTAACAGGCGCAACAGAAAGTGCAGGAATTGCCAATTCACTGGAGCAGCGATCATGGAAGTACCAACAGAAGAGACACAATGCTGAAACACTATCTGTGAGATAGAGGTTTAAGTGAATCTGTAAGAGAAGGATCATTTATGAGCCTAATTTCTCGCTTCTGGACAGCGTCGTGGATTTTAAAGGAAGTTTTAGGTGCCGCCCCCACGCATATGAGCAGTATTTTAAACATGGACGGATTTGGGATTTGTATAGTTGGAAGTTGGTTCGATGTAAAATAGTCTCTTGACCGAAAGAGAGTGGCTAGTTTTTTTTTTTTTTTTTTTGATGCTCAGGATGTTATTCACGTGAGGTATTTATGTCAGGAGAGATTGGAGATAAACGTTAGTCCAAGCAGAGAACTCTGATCTTTTGTAGTAATTTGTGTATTACTGAGAGTAAGAGTAGGTGAGCTTTTTTTCTGCGATAAAAAGGCAATGCTGTGTTGTGGTGGCGTTGAATATGACAAGGTTTTCCTTACCCTATTGAAGGATAGCACGTAGATCAATGTTTAAGGCACTGGTTGCAGATGATGTTGTACCCTGGAATGTCAGAGTACTGCATGATTTGTCAAACGAGCAGGATGAGTGGAGAGTACTATCGTCTGAAAAGCAGTGGATAAGATTAGTGGTAATTGTGAGTAGGTCATTTATGAACAGGAGAAAGAGAATAGGTGTTATGACACAGCCTTGAGGCACTTGAACTCAAAGTTCAAGTGCCTCAAGGCTGTGTCATAAGACCTCAAGGCTGGCCGATCAATTACAGTGGGTAACAGAGAGACCAAATGATGGAAATTTGTTAAGCAAGCCACGATGCCACACATGGTCGAAAGCTTAGAAAATGTCAAGGGCGACAGCACAAATTTCTTCGAACCTTTCCATGGCAAGTATCCAGAGGTGGTCGATGTAAGTTACGAAGTCAACTGTGGATCGTCAATGGCGGAATGCGTACTGGTGGTCGCCGATTAATTCGTGGGCTTCTAATAGTGGAGGAGTTGGGTATTGATGACTTTCTTCATTATTTTGGAGAGGAGAGAGAGAGAGAGAGAGATGATAGCAATTGGTCAGTAGTTTGACGGTAGACTTCTATCGTCCTTTTTTGGAATAGGATAGATATGAGATTCCTTCTATGCATTGGGATAAGCATTGTGCATAACAGATTGCACAGATAATGCAGGACGAGGGTGTTAATTCTGGAGCTCAATGGGACAACTGGAAAAATGCCATCAAGACCAGAAGACATTTTATGGTTCAAATTATTTAGTATTACTCCAATTTAATATAAGACAGTTGCTGAAGCAAAATAGAAACATAAAGGGTAGCGTGTATGGACATTTCCCCGGCCTGGCATCAAACACCTGTTTGCTAACTTTTCCTCTCTCTCTCTCTTATAAATTTATTCAATTAGCCTTGAGGCTATATCAGCTATGCTTACTCTGTCATCGTTTTCCATATCTGGTTTCATCTTAACTACATACTGCATCTACGTAGCTGAAATATTCTACTTGTTATGTTGGTTCTCCATTGAAAATTCCACTGATATTTTTGTTGCTGTTGCTATTTTCATTTTTTATGCTAATTTTCATACAAAAATTGTTTAATTGTTTTTCGGTTAAAAGAATCGATTTTGTTAAAGAATCCTAAATTCTTGTAAACTCAAGTTCATTGGTATGTTCCCATGATTTCACAACTATTAGCGTAAAAATCTGATCCTGAAAACCCGTGTTTGACCTAAACCAAGTTTGACTGCTTCAACATTCCCTTTCCCAATATATATATATATATATATATATATATATATATATATATATATATATATATATATATATATATATATATATATATATATATATATATATATATATATATATAGTTTGCTTCTACAGCGCGATTACAGTGGAATTATAGTTTGCTTCTACAGCGCGAGACTGCCAAAAGAAAGACACCGTTATCGATATGATTCTAGTCATTTACTAGAAGAACTTTTATGTAGGCTTTTATCTACCGGTAAATTAATTTTTTTTGTCTCAGAAACGTGGATTCTAACCGCAATACTGACCATGGTATTCACATCATTTCAGACAATACTATATATTTGTTAGGGTTAGGACCACGAGATGGAGTTAGTTGTCTGCAGTATAGTATGAAATCATTAACAACAATGGTTCAGTTGTTTTACAAATTTCACCAATTTTACAAAAAAAAAAAAAAATACATAGGGCTAAAATTTATCTATTTACTTCCTTTGAAGATAACAAGGAGCAGACAGAACATTTGCGAATACAGTTTCCCCAGATCCATTCTCAATTGGTTTACATAGTTATGCATTTTCCTTTACTATCGTCCAAATTAAAAGTCCAAGCATATACAGTATTTATTGCTTCTTTGCTCATTAGGAGGTGCCTACAAACCATCTTATCCGATGGTGATTAAAACTGCTGGAAACTTAAGTGACATGTGACATTCTTTGGTTACAATGAGCCGCGCTAAGGGAAACGAATTTTTCTTTGACTTGTCTTGGTCAGAATTGATAGCCAACCAGCAGGATCGATAGCCCCGATCTTAGTACGCTCTCATTGTAAACACAGCTTTACCGGAGATACATTCTCATTTCTTCAATAGCATATTAGCATCTGTTCCTTTAAGCATGATTCTTCATGGTGATTTATATTGGCACGCTAATGTTCGTAGCTCGTATATCACGATGGGTTTCTTAAAGCGAGTGACCTTTAGATGACTAGAAAAATATAGTTAGCGAGGGGGCGCCACTGTGTTTATCAGTTAAGTATTATTACTGTTTACGGAACAAATGTTGCTAAATAAAATTTGAATGCCATCTAGCATTCAAAGTGCTAACCGCCAAAGTGTCATCTGGTGGTAATAAAATTTAGGTTGCATAAAATGTTTTGAAGAGCCTCCGTAGCTTAGTTGGCATATACGAAGCCCTTTGGTTGAAAAGCCTGGATTCGAATCTCATCTACGACGCATAGAAACTTTATCAGGGCTTTCCACCTGAGAGTGAGTTAGCCAGTCTCATGCAGGTGTGGAAGAGCTTTTCGTCCTGTAACCAGGCAAATGGGCAGCAGAATACATCAATTTGCAGACAAAGAGACTTATAGGCATAGGGCTAACCATCTAATCCTCGAATTACGGTTATCAAATCTAAGAATACTAGGAAGGTTGTGGTCGCATCTCTCATCATTTTTAAATCTGTTGGCAACTTACAACCTTTTAATTTCTTTTCGCCTACAAAAATCAAGTTGTATTGAGGGGAAAGGATTTCATCATTAGTCACAAAAAATGAAAAAGAAAGTCGTGGGGATCTGTAGATGCTGAAAATCTGCAAATGCAATAAGAATACAAATAAGTGCAAATGTTTTGAACCTGGATTCAGTAAATCATAAGGAATCTTGGAAGATATAGCTGAGGACAGCAAGTTTAGATAGTTATTACATATTTCGATATTACTAAACCATCTATGTTTATTCGAAAATATTATTTCACGCATTATACTAAATTTCAATCTATTGAATAGTTTGGCTCTAGTACGGAATTACAGTTAGGAACCAAACATGGCCTAAATTTTAGGTGCCTGTCTTTTATATTTTGTAGACGTACTAAGTAAAAAAACATTTTCATATAAAATAACTAGCACTAAAATAACTAAATTGCGAGACTTGAGAATTTTTATTTACCATCTACTATTGAGCTTTGCTTTCATACTACGGATTTCGCAGTTTGATAATTGCTGTATAGAGAATTTGGATATTAGGCTTAACGATTCATTACGTAGAACAGTTGGTATAGACGATCCCTTTGGTTAGACCAAAGGACTCGTCTATACCAACAAGAAAACAAGTTTTCTATTCCACACACACACACACACACACACACACACACACACACACACACACACACACACACACACACACACACACACACACACACACACACACACACACACACACACACACACACACACACACACACACACACACACACACACACACACCAAGACCCGGGTTCAAATCCCGTCTGTGAGGTGAGGAACCTTAATCAGGTCTTTCCATGCCAATGGTGACTTAGCCTGTCTTATACGGAAGTGGAGAGCTTTTCTTCTTGAAACTGCGGTTTTTCGCTCCTCCACTCCAAACAGGCAAAATACATAGATTTATAAATACTTGCCCTTAGCGGATGCAGCAGAGATGTAGCATCTACCCGTCCTATGAGACGGATGAGTTGAAGAAGATAGCGGTGATTTAGTAAATTAAATGAATATAAAAGTTTCAAGACTAATCGAATCCCAATTTTTTTATATGTATAATTATTTGTGAAAGCCGGATATCCATTGAATGCTTCGATTATTAGAAGACAATGTAGCTCATGAATTTTTACAGGAAAACATGCTATGGGAATACTTTCTATAGAGACGCACCGTGTGGATACTTCTAAAACGGTCCTTCCATAAACTATGTCCATTTATCTTCTTATAAATGTCAGTTTCAAATGAAGTTGTCTTAAATATCGGTCTCCTGTGGCCCTCTATTTCTGAACAACTGATCATATTGTGTACATATTGGCCCTCCTTTATATTTCTACGAATTCATTGGTTATGCAGAAGGAATAGAAATTTAAATGCTCATAAGTTAATTTCGGTAGTTTTTTTCTTATAATAAAACAATAGTGCAATACTCCTTAAGGGTAAAATAGAAATAACCAATAAAAAGACTGTTGATATCAGAGTAGAATTCCTACTTAAGTTAGGAAAAAAAAAACAAATTTTTCATCCAAAAACCAATTTCTAGAAAATGCACTTTAATTTGAAAGAATAAAAAGAAACGACTAATCGGTTGAAGAAACAAGCTTCCCTCTGGGGAATGTAAACATTCTGAATTATATCGAAATTAAATTATGCACTATATGGTCGTTAGGTTGATTTCTTCAAGAGAAACTGAACTTGGTGGCTTAGTAGATGTTTAATTTTTAATTCCACCTTACGCAAACGATGGCCCAATAATAAAAGAAGACAGAAATGCATCGTCTCTCAAAGGGAAACCTGTCGTTGAATAATCTATCGTTATGTGGTGTTTGTAGTGTACTAAGTTCCTAATAAAAGAATACTTGCAAGTTTAATGCGGAGACACTGCTCCAGAAGGAAGAGTTTTTGGCGATTTGCCAAACATTTTGATGTAAGAGAAAACCATGAAAAATTGTTCGCTTCGACACTATACTTTTGTTAAGCATCAGCGGCCATTTCACTCGTAATGTTAGCAACAAGAAAATCTAAAACGGTCAAAAAGTATTTACGAACGTTGCAGTAGCAGAAGGGAAAATTCATTGACTTGTTTTTCTTGTTGACCCAAAATCACAAGAATTAATTGGCATAACAAAAGTACTATGTGCAGCCATCAATTTTGATTTTGTCTGTTCATTATTGATAAAGACGATGAATATAGAAAAGTGTGCAAAAAAAAAGAAGAGAAATTCTCAACAGCTAAAATCCCAGTTATTGTTGAAATGGACATTTCGTGCATAAAGTGGCGCTGGTATCGCTCAACCAACAAAGGCATAAATCCCAGCATCGTCTAGACTAATTCAATTCGTATTGTCGAGTCTTGTCTAGTAATAGTACAAGAAAATGGTACAAGGCTTTTTTTTTCTTTTAAATTCTGAGGTTCTTTAAATTATTTATGCATGTTGCATTAGTCATGATTTGCTGGTACAAGAGAACTAAGGCTGCAATTCATTTTGACCAGGAATCTAGCATGTTTATATCTGCTGTGTTTATTTGAATACATCAAATAAAACACACTTAAAATGTGAAGAAACAATATTTATATATCTAAACTACAACAACAAACCATCCGTTATAGTAGATTCTTGCAGCAATACTCTCTTCTCTGTTTATTGGCTTTCACTGTTTACGACTTCAACTATGACTACCATCACCAAGGAAACACTTACATTATTTATTTGTAACTAGCCAGAGCCCACACAAATGATGTATGCTATGGTTGATGTAAACAATGCTCTTTCTCTAATTGTTGTAGATGGCGTGACTTTTTCGGTTGAAAAATTTGTACTTAGCAAAAAGTTCTGAATTGAAATATCGTTAAGCAGTGTGTCGAAGACAATCAAGTGGCCATTGCCCTTCGGCAAACGCATCGGAGTATATTGGGTCATTTTTCATACTTTTCGCTTATGCGAACATCTCTGGCAGATTTCCAGTTTTGTTGATCGAAAGTCACTGGACTCGAGCATCTATTTCTTTTTGTACATTAATAAAATAGTTTTATATATTGAGAAATATCGAGTTTGATGTCGTATGTGAACATCATTGATCTAGAACATGGTACACAGCTTTTCACTCATTATGTGAAGACATGCGATACTACAAGTATGAACCGTTCTGGAAACAGCGAGTTGATGTTCGTAATATTTGTGCTAAAATCTTCGCATTTTTTCAAATGCTTATATCCTTATAGTCCTTATAAGGACTGGCTTAAAGGGGCGAAGCAAGAATGCTTTTCATCTTCCCCGTTATCTGTAGAGGACAGTGTAAGGATAAGGTATTACTGAGCTATTAAAGCTCTGATCATGGCAGGAGGGTAACAGCAATAGCCGAGCCTCAGTTAGAACCTCATTGGCTACAGCATTGCCATCCATTATCCTCCAAGGGTATTGGATTCTTGATCCCTCCTCACTTACTTGAATCAAATGCTTATATGTGGTAGACTGCAGACTAATACTGATCAACATCATAATCACAAAAAGGTGTCCATCTTCAAATTATAATTTAATTTGAAATTCTAAATATTTAAAAATATGTAAGATGATTATAAATATATATATATATATATTCCACTTATATTGTATATAAATTATTTTTTGTTAAACATTAACTCCATTGCTATTAATTTTTTTACAAATTAATAGCACTGCTGTTTATCTGACCCAGTACTGGTAACTTCGAGTTTGCGAATTCCTGCTTTCTATACGAGTATATTAAGTGAAATCTGTTATTTTAGTATTATCAAATATTAATATTTATTATTAAATAGTTAAATATAAACTATAAACAGAACAAAAAAAATTAATAATTAAAATGATAATTTAATCTGCTACCCAATATTTTGATATTTTGAAGAGGCATTTTTTTTATAAAAATATGTTTTCTCTTAGTTTTTATAAAGAATAATAAACTTACTTTCTTAGTTTTTGCAAGAGATCGATCACTTATGCTTTTAGTAATCAGATTATTTAGAGTATACATGTAAATGAATGAATTAATTAATGCACATTTGGCCATTAATTAATTCATTTGTCCATGGTATATCGTTCTAATGTTATAAAGTGAAAATTAGAAGAAAAAAAACAATAATTAAATTCTGTAATTATGGTTACTGTAATAATAATAATTTGATTACTGTTAGCTTCCAAAGCTGTATTTACAAATTCCCGTGAAATACACCGATAATTACTTATTTCAAAAAAAAAAAAAGGAGTTTTCCGTTCACAAAATACAAACCAGGCAGTTATCCCAACTGACAGTCTCCTTAGCAACTGTGTCGGTATAATTCTGAATAGCGATACTTGATATTGACTTGTGTTTAGAAATACATTTTTTAAAAAAAAAGATTGAAAAATCATAAGTTACAGCTGAACGATAAATTAATTAGAGACAATATCTCTAATTAATCTTTATCCTATTAATTTGGAATACAGATCAATTAGATAAACATCAGGGTTAACTGGATAAAAATTAATTACTTGTAAATCTTTAAAATATTTAAACTAAGTGTTATCCTTTGATCTTAAAATATTTCCTGCAGGATGTTTATCTTTAGTTGATAAGGAAAAATCGCTATCATTTATCTGAAATACTCTTCTTGAAAAAAAAAAAAGTCAACCAATTTAGAAAGGAAGTGGGCGAGTAAACATTACGTTACGACATTAGGGAATTGTGATTGCTATAGTGAAGCAGATCAGTTGAATGGATCGATCTTGCAAAGTAATGTATCTGTAGGATGTTCTTTGTCACATTCGCCATATTTGTTCAGAGATCTTCAGAGCTTTCTTGGATGCTTTTTAACACGTTTCATGCATACGCGCATAGATCCTCGTTTATCGAAAAAGAGTTTTAATAATAGGAAACTCCAAGAAACTGGACTACGATTGAAAGATCTTTAGCAGCTTTTAGAGAACACGTGACAAAGTCACCGAGGATTTGCGTCCATCCGTGTCATCATAAATCATTGACGGTCTGCAAACTTCTCAGGCAGAAATAGTAAAGAAAAATATGCGTCGTATGTTACTTGACGGGAAGTTGCGAGCAAAAGTGTCTGATGAATATGAATTTCAAGACGGCTAATCAGCAGGAGAATTGACGGATGAGTGGTGGAGAAAGTCTGCGAGATTACGAAGGATAAAAAAAGGAGAATGGTAAAATGAAAGAGAAAATTAATGGGGTAAGATGAAAAAAAATGGAACGAATTTAGGACCGATATTATTTGTAATACCTGGAAAGGAATTCAACAGTATCAAACCCTTTTTTATGGTATTATAAACGATTGAAGAATGAAATTGTGTTGATTATTAGCAAAATTCCCAATCAATAACATAAGCTGACTTAGTATCCTCAATACCTAGACGTTAAATGTTCTTTATCTATTTTTTTCCCTAAGGTAAGGGTATCAATATACCCATACAGTGGCTTAGTTTGGTACACGGTAGCTTCTTTTCCCAGTGTAGTGCCATGCAATGGAGACGAGGATGAATTTGTTGGCCTAAAGAAGTGATTTTTTAAATACAGAAATGCCAGAGTAATATTTTAATTCGAATGAAAATTTTGAACCCATCATTAATCAGATTTAGACATATTGATGTTCGAATATGAAGAAAGATGCTCATGGTTCATATAAAATGGTTCATTTTAAGAAAGATATTCATGATTCTTTTAATTTATAAATGCATTCGATCAATACAATTATTTTACTACTGCTTTTTATTAGATGGAAATAAATATGTGTGTTGTCCTTCCTCAGTTTAAAACCGTTCCATATATGGGGACTTGCTAGAGAAAACGCTGCCTGGACGATCCTTAGTGAAATCACTAAGGTAGAGGCAAACACCTTCGATATTTGTAGTCCTCTTTTAATAAATATGAAACAAAAGAGTATTATTTTCATAGTATATAAATTTTCTGTTACAGAATTAGTCGTTAGCTTTTATTATTAGTATAGTTTCATAACAATATATTACAAAATCTAATGTAGAAGTCATGCTAACAACTGATATATTGTTCGTGCGTGTAAGTGAAAAGATTCTTGCAAAAACCTGAAACGCTGTTGTAAATTTCTCATTAAACTCAACTACAGTGTTTCCTAAGTGCGAAGTACTTTGTTAAACTCGGTCACCGAAATGTACACAAGTAACGGTGTGAGATTAGTTTAATAAGATTATACAAGATCCTTTTCAGCTGTTCAAATATTCAGATAAAGACGAGAAATATTTAAGGCTTCCATTCGATACAAGTTGCAGAGGCGTCACCAACTTATCAAAATATACAGCACTAGCAAAATATGCAGTGTCGACCAAAATTTACAGCACTAGCGAAGTGTAAACATGAAGAGGCGCAACCAAAATATACAGTAACTGCCAAATATACAGCTCCTACCAAAACATGCAGTAGATAATTCCAAACTATTCAGTTCTAAATAAAAGCTTCAGAAATGTATATGTAAATGTGTGTGTGTTAATTATTACCAGGAAAAAAATGTAGTGAGAAACTTAAGTTTCTGACCAGCAGACATTTCCATCGGAAATGACTGCCACACTTCAGGATAATCTTCTTATTGCTTTCCACCAGCAGGTGAACTTAAACAGCATTATTAAAAGCTGGAGAAATGAAGACCAAAGATTGATAATATAGCTTGTTTTTTTTCCTATTGGTATTAACCCAATACAAATTGTTTCTACACAGTCTTTATAGGAACTGGTATGCTTTCGTATTATCTGTTCGATGAAGTTGATTATTTTCTCTTCACTCTCTCCTTCCTTCTCCATTGTCACGTCTGCTAATTTCAAATCAGACGCATGCCTGCACACATCACAAGTTCGCACAAGACAGCAAAATGGAGGTGAGCATAATTGGAATGCTTCAATTATGGAAACCGTGCTTCCTCTGAGCTAGCTTGACATTAACTTATGATTGATTTTGACCTTGCCGCTACTTCACCATCTCTTAGTAAAGTAGATGATTAAGTCCTTCAAAGAACAAAGGTATTAAGGAGGCTTAATTATTCAAAATGATTCTTGCAAGACACCAGATATATGATTAACGATAAACTCAGGAAAGTTAACTGATTAAAAATCAAATTATTCTGATTAGGAAACGCAATGGAGAAGAAAACATTAACAGAGTACAATACTCTTCAATTAATGAAGTACTTGGAAATATCTGTAGAGTCTATTAAAATTATTCTACTGTCTGGAAGTTTACGAAACTAAACGGTCCTTGATTTATTGGTTATGACTGGTTCATTGAACAATACGTATTAAAGCAACTATTTTTGAAACAAGAAAATCAATTGTGTGAGTATATTGGAAAACTAGTAGTGAGGCTAGGGCTCCAAAGGTCTATAATCGAAACAGGAAATTGTACAAGTTATATTTTATTCGATAGATCGTTTAGATGAACATGTCTTTATTAACTATCCATAAAACGTATTGGTTCATTTGTCCTTTTATTTCATTACATTTTAAACATTTAACAAGTTTACATTATTATAATTCAGGATTATCATCCAATGTCCTCTACATTATATTGACTCATAGAATTTTTCATTGTACCATTTTGATATTCTGGCCTCTGTCTCTGTCAGCTTACAGAAAAAGGGTATGTAATAGAAGCCTTTGTTATTTTTATCGATTAAACCTCGCCTTTGCCTTGGATACTGACAGAAACAGCGCACAGAACTATATTTGTAGCGGTGTGTGTGTGTGTGTGAGAGAGAGAGAGAGAGAGATAACATGGCTTATGTGTTCGTAAAAAAAGAAACTCACTTGATGGGGATTTAGTTGCTAGAAATAAAATACAACAAACTGCATTTTGTTGTGTTTCAGTCAGTGAACTGACCATCAGAAATGATCACATATATCCTTAATGATTCCAACGTGCACCGCATATCAAAGAAATATCCCATCTACAAGGCGTACAACTAAATCAATAATTTCATAACGAAAATGTAACACTAGACCGTTTGAAGATTTAGTAAAAGCTCTCACATCCAGTGATATCAAGGATTTATGGTTGTCATAAATCCGTGATAATCACTGTATATCATTATACTCATTTTGGAAAATTAAAATCTTAGCAAAACTCTTGAAACCTTATATGTGCCAAATTTCATTAGCAGTAACTGTTTGTATACTTCGTGTTAAAATCAATGATATCTGTGTAGCATTGGGTTGAGTTACATAAGATAATCTTCTGATCAACTAAAATCATGAGGGGGGGGGAATGGTGTTTTCTTTGTCAGAAGGATGTGTTATCAGATGGACGTTGCTGATGGAAAACTATGTTTATTCCATGTTTTTATCCTTTACCATCTGATACTGATTATCAGCTTTAGTTAGCGATGAAGTTAAGGGTAGGTTCTAATTACGCCGACTATGTCATAAAGCGTCTCTACAGCACACAGTGATATACTTCATAGTGATATTTGATGAAGGCGAAGCTACCGAATCTCTACATGACCTATTTTCACCGACAGGAGTTTCTATTTTAGACACGTTAGATGGATGTTAGGTGGATGAATTTCTTCAAATGATAGCATCTAATATATGTAATAAAGATCAAGGCGCATATTGATCTTTTCCCTTAGTTGTTAGCAAATCAATATACGGAAAGCTCTGAAATATCTAACGGTTCACAAACGACAACCATTTCTCTCCCCCCCCCCCCTTTACACACATCATTTCAAATATATATATATCAATGACGTATTCCGGGCACACGCTAGAATTAAGAAATTGAACATTTCCCACAAGCTTTAAAATTAAAAATAAACTTCAATTTAGAATAATAATAATAATAATAATAATAATAATAAATAATAAATAATTAAATAATAAAAATTATCATTGAATGAACTCACCATCAGAAATGATCCCATACTTTTAAATTAAAATTTAAACATTTTAATTTAAAACAGCAATGAGTAATTTTTTCCCATGCGTCAGAGAACTATTCATCTTGTACATACCTGTGATCTGATCCGATCGCAAGGCATCAACTAAGTCCTTTCTTCGGTAAGGCAAAACATTGTACTAGAATATAGTTCATTGTGTATAGAATTCGTCGTGCATTTTTATATCTGATAAATGAAAGTTCGCGAGACCTATAGTACTTGAATGCCATGTATAGGCATAAGCATGTCCTAATCCTGTGGCTTCCTCTCTTTGAGAGGGTTGCAGCTGATTATTAGGGAGATATGACTCAAGGTGGTTTCCTGTTGCGTTCCTTGCCGTAAGTATTTATGACTGTAGCCGCGTGTGTGTGTGTGTGTGTGTGTGTGTGTGTGTGTGTGTGTGTGTGTGTGTGTGTGTGTGTGTGTGTGTGTGTGTGTGTGTGTGTGTGTGTGTGTGTGTGTTCACGTGACCGGTTTGCCTGTTTTGAGGGATGAAAACCGAGTTACCAGGAAAAAAAAACCTCCACCTCCGTATGAGACCAGCTAACTCACCTTTAGTCGAAAGAGACAGACCAGATAAAGGTTCTTCACGTCATGGACGGGAATCGAACCCAGGTCTTTCGGACCAAACGGCTAGTATAGTAGAATAAAATTAATTTTAATTAATTAAATAAAAGACAACAGACTCCTAATTGTGGATGTGCCAATATAGAAATATCTGATGAGAATCCATTAATTCTCCACACATAGAAACCTAAAGTCATCAGAAGGTATATTGAGCAATATCTAATCGTTATGACAAAGAACACTAATTCGTTAGACTGTAAATAGCAAGAGAGCAAAAAAAAAATAAAAGCGGTCTTTTCATAGCGAGCGAAGTTCTACAAAAAATGGTAAACGTGCTAAAGGCGCACCATAAAAAAGAAATTCAAAGAAAATCAGACCTGATCGTATAAATTCTTTGAGCCACAAAGTTGACTGACACAATTTCAATATATCCTTTCACCATATCGTGAATTATTCCTAAAATCGTTTAGGAATAATATGAATTCTAATCCTAATTTGAAAATTACAATTAGAATTCAAATTCTGATGTATTTGATATTACTAATAACATCATAGCATAACGAGTAACTCAAATTTTGAATGCTTGATCTTTAGTAATCACCTTACACTGAACAAAGAATAATGGGATAAGTAGAATGGTGGGAAGCTTGGTATTACTTAGATAAAAATGTCCATAGTCGACTTATTCAGGCTGTAAAAGTAAGTTTTTTCTTACTAGCTATATTTGATAAAGAGAAGTCGAGGAGAGAATATCGATAGAAATTTGCAGTAAACATTGAGGGGGGGGAATACAGTTTTATCTTCATTCTCCCATCTTTGCCTTCTATAACTTTGTTTTCTGTATTGTTCCGATTCTTAGTACTCACGATAATCTTGAAGATAAATGCTCAACGTATTTTTGTCTTATTTTGAGGCAGCAATGCAACTAAGAGCAATCTGTTTGCCTCTTTCTCACTATCTATTCTTGGCCATAAAGTCTATAAGCTGTCAGGACCTCATCCGCAGAACGCTCCGATAACTCGATCGGCAATTCGCGGTGCCTTCCATCTTCCATAATCTTATTAGAACACGGCCAACCGAACAGATTACTAAAAGCACTACGTTCAAACAGGTAACCTTCAGCCTGTTACTAGTGTTTTCCTGTTGTTAGAAACACTAGGCTTCGATTTCTAAGCAGAAGGTTCCATCATTAATAATGAGCGTAGGAATACTCAACTGAGTATGGTAGTTAGTGCTAAGAGAACGGAAATGCTGCAAACTTTTGATATCCGTATTTTATTATAAAAGCATTAGTAACTTCACTTCTTCACTGGTTTTCTCTATCCACGAACGTCTGTCTACCAGTCATATGTTAAGATGTTTTAAGATTTATTTAGCAGAAACCAGGTAAGAATATATAAATCTTCAAAACTAACTATGAACCATTAATACAAATAGTCTGTTATTTCAACTTTCTTTTCATTATATTTTATTTAAATTAAGGCCAAAAAGGATTGTAGTAGTTTAATCCCAGTTCTCAATTAATCATGGATACGACTACTTATAAAACTTTTCATCATCACTCGTTACAGCAAACAACTAGTAAAGAACTCATTACTCATAATTACTGCTGGATGTAGAGAAACGTATTCTGTTAAAGAAACAGGTGTAAAAAATTATATTTCTCAACCGCAAATTTCTTATCTCCCTCTCTCTAGTGGCTGCAATACAAGAAATGCTGAATCAGAATGCTCATAATTTTTTTTTGTTTCCCTGCAAATATTAAACTCATTATAAAACTACGATGTAAAATAAGGTAGCTTAATTGAGTGCAGATGGCGCTGCAAGAGTTAGTGTGCTAATTCCAAGAGAGGAGAAAATGCCTCAAGTGTACAAAAATTCAATTATTTGTTATGGTGGTCCTAGACAAGATGATTTAGGAGTGACGTATTTTCTTTGTCTCATAATTGTTTGGAAGAAAACGAGTGAGAGAAAGAGTATTCATTGTGCATAACGAATTGCTCCAATAAATTGTTATTCTTTTGCGCATAATGACATCAGTGAGTCGAATTAAGACACGTAATTTAGTGCATGAGGGAACCAAAACATCATCAGCTTAGTACAAAAGCAACACTGCACATTAGCCGAAAAACATCTCATATCCTGAGAGATTAGTAATTTGGATCTCAGGTTGGCGGTTGCTCATTCTGAAGAGAATAATTTAATTTAATTGGATGAATTTCTGTCGAAATGACCAATACTTAAAAAACAAGATCTTTACGCGACTGTCATTCAGGATTAAAATGCGAATAGGATCTTTCTATAGATAAGTAGATTATGTAGTCATGTTTAATAGGTTTTGCGTATAAATGATAAGAAAAAAAACCCATTACCACAATATTTTATTTGTCATTCACTTTCATTTAAAATTTTAATGTTTTCTCTGTTATTGTTATCACAATATAACTTGTTTATTAAATAAAGCAGTATTATACAAGGATCGCATTTGATTCACGGTTATTGTGTAATTAAAATCAAAATATTTCGAACGTGTTTTAATGTTATATTTATTTCTCAGGATTAATTAAGAAAATGAAAAAATAAATCCCCTTCAAAAATTCACTATGTGAATTAGAAGAAAAATAACAAAATTACGTATGCTAAAATAATCAGACAACAAATGTAGAAAACATTAGTTAAAGTCAAAGCCCAAGAAATGTTCTGGAAACTCTATTGCAGAATATTATAATACTGGTGTGTATGCGAACTAATGTTATGTGATTTAGTGACCAATCATATATTTTTTCCGGATTGTATTAAATAAGCAGTGGTGATGCATCACATTTGCTCTTTCTGCTACAGCGGTTCCTTGTTTTAATTCAAATAGTTGATATTAAACATTCTGAAATATAATGAAATATTGTATAATTATAATATCGTTAAAAACTGAAATTACAGACAAAATCAATTAATAGTACACATCATCACTCGCGAAAAAATATAACGTATAATCCTTAAAAGGACTGGCTAGATGGGCGAAGCAAGAATGCTTTTCACCTTCCCCGTTATCTGTAGAGTACAGTGTAAGGATAAAGTGCTATTGAGCTATTAAAGCTCTGATCATGGCAGGAGGAGGGTAACAGCAATAGACGAGCCTCAGTTAGAACTTCATTGGCTACAGCATTGCTATACATTATCCTCCAAGAGTATTAATCACCGTATCTCACGGTCGAGTACATATTACTTTTCATAACGTATAATTGACAATTGACATTTATGTCTTTAGGGGTGAAGCAAAATGTTTTTGATATTCCCCTCTATCTGTTGTGGTTACAGTGAGGGTAAAATTTACGAGCAGTTGGCTCGCCCTGAATGGGCATGGAGATTATGCATCGTTATAGGAGGCTAATATAGCTTTTGGTCTTCTATACTCGAATATGTCCGTTGCCTCGTATGCTGCAGATTGCTGAACCAAATCGTTGGGATGTGTGGACGTCTTTAGGAAAAACTTGGATGCTAAGGATTGTAGAAAAGAGAAAATATAATTATGTCTCTATGGAGTTGATTGTTTCTAACATACCACGGGGCGTTCAGAATCATTCTCAAGCACTTGTTCTGCACTCGCTGTATTTTGATAATGTTAGCATTAGAGGTGTGGCTCCAGGCCGGAGAGGCGTAGGTGATTATAGGACGAATCGAGTATAGTTGCAATTTGATTCTGTTGCTGTCATAACGTATAAGTTCTTAAAACTTCATTTGCTACAGCTTTGCCATTTGTTACCCTGATTAGTAAGTAAAGGGTAAAATCTCAAAAAATCGGACGATCTCTAGGCCACTCCATAGTGGGCGAAAGACCGTCCATGTCTCAGCGTTGGTTCCACTCATTGACGGCCGCCCCGTCCAAGCACCCCGACGGGCTCCCCGTTTAAGCAGAACCGCTCAGCGTTGGTTCCACTCAGTGTCGGCCGCCCCATCCTAGCACCCCGATGGGCTCCCCGACTCCTGAGCAGAACCGCTCAAATTCCGAGGAAAATAATTCACCGACAAGAACCCCTCAGCGGGCCCTGCCGGAGAACACCTTCCCCGGAGACTCAATGTGCTCCCTTAAGGCAAAAACCCTAAGGGAGCGAACTCAAAAACTCACACCCAGGATAACAGCAACAGCCGAACCTCAGTTTACTTCCTCGGTTCAGCATTGCTAATTGTTACCCTGGAAGTCCTAAAAAGGACTGTAGTAATCGTCATAACGTATAATTGGTTCTCATAATCTTATTATAATATTATAATATGAAAAAATTAAAGGTGTAGTCTATGTTTTAGAATTTTCTGAAGTATTTAAATTAATACTTCAATAAACTTTAATTTAATAATAAATTGTATTTAAAATATATATTTTTCGAAACATAGTATAGTTTTAATTTATATATTTTATAAAAAACATAAATTACATTGCAGGTTTCACTGCAGAATAATGTAAAAGTATATTATAAATGACGTCATATCGTTCACAACGCATCAAATGTTTAAGCCTTAATGGGTTTAGAAGGAACCAATCAACGATTTATTTTATCCGGAACATTATTATACGTTTATAGAGAAATGGATAGTAAATAGTTTTGTTCTTACATACAAAAATTTGCTATAGTAAAATCGACAAAAGCAATTTTAGTTCTAATGTTTTCTTTTTATTTTCTAGAAATAAGAATCATAAAATTATTCTTCAAAACTTTATGCAGGAAATACATACGGGAAATGGAATATTTGGTGCTTATTTTGAAATAATTTTTATTTCTCAGATTCTACCAGAAACGCAAAGTTCAGGGTGGGTGGTAAACACTTCTAAATTGATTTTAAATAATATCGTATGAAAGAAAATAAAATTGTCAACGAATCTCATTATCAGGGTAGAGCAGCATATAGTCCTGTCCAATGATAAAGTAAAACAAGAAATGCTTATTTCTTTGATCAATGTTGAAAATCAAGAGTAAACCACTTTTTCTTACATCTAACAGAATTTATTCTTTTTCTAAATGTAGCAAGGCCTCTTCGGGTGAAATAAAATTTAATAAATTGTATTTTCCATCAAATTTATTGAAATCCATTCTGATGGTTGCTGAAGAAGAAGAAGAATTGCCGAATTATAATGTTCATAATTCTTTTTTTATTCTGCTAATATTATGCATCCTTGACTTTTTTTAAAAAAAATCTTGTTTGTTGTTTATTGAAAAATATTGAAATATCAATAACAAATAACAAAATCGGAAAACAAACAAAAGAATGTAATGATATTATGATATTGTCGGTCAAGTTCTACCCAATATGCTTTCAGTAAGTAAATATAGATCCGATGGATATTCAAACAAATCTATGTTTCAATTTACTTCATGACGAATATTGCTAAATAACCTCTTCTAAAGAAGGGTTGCGATCTTAAGTAATTATATGGAATAATTAAAGACATGAAATTTTTTTTAAATTCTTCTACACAAACCAAATTACCGTAACTTGAATTTGAATTCATGTTTACTATGCCAAACTGACAGTCTTGCAATACAAATTTTTGTGTCTCAATTATCAATGATTTTCTTCTTTTCAATAGTAGATCTTCGCAATAAAACAATTTAGGTGCTGGCATTTCTAATTATATTACTGTTTTAGAACCTCTCATTTGAAATACTGTCTGAATATGTTGTTCTTAAGATTGCTACTGTTATCTATGTTACGTTATTCGCATCAGAGACAGGCCAAATATAATGGAAATGCTTTCAGAATGTTACACCTAATGAACATTTTATTCTTAAGCCTATACGTTGCAAATTAGATGGAAATCGTTGTGATGTTGCATTGACAACTTTTAAATGCTATATAATGAGAATTGTGTCATTATTCATGACGTTTGTCTCAAGGAGCACATTATTTTAAATTTAGAGAACTGTATGTAAATTATAAATTCATACTAGCAACTGTTTACATATGAAATTACTGTACATGGTAGACAAACAACAGAGAGAGAGAGAGAGAGAGAATACGAAAGTAACAAAAAAAGAAAGATAAAAATAAAGATATAGGTAGAAAAAGAGAAGCGGGAAAAAAAGAAAACAAGACAGCACAGAGAAGGATGAGGGAGCTTTAGATAAACGCAAGAAAGAGAATGGGGATGGCAAAGGTCAAGGAAGAAATATGGAAGGAGAATAGAGGAATACATCACAAGGACAGCTCAAGACAGGACAGGATAGAGGACATGTAACAAATTGAAATGTAATGAAAAGTCCGGAATGGATCATGGGAAAAACGCAAAGACTAAAATATCTAAGTTATTCATTTTTAGTTTTTTTTTATCTTAACCATTCTCTAGAATAGAATAAAATCGAATAGAAATCAAGCTGAGGGTTCGAATTCCGCCGTGGACATGAATGTTTGTGACTATCTTTGGATGGGCAATAAAATTCATCGCCGGTGTGAGCCCACTGCCTAACCCACTGCCTAGCAGAATTTCTGGACTAAGTAAGAAAGAAATAAAAATACAACAATTATATAAAATTAATTTTGAAAAAAGAAAAAAATCCTTAGTCCACTCAAAGTACTAATGCATTATGGGATTTCAACACTTTCGTGAGTGGAAGTCACATAAAAAGAGACGATTGAGAGAAAAGAATATAAAGAGAAGAGGAAAGACCGAGACGCAGAGAGAGAGAGAGAGGAAAAGAAACAAGACAAAGAAATAAGCTAAACTAAAGTAAACAAGAAGAAAAAAAAAGAGGAGAAATGGGAATCATGGAGGACAATGGAAGAGATAGAGTGAAATGAGTAAATTTCCAGAAGAATGAAGGCAAACAGGAAGAAAGAAAGAGAAATTCAGAATGGACAGAGATAGAGAGATACACGGATGAACAGTATAAGAGGGAATTTATAGAGGAATAAAAAAGAATAGAAATGGAGAAATCCAGGATAGAAATACGTTGGCCTCATACCTCAGGGTACGAGGCCAGCGTACTGTTTTTGTTAACTGCGTGTGTTCTTATGACCGTTTTGTCTGTTCTGCGGGATGAAAAACCCGAGTTTCTGAGAGGAAAAACTTTTACACTTCCTCAGCCCGACTAACTCGCCTTCAGTCGAAAATACCATATAAAAATCTGAAGACAAGATTCCAACCCGGATTTCCAAACAATGGGTTTCATGGATGCCGATTAAGCTACAGAGGCCTCTGAAAAAAAAAAACAGAGAAATAAATATACTTTTAAAAAGATTAAAAACTAGCACGATTCCAAAAAAAAATGATTAAGACAGTACAGTAGAGAGGACGGCAACTTGAAAAAGAAGATGAAAATATTTTAATCGTTTTTACTTAATTTGTAGTTTGTATAACACTATATACGAAATCAAGTATTAGAATTCGTATGTATAACCAGTGTTTTGGAAAAACGCGTAAGCGTAACAGCATTAGCAAGCGTCACACCCCACCACAACAGAAGTGCACGCAGCAATCTGATTAAAATGACAGTTTGTGATCGCCAGCAAAATATTCAGGCGGACACCTCCATTCACAACTCCAAACAGCGTACAGAGAAAGAGAGATATTTAAAACTAAGAGAAAAAAAAACACTGCTTCATCAAAGGAAGTCCTGATCGATATACACACACACACACACACGCACGCACGGATACTCGGGCGCGCATTGGAGCACCTACATGTACGCCATTTAATGACGGGACCACCCTAGTAGACTGCTGGCTTGCCTGCTTTACGTTCGAACAATGGCACGGTGCCAAAAACCTCTGAACGAGCCGGCTGCACCTGCTGCGGCTTCCTAAAGGGGGCGCTATACTCAATATCGTTCAAAGAACGAGAGAGGGGGGGGTTAGGGAAGAGAAGAGGGGACAATAATAAAGTGGTAGCATTCGACGTGTAGGCATCTATCTGTCGATATTCGGAACATGTGCCGAGGTGGTGCTTGGGTGATTGACTGAAGAGATCTTGTGTAACGAATAGTGGAAAGTCATCATACTCAGCAGAAAATACGAAAAGACAAGAAAAACACAGGGATGCTGATAAACAGTCGGAATGGTTGTGCTCTAAAGAGACAGTTTCAATATTGATTGTAAACATTAATGAGGCGATATATGCAAGAACTGATAATCTTCCAATATGTGCGTGTGTATGTGTGTGTGTGTGTGTGTATGTGTGTGTGTGTGAGAGAGAGAGAGAGAGAGAGAGAGGGGATAGAATATTGGAATTTAAATATGCAAACTCAGTCGATAGAAGCTCCATTCGTTTGTTACTTTTTAACCACCACAATCCTTCCATTATGCTACTTCTTCAATTCCAGTCGATTTTTTATTCTTCTCTTGAATACTTCCCATCAACAATGACTCAGATCTCCATTATTACATTCAGACACACCCAGTAGGTTGGGAATTTCCAAGCAGATACGTGGATTTACCGCAGTCAATGAAAGATATTCTCATTTATTATGCTGAAAACTGATTGAGAGAATGTCTTATTATTTTTTACATGTAATATCACGCAAAAGATATGTTCCAAAATAACCCCATGACTCATTTCTCCCCCTCCTATACTTTTATGCTTCTCTTAAGCCTTCACATTCCGTAATACCTTTGGAACTTTCACCTCACCGAGTCCATCGATTTACCATTAGTACGTAGTGCTAGTAGGCGAATTTTCTCCGATGTGTTCGTTCAAAGTCAATGAATTGTTCTGCATTTTACTTCCATTAATAAGTAACTTTAAAAGGGTTGTCATAGAGACCACTTTTTTCCCGACAAGGTTGCCTCACAACTACGCTCGTGGCTTCATTACTTAAACATATCGTGCACATGTGAGAAAGAAATTAGTATCGGAATAACTACGTCCTCTTGTGGCGTATGTGCAATATAACTTACATGTCAGAACGTTAGACCAGCCTGAGTATTTTATTTAGCAAGCAATTTTATCTCTCCTATCGACGCTACTGTTCGTTTTAATCCTTAGAAAGATAATTATTTTCAAAACTTTCGCCTGGCTGTCTCCTCCGCATCATCACGCAGTATTAAGGTTGCTGTTCATGATTATTATTCTTGGATACCCTCCCCTATCCTCTTTTCGATGAGAGAGAAGTATTTCTTAATTTAAAATGACTGCTCAATTAAACGCCAGCAAACTTCTTGAAATTACTAAGCGGGTAACAGATATTAATAATTCAACAAAGCATTGGCTAGCTTAAAGTGAACTTATCCTGAGGGACAGAGGAGGAGGATTGCAATTATTGCTTCAGGGAATGAGTATCCTAATGATTACATAGACCTTTAAGAAACGCTAAACAGCGAAAACTGAAAAAAAAAAAAAAGAAATATTTTTAAGTAACTAAACCGTTTAAAATATCATTTTATTAAGTAGTTGATTGGGCTTTTATGGAAAGCAATACAATTATTTTCTTCAGTGAGCAACGCTGTAGATGGATGCTCCATACGTCAAGTTTTTAGGCATTCTTTAGTGTATTTTAGAATAATGAGTTTAATGTTTGAATGTAAGAATTAAATTCAAAGAATAAAAAATTAAAGAAAACGAGAAACGTTCAAATAGCGAACACCCACAAATTTCCATTCTCCTTCTCATCCTCCCACAAACATACTGAACAGGCCGCATTGTCAATCAGTTTCCATCATATTTTGAACATATTTGTTTCTAACGTCGTTTAATGTTCTTTGATAATTTCCACACAATTGTAAAAAAATATAAATGGTGTTGCTGAAGAAAAAGAAAAAAAAACTAACCACAGACATTGCTCAAGTAAGCCTTTTTACTTCAGTCAGTGAGATGATGGCTTTTGGTTAGAAAGACGTGGGTTTTAATTCCATCAGTGAATCAAAGAATTTGCAAGGGCTTTTCAACTAAATTTGAGTTAGCAGGTCTTATACGAAATGGCAAGGTTTTTCCTTATGGAAACTAAAGATAAAAACAGGCAACCAGCCAGACTAATAGTCAATTCATAGTCATAGTTGCTTCACAACGTTATGTCACCTAAAATAAAGAAATTCCACTTCTTTTTGAGTACGTGGACCAATTGTTTTGCAAATGAATTGTGCTTTTATGAGATTAAAAATACTACAGACAGTATTATTAGAAAGGTACACAAACTGAACTTTACTGTCGTACATTTAAACGCAGTAACAAACCCCTGTATTTCTAACATTATTAAAACCCTGTTATATGGTGTTTAATAATATTATTAAATGGATCACCGATGTTCGACCTATGGAGGTAATTACAGTGTCAACCTTACTGGCTGATTTCCATAAATAGTGATGAATGGAGGCATGATGGAGGTACTTACTGGCCAAAATACCTCACAGATGGAGGTATTTTGGACAGTAAGTACCAACAATGAAATTGGATGGGTTTGTTTCGCTCTCTCTCTCTCTCTCTCTCTCTCTCTCTCTCTATAGATTTAGCAAGGGAATCTCAACTGAACTGTATAACCTACCGGTGCATCCCATTTTCGTTATGATGCGGTACATTATAATGTTACTACGTAAAAGTAAATCGTTTCAATGGAATCTTCGGCAAAGGCAACACAGAATGTCAATCTTTTAACGTTAGTTGTTCATTCCAACTAAGAAACAACACTTTCTGATCTAAGCAAGAAGAAGTATCTCAACACCATAATATCACCGTCTCTAAACTTAATAATAAAACATGAAATCTAATAAAAATATACATCTTGATAGATGTATATCCAAACGTGTTCATCTAAGTTGAAGAGTTATCTGCATTGTAATTAGATAGTTCGGCTTTCCAGTGATCTATTGTCCAATTACGACGAGTTGTGTACACCTCGCAAGTCGAACCAGAGCATTCTTTAGGATAACGTTTAGTTTGTATGCAACTGCTCGTCCATGGAAACCGAAAATATGAATTGCAGCACGTTATGTTGGACACTATTCTCTGTCTACAGTGTTGGAGTTCTAGTTAGGAAAATCCACCGGTGAAAGATTGCCTTTTTGGCACTCTCCTATCCCTTTCCTTAAGTTTAGTGAGATTATGTGATCTTCCTTACTGTTTCTTGAATTTCTTTTCACTGTCCCATCTTTTGATCATCCACGATTGATCTTTAATGTTTTGTCATCGGAAACTAACTAAAGACTAATACGGCTGCTTATGATAACGTTGTAAAAAGTCCAGGTACATTTATTGGATAATTCATATAGATAATTTTAGGAACATTGCGTGTATGTGTATGCCCGCACATAAATATAAAATTACATAAAAGGGGAAATTCTGTTCTATAAATAAAAAAATAGTTTTTCCTACGGCATTTCAGGCATAGAAGAATAATTGCAATGGTGTCAAGATGTGTTCCCTTGCCTGTTCCTACCATTAGTTCCTACCAAAAAATCCTTTGTTTTTTGTTATCTGCTGGTGGTGATGTAGGTGCAATTTCTTCCATTCTAAATTAGGCCAGCTTTCCATTTTTCACACAAATCCCACCCGGAGCTACAATAAAGGTTGTAATATCCTTTGGTGCATTGAGAATGTGGATAGACGGGAATTCGGAAACTCCGTTCTAGATAATAAATATGGAGTTTCTCAAATCATTTCGAGCCTCCCTTAAGTAGAGTTTCAGTATTACAGCAAGCGATGGAATTCATCGTACACCTAAAGATATTCACGAACTTCTATGCTGTTATTCAAGCTCACTGTTAGTTGAAGAGTGGATGCATTGTTCACTAGACAATCAAGTTTGGCGAAATTTCTTGAAAATTATCGATTATCACAAATATTCCAATATTCTTTTCTAACTCTCATTTGTTATTCTTGATATACACTTTTCTAATAGTATTAGAAGTAATTTTATTTTTGAATCTATTTCAGTCGCTGTATGAATTTCTCCCTTGTTTTTCATTACTACCGTTGACTGTCATAAACTGTCTTATAGGAGATAACTCTTTGTGATTTTATTACTCGCTGTGCTTTCTTTCCGATGTGCAATTACCAAAGAGGTATTTAGTGTTCACTGATTTAAGCCTAGGGAATTTTATTTCTATCATCTTTTTTATATTTATAATAAAAATAGGGGGCAGTTTAATGAACGAATATCCGCTGTTTATATACAACTTAATGAGATGTTAATCCTCTATAAATGTTGAATACATGCAAGGTTTACTACAAATACGTCTATTTTACTGGTTGGATTATAAAGCCGTTATTAGTTAAGCACATCAATTAGCAACTTATGCAGAAGTGTGTTAGTACCGGAATATATGAAGGCTTATCAAACTCTCGTACGCTATTTTTATGGAAAAACTAATTAATCCTCGATGACAACGACATGATCAATCTTTAAAGTATTTTACTTCGGTTCTCGCATTCTTTTCTAAAGCAAAGTTGAGTCACTTCGGAGGAAACATTTTTTTAAAACAAACTCTCCGATGGTATCCGTTGCAGCTACTTTAACTATTTTTTGTGATAAAAATCATCGCCGACTTTGGTCTCATTAAAGAGAAGAAGCAGAATTTGAGGAAGTAAATGACAGGTGAAAACAGATTGTGCTGTTGAATCTATATATATATATATATATATTTTTTTTTGAATTACATCCGAAGAAACTTAGGCTATGAGGCAAGTTGTCCAAATAATATCATCGATACTAAATGAGCTACGCACGCTCGGTGAAAACAGAGAATGTAGCATTTTTTCGGTGTCGTTTCTTTTATTTTTCTGGAGAGGTTTGCGGAGAGGGTATTCTTATGGTTAAAAAGATCTGTACAATCTGTACAATCTTTGAAGAAAATTTAAAATCTTTGAATTCTCAGATTATGGAGACTGATAGACAATTTGTAGACTACAGACAGTAGCAAACAGGAGAAAAATGGGTGATATGATTGAAACTTACAAACTTTGATGGAATTTTTCATTTTATGGAGGGTAAGGAAAGGACAAGAGGACATCCTTGGAAGCTGAGAATGAATGGGGTGAGGACTAAATTTTTCTCTCATAGGATGGTGCGTGATTGGAATGGATTGCCTTCGAATGTTGTGAGTACAAGCAGTGGTGAATTTAAGAACAAGTATGATAGCTGATGCGTGTAGTATGTGGTCTCCCTCGATGAGTCTCTGACTTCCTGGAGGTCTTTCTTAATTATAATAATAATAATAATAATAATAATAATAATAATAATAATAATAATAAAACCTGTTAGTGGTCAGATAGTCTGGCCAAACTGATAAGAAAATCCTGGTCATTCCAACCACTTATCAGATGTTTTGGCCAGTGTTAACATGGCCTAGCCTAGTGTCGTACACATGAAATATTTATCAGTGATAAATATCAGTAATACATAAATAATTCATAGAAAATTTGTTCTTTATTAACACAAAGTGTCGTTTCCTAACATTCGTCTTTTATGGTTCAAGAATAAAAACCATTTGAAAGAAATAAAATAAGTATAATTCGGACAACCTGTAAATGATGGAATCGTAACATATGAAATTCGGAAGGTCGTGAATAGCAATGAAAAATTGTCATGCATCTTTAATTGTTTTTCCCAGAGCAAAAATAGCGAACTCACCGGATTTGTAATTTCGAATCATAATATGTTGGTTGCGACAGAATTTCTTATAACTGGATTAATGAATACGATAGATTAAAAATTAAATGTTCCAGTAAAACAATAACTGCATGCATTTTTCATTTTTGAAGAACTAAAATTTAATGATTTTAAGAAGCGAATTCATTTATTTTTCATAAAATAATTATTTGCGATTTAGGGTTAATTTATATTTCTTAAGTGATAACGATAATTAAAATTTGTACTACCAGTTTACTAATGTATTACCCGATTAGATTAGATTAATACATACTTAACAGCCATATTGCATTTAGAGAAAACACCCACTTAAACTAATATTTTTAAATGTTAATACCACACACTTTTGTTTATCATCCTGCAAAAACTTTCATTATTCAAGATCGCAATGGAATTGTAAAAATAATTTACTGCAGGAAAAAAAAAATATATGAGTATACAAGAAAAATAGTTTTATTCTTTCTTTCTATCATCAGATTTAAGTCACACAAAATGTTACATGATATTCAAATGTATACCATTAATTCAAATAATTGAAAAACAAATCGGGTTATACCTTAGTTTTTGATTCCTCAGAACGAATAAATCGGAAATTTCAAGCAATCCCCCCATCTCAAAAGGTCAGCTATTGACAGTGATCGATCGAATAGATCAAAGGAAATAGTAAGGATTGGCAAAAATGTTCCAAACCATTTCCAATAGAAAATATCGTATCAGTAATAGTCTGGAAATTTCAGATATTTTACAGAACTACGGCTTATCTTTGTAATTTGTATTTCATGCTTGCGGTAGATTTTTTATTGTTACTATTCGATAATCGATTACAAATCGAATCTTCTCTTTTGATGTAATTTTATCGTAAAATACCAGCATCATAGGCGGCAACTCTTTAACTGAGTTTGTAATACTTCAAATAGTATATGAAATACATCCCCAGAAATGACTTCAGCAAACTCAAGTTGGAGAGAAAGAAGAGTTTTGTTAAAGTTGAAAGCAAAAATAAAGATTGTTAAGTATCCTTGATTTTCAGGATTAAGAGGAAAATCCCTGACGCGGCCAACTGTAGCTAGAACGTAGATCCTCCAAGAGCTCTGACCTTTGAATTTTAGATTAGTGTTGTCTGTCTTTGTAATTGTCTTCCTTTCATACGCTACTGGTGTGCTGTGGGTTTTGCAACCTCTTTATGCATTTTTTGATATAAACTGTGTTTTGAAAGCAGAAGTGATATAAAAAGTAGCATAAATCATACATACTTAACTGTTTAGAAATGAAGGCACTTATAAAATTTCTAGTTTAATCTGTATTACGTGTGATATTCAATTTCCGTTTTTATCGACTTTAAGAAAATTGGGGTTAAGTTGAAGTGCTTCAACTTCCTTATACAGAGTACAAAAGAAACTGAATTTCCAAAAAATGCCGAAGTCTAAGCCTCAAGTCTTTATTTACTTTCACCGTTACTAACTGAACGTGGATCAACACATCAGCTAAACTAGCTACACTCCCGAGAAAGGCAATGAAGAAAAGTCAACAATGGAACCGGAGCCCAGACTCACTAACACATCCATCATGTAGAAAGGAAAATCTTGAGCAAATAAAAAGGTGATGGGAGATATAACCACTGAGCAGGACCCTTTTATTCCTGGAGTCTGACGTGTTACATTTTTATACTGATAAAAGGGGATCCTTTTTTTTGAAGAAGTATTTGTTCAAATTGATTTATCCGTTCCCTTTTTTCAGTAATCTAGGTTTATGATAATATCCTTTGAAAAGGAGAAGTATACACTCGAATAATAAACATGTTTTAGCTAATTTCTAATGTATAGCAATTTTATTGCAATAATTTTACTTTTCAAAAAATTTCCGCAGGTTAATTTTTTTTCTCTGATTTTTTTAAAATTACCTTTGGCATCAACCATACCCTTTACATCGTTTAGCTGAAAGCATTTTCGTCGCTAATGTGGTTCTGAACATCTTAGCTATCAGCATAACCTAGTCTATGAATGCAGAAAGCGTGTACCTGTCTTATTCGGCCTTCTGAGGATCATACGGGACAATTAATTAAAAGTTATGACACCAACTAGAAGACATTAACGGAGAGAGCATGTGCAGCAAAGGTTTATTAGATATTCGTTAAATCGTCCTTATCTCATACTCCATTTGTGCGTCCGGTGTTATGCATAAAATAAAATTTATACAGACATTTAAACTTCGTAGTGGGAACGATAACCTCTATGTCTCATCTTTATGTTCCCCCTTAAATCCAACTCTACTGCAAAACGTGTTGCTTTACAGTGAAGCTACCTTTTAGTAATTGAAACGTCTCGTCTAGTTTCAAAATTGCTAATCTTTCTTATTTTGTATGAAATGCTGTAAAAGTACTCTTGCAGATTAAATGTGCTCAAAGTTCGAGCTTCATATAACAGAGTGTTTATCTTTTAGGATATACTGAAAACACATTTCGGTGATGAACTCGTTCTATTGGATCAAAACAAAAAAATTAATGTAAGTACGTGAACATGAAAGCATCTTATTGGTTTTCATAAAGTGGACTTCGTAAAATGAAAGCAAAAAAAAAATACATTTTCAAGTAAAAATTCGAGCGCCTTCTAGGGACTATGCCATAAAATCAGAGACATGTGATTTTGAAAGGAAAAAAACAAAGTAAAGCACACCATTTCGACTCACTATGATTATCTTAATTACTTATATTCCTGGATTCAAAATTCTAATTTTAATTACAAAAATTCTAAAACGAATTAGAATGCAATACAAAATTATAGTTCGTTAGAATATAAAAATATTCTTGATATTTTGTTGAATTTTAATGTAGAAAGAAAAAACAGAAGACAAAAATTATTAAAAATGTGTAATTAATATATATATATATATATATATATTTTTTTTTTTTTAACGATATTTTTCCTGCAAACTTTGTTCAAATATTTTATACAAATTACACAATCTTGCATAGTTTATTTTACCTGAAAATCTTTAAATGTCGATTAGTAATTCAAATATAATGAACAAATGACAGCTATTTTTCACTGTAATATACATTCTTTATAAAATATCTTAGACAATTTTATATATTGAAATAAAATCTTTAGAATAACAGGTTTGCTTAACGAAAGTGTTTAATGCGATGCGAGAAATAAAAACGGTAGAAGTGGTAAAAGTGGTGGAAACATCACTAGAAATTGCAGTCCGAGAGTACTATACTGTGTTTGAACACATTGTAATTTATATAATTTTCGTGCGTTTAATTTTCTGTTATGCTTTATACACATCGAAACATATGTAAATAGATGTGTTGTTATTGTAGCAGTTTTGTAATGAAAGAAAGCCGAGAAAAAAAACAATGATGATTAGTTTCCTTTTCTCCATATGGATGGTAGGGGCAGTTATGCTACCATACTAGGGAAGTTACTATGAGCAAGGTGGTTTCTCGTTGCGTTCCTTGCCGTACTATATCCTATGGCTGTATTCTGTGTGTTCACGGGTCCGGTTTGCCTGTTTGTGGAATGAAAAACCCCAGGATAAGCTGAGGGAAAATCTTACTGTCCACGCTCAAGAGCGGCTAACTTGGCTATGGATGAGGAAGATCCTCCAGCTCCTCACGTTACCGACAGGAATCGAACCTAGGACACTCCTTCCCCAGGCATATGGTTGCGAAGCGCAAAGCCACTAGGCTAACTGCTCGGACAGAAAAACAATACACGATTTTTTCAAAATGCATATTATTGTTGGGATTTGGTGGATTCTATTATGGGAACCTTTAAATAACAAAAACATTTTCCAGATAAGTGTGGAAACATAAGTCATTAAAATACGCAATGAATTTCAATTGTGGTTTGCAAACGTGAAATGCAGATGATTTTTACGGAGTTGTACTAATAAGACGACTCAATATTTCATTTGTGTTCCATATAAATTGAAATATTCAAACCAACAGTACTGTTAAACATGTTCTCTCACATATGCATTATGTAATTCAGGGGTTTTGGTTTACTTAATTAAAACGTATTAATTAATAGTGAATAGCCAAATTTCAAAACTTTTATTGGGATGATAGATGAAGGCCATATAAGACCAAATTCCAGTGTTCATCCATCCTTTATCTTCAAATATCTTTACATTTTTAGAAACTCGGGTTTATTGTAACAATATTGAACAAATGCCAACTTGTGTTAGAAATGCCTCTGTTGAACTAGATGAACAGTGTTGAGCACCTGAATACTCCAGTATTGAAATCATAGTTGCTTTAAGACTGAATTAGTCATTAATTATGCAACCAGCGAATGGATTATTTTGAACAGAGAACAGTAATTGCTATTCCATAATATGAATAGTTAAATCCTTTGAAAGAAAGAAATTTTTATTTTTCTATTTTTTAATAATTTTCAACTTTTATTGGAAAATATTCAAATGATTTGTGAAAAGAGTTCAATTCTCAGTCAAAATCAAATCCTTAATGAAAAGGACGAGAGATTAATTTGTATGTGTTTTTATACAAACACAACATTTATCATTTATTTGTTAAAACTTAGTAGTTCCTTTTAGATATCACTCTTCTGTGAAAGAGATCTGGGTTCAACTCTGCTTTGTAAGGGAGGGATGTTTTATTTTTTCAGGAAATGTTAAATCAGCAGATTATAGGCTTGTGTGAACGAGTTTCTTTTCATTCTCCTAAAAATAGAAAACTCTGCATGCTAATTTTATGGACTTTGCACCCAAACAGTTTATAGTTATACCTTATAACCTATTAGAATTTGGTATTTTTTTAAAAAACTTAACCCCAAATCCTTTCTCACACAGCACATGACACAGCAGTGCTGTGTGGGAAAGTCTTCAGAGAGAAGAAAGGAATTTCTTGATGTATTTCTTAAAGAGCTTAGAGGTGTAATCATTGAGGAAAATAGTATGGGAGGCGACTGTTCCAAAGAACGGAAGTATGTGGAATTAAGAAGGAAGATGAGAAGTTAGTTCGCTAACTTTAAAACTGAACCGAATATGGGAAATGACCACTGTTCGTATATGATTAGAGGAAAGGGTAGGGATGGTAGCAGCCATTTTAGTGGAGCACTATCCATGGAAATATGTATATAAAAGAAAATACAGCAGCAGGGCATCTGTGAGAAAGCCATTAGAGGACAATGGCCAGTGCAGTTAAGCATCGTTCGTGGAAATACTTAGAGAAAGAAATGGCATGATGCAGAATCAGAACGAGAGGTCATCTATTAAGAAACTCTTCTGAATAGAATCGAGTATCTTGAGGAGGGTTTTAAACACATGACACGAAATGTTCTAAAGTCGGAGATTTAATGTTTATAATATCTCAAGAGTTGAGCATAAGATTGGAGGCTGAGGATGCTAGTGGCGCAAGGTTATTCCAATGTTAAAGTAAAGCCAAGAAGAGAAAACTAATCCTGTTTGGGGAGCAGAATATTGTCAAAACGGAGAATGAAGTATGGTCTTTTTTCTGGAAAATGAGAGAAGATTTCGTTGTGGGGGACATTAAAACGTACCAGGTTATCCCTTACCCGCTGGGGAATGACAAAGCTATCATTGTTTAAAGTAAGTTCTTGAAATTGAATCATCTGAGTAGTACAAGAATTTGTAAATAAAGAAGAGGAATAACAAGTACTGTTATTATCGAACTTATGAAAAGAACAGGAGGAAGAGTGTCGAGCTCCTGAGTACCCCAGTATCGATTGAAATATTTGATGAGAGGAAACCATCCATAAGTGACCCGCAATGAACGACCAAACAGGAAGGAAGCTGAGTTATAAGAGGTATATGAGTTATAACATATGAACGTTAGACAATAATGCAATAGAGACTAAGCATGGGATTTTTCAAGCCACCGCAAGCATCTAATAAGCAGAGTTGTAGTCTTAAGCTGAGTAATAGAAATCATCCGTCACATATAGTTAATCGTAAATATCCATTGCCTCAGTAAAATTCGAATCTATAGCTTATACTTGAAAATTGGAGATGCTGTCCACTCAGTGAATTAAGCTAGAATCATGTTTACTAAAACTTCACTGATGTTCTATGGCTTTAATTGCCTTCCAGTATATACCAAATTCACAATAGAGATTTGAAAATGGTATGATCGATAAAAGTACTAAATATTTTATTGATAAAAATATTGTCAATATATATATATATATATATATATAATGTAATTGGATTATATCGTTATAATCCACTATCTATCTATATATCTCTATATATCTATATATTTAATAATTCGAAAGCAAATATTCATTGGTATATTTCGGATAAAATAAAAAATATACAAATAAAATTAAATAAAAGTATTACTCCAGTTCGTTATGTAAGAGAAGTAAAATATATATCACTTCTAAACTCCTAAGTTAAGTATAATGGATTATAACGAAATAATCCCTTTACATATTATTTGTTGCAAATTTTTTCATAGAATTCAAAACATCGCTAAAAGATTTGATCTATTAAATCCCAGAATTAAAAACAATTATAAAATTGAAATTATCATTTCTCTGTATACAAAAAATAAATTGGTATATATTGATATACAAGAACTGAAATTTAAATGAAGAAAGATATATTAAGTTTTTTTTTTCTTAATTTTAAAAAGTATTATTAAAATTTCATTTTTATGTTGACTAGAAAGCATTTCTAGAAATACATCCGTTTTATGAGACTTAAATATTAATTTCAAGAAAGAGGAAAATGTTAAACAAGACAGAAAACAGCAGCTGGAATTTAGTCGAAGCAACATCTCATTAAACGACTGAAGAGTATTAATATATAAGAAAAGGCATTCAATTAACCAAAACTAGAAGTTGACATTCATTAAAATTTGGGTGTTACAGCAACGAAGAAAATTCAGAATATTAAATATACGCACGTTTAACGGGGAAACGTTTTAACCTTTCTCAGGATGCCTACGAAGAAAAAAAATGTAGGAACAATGTGCGCGTGACAAGTACATGATTTTATTATACCTCAATATAATCCTGGAAATTCGCCAATTACTTCAGTTTCGATACGATTGACAACAATAAATGTTTGTGGATGTCTACGAATGTCCGTGTGATCTAGGCCAAGCATTGTTATACAGTTTTCAAAATAAGAACCATAAAACATGATGATTAATAAAATATCTGCTCAAAACAGTGACTGGTTGCTTTCCCAATCAAATAAACAATAACAATAAAATAAAATATTTAGCATTTATGCGTTAATTGCTAGTAAGCACCGAGTTGGCGACGTCTTTCTAATCTACCAACTGGCCTTGAGTTTCAAATTCTAAGATATGAAGCGTGTTTTAATTTTCATCATTAATTATGATTACAGGATTCTTTTCGAAGCTGTGCTCTTCTCTGTATGCAACTCTGTATGTCCACTTATAACATGCAAATATTATAACATATATCGCATTGTTTACATTAGGCACTAGACATCACTTGTTTTCTGCCACGTATGATACAGAGTGACCACAAGAGGTCGTTCTGTCAAGTCTATTATATTTTCTACAGTTATTGAGTCATTTGAAATATATATAATTTTTAACTTACTGAAATATATACATGCTAAACAGTCAACAGAAGTTCTATAAGCAGCTCAATCATAAGTTAAAAAGACTGGGTAAGGACTCTTCTATTATGTTACTCATAACTATTAATATTAATAATTACTATATAATTAACTTATCTATATAAAGCCTTCATTATGATTCAAATATTGATAATGTTCAAATCATTTCAAAATCAAATCCCATTTTCATCAATATTTACAACTAAATATGACATTCGTTTCGTTTTCAATTTTCGATTCAAAATTCGGCAAAATTACAATCGCTAGCAGTAATCACGAAATTTATGTCAAGTTAATACTTGACAGAATACTACGATATCAAAGTACTTGAGATTCCTCTGTATTTATTCCATAGTCCTGGGTGTATTGTTCTCAGAAAATATATTCTGTTTATTAGTTTTTCTGCTTCAAATTTTAAATTTATTATTTTAAGCTTTTACAAACGGACAGAGAGAAATATTGTAGTTGAAGGTCATCATTATATACATGAAAATGAATTCTTGACTCTTTGACTAAAATGATCACGTGTTAAAACAGGACTGATATAGCACTTGAAGGAAAGCGAGGAAAAATTAATATTATGGAAAACCGAAAGAAAAAAAAATTATGAACAGCATACCAATTTTGAAAATGGGTGGTGTATTGGGATTGGTTGTGCTAAAATAATCAACTTATTAGTTAAGAAACTATTTCGTGCGAGAATCTGCTATGCGTATTACTAAACCAATAAAGAAAATAAATTGTGTCTGCAATTTTTGGAGACTGGGTCTGTAGATGTATTTTAGAAATGATTAATATGAATTTCCAAGACGGAATCCAGTAGTGTAGCATATGAAACCATACAAGATCAATATCAAGCTTACGGATCAATATTATTTGATTTCTTGATTGGTACATACTTTAATTTCTTAGATTTCGCCAAAAATGCAGATTATAAATTTTCATTCCTTTCTCTCGTAAGATAAAGATTTTGAAATGTAGACATGAAGGCGATTCCTAGACCAACAGTTTTAAAGCAGTGATTCCCAAATTAAAGCAGTGATTCCCAAACTTTTTCGGTTCACGGTGCCCTTAGTGTATCAGGATTTTTCCATGGCGTCCAAAGCCAGAACATAGACCTGCCTAACAGTTGCAGTGAGCAGTTGGTGCAATTAGGTTGGTTAAGTTAAAAAAATAAATGAAACACGTATTTCAAATTCACGAACAATTTATGTAAAAAGTATTAAATAAGCATATATTTTGAACAATAAAATCATTGAATAAATAAATCGTAATTAGCGGGACGGGTGAGCCTGTTGTTCACTTCACATCTCAAATCTTGGAATCAAACTGGACAGCCACTCTCATTTCCTGTTCCACGTTGATTTTCGCACGATACATCAACACATCGATGGTCCGATTCTAAAACCACCTGGGCTAAGTGTCATTTCAGTGAAAATTATTAGAATATTTCGCGGCACCCCAGAAGACCGCAGCGCACAGTTTCTGAATCGCTGTATTAAAGTATAACATTACAAATATCAAAAATAACATTTCCAATTATGATGTGGTGCAGTTTTACACTAGATTAGAAAATATATTACATTAGTACAGTATCCATTTTTCGTTTTTATATGTTAGAACACTTTTGTTCGTGTATCTTTATGTGAATTTAGAGTAAATATATATGAAAACAAAACTATAATTTCTTGTTAAGTATATAATCTATAAAAATACCATTTTAACAATAATAATAACAATTATTATTATTATTATTATTATTATTATTATTATTAAGAGAGACCTCCAGGGATTAAGAAGAGACTCGTCGAGGGAGGTCCATACTACACGCACTAGCTACCATACTTTTTCTTGAATTCATTCACACTGCACGGACACACCACATCCAATGGTAATCCATTCCAATCACGTGCCACTCTATGAGAAAAAAAAATCTAGCCCTCACCACCTTCTTAGCAGCATTCATTCTCAGCTTCCAAGGATGCCCTCTTGTCCATTTCCCCACCCTCCATAAATTGAAAAATTCCATCAACCGAAATCCTGTATGACCCTTTCAGAAGTTTGTAAGTCTCAATCATTTTTAACACTCACCTTTGTACTCTCTCCACTGTGAATCACAACGGAAACCAGGAGACTAGACCTGTGCACAATAGTCCAAGTGAGGTCTTATTAAGGCCTTGTCTTTATCTTTACATGTGAAAGTTCATTTCAGCATTGCAATTATTTTTTGAGTTGTGTTTGCAATCTTTGCTACGTGGCCCCTGAACTTCAACTTCCTATCTACTGTACTAACACTCCAAGATCTCTAGCCTCATCAGCTTCTTCTAGCATAATCCTACCAATATAATACGACATTAGATATCTAATCACGCCGAAGTGAATGACTTTACATTTACTGACATTGAACTGACATCCATTTTTCCCATTTCCACACTTCCAGCCTATTCAAATCATTCTGAAAGTACTGCATATCAGCAGTATTCTGATTATCCTATCTATCTTTGCATCATCAACAAATAGCTGTATGTCGCCTGTCAAATCCTTCCCAATATCATTAATATATAGACTGAATAACAGTGGACTAAGCACTGATCCTTGTGGTACATCACTGGTTACCTTAAATCTTGCCAACTCACATCCCCCGTGTACCACTTTTTGATATCTGTCAGTCGGCCATCCTCTTATCCACGCAAATATTCTATAATCCAAACCCATATTCTCCAATTTATGCAACAGTCTTACATGCTGTATTCTCTCAAAGGCCTTAACAAAATTCAAAAGTTCCATGGTGTATCCATTCCCCTAGCTCAATGGTAACATTGTTATTTTGTTATTAATTGTTGTTATTGTTATTGCTAAAACATGACCTTCCCTTAGTAAACCCATTTTGTTCATTGCAAAGCAGAGATTCACTATCAACCCATTTCTGAATGCCAGCTTTAACCAATTTTTTCAAAATCTTCACCACCGCTCATGAGATACTAATTGGCCAAATCGGTCTTTGCACACCCTTGTGCAATACTATGTGTATCAATAAGAGCTCTTCCTGATAGTAGCTTTTATTTGAGATGCTTTCTAGAATTTTCTGAAGAAACAGTGCTAATAAAAGATTAGAAACGGGGTTTTGTGATGTAACCATTCTTTTTTAGGATGTTCTGGAAGAAAAATTGCTTAGTGATAAACTTGGGGAAACGAGAGGTAAGGTAGCAACGTCTGAACAACATGTTTCAAATTTAGGGTTCAAGCCAATATCAGTTTTTTAGGATTGAATCACAAAATATCCAAATGAAGAAAGTTATGAGAAGTGTGCAAAAAGAAAAAGGTTATATTTTCTTAAATTGACCAGAATAACGAAGCAAGCATAAACCGGGAATCATCGGGAGTGATTAATGAAGACACCAAGAAATTGATAACTGGAGATGTTTCGGCAAGAAAAGAAACGAATTGTTCTCAACGTAGTTAGCTAGAGATCTGAGTATTTAAAAGAGTGTCTCAGCTAGAAGGAATTGTTGTGGCGATCTGCTCCTTCAGTCTATTTATCTGAAATTAACATGCATATCTTCGGAAGTAAGCCTGGGAAACACAAAGTTGGACTATTTTATGTGCTCAAAGGATGAAAGGATCTCCGATTGAGGATGAGCAGTTTTCTGGTTTGCGTGGAAAGGAAATTTAGACCACAGTTGTTAAAAACGACAGTAGTCTCCCTTCCCTTCCCTAACAGGAGGACAAGAAAGAGAGATAAAGATAGACAGAGAATGAGAAAGCAGACCCATCTTCTCTCCTTCAGCAGCCGACTGAGTGTCAGCGAGCTTCCAAAGTATTTTTCGAACGGTCACCCAAGTTATGTGACCTACCGATGCACCAATGCTTTATGATAAATAAATTAGTTTTTGACCTCTGCGAAGTAGACATTGAGGAAGGTCTTCCAGCTAAATACACTCTAAAACTGTCGCGTGCAGAGAGGCTCAAGTAATATTAGCATTATTTTGTCGCCTTAGAAAAATCTGTTATTGACATTGGATCCTTTGAACTACAAATTCTTGCCGAGTAGCTGACGTTTTCGCAGAATATAGTTTTTCACGTATGTAGAAATTTGATACTGTGATAGTTTAAGGTATGCTAATATTTATAGAAAGTCTTAGTAGGAAGATTACCAATCTTTAAACGGTAATGTTTAAAGGTTGCTTTAAACGGTAATGTTTAAACGGTAAAAAAGGAGAATAAAAAGAAAGAAAAACAGAGAGAGAGAGAGAGAGAGAGAGAGAGAGAATCGAGTTGCTAACAGTTACAGCCATGAACATTGTAATGTCATCAATTCTGACATTGCAATATCTTCTTCTTCTTCTTCAACCTTCTGGTTCTGTCCACTGCTGGACGAATATCTCCACATGTTTTCCAGATCACTCGGTGTTCTGACTCTCCCATCCATCTCACTCCTGCAATTTGTTCCAGTTCAGATATTCTTTGTCTTTCCCCATCCATTGGTCTCCACTCTGTTGTTTTTCTAGTCCATTTCCCGTCACTGCATCTGGCAATATGGCCAGATCATCTCCACTTAGCCTGTTTAATGAATTTTACAATATCCATGACACCTGTTTGAGATCTTATCCAGATATTTGTCTTACTATCTCTTAATGTTATTTTTAGCATACTTCTTTCCATGCGATGTTGTGTTGTTCTCAGGTTTTTGTTAAGGCTTGTGTTAAAGTCCATGTTTCTTCTCTATATGTTAGGAGAGGAAGTATGCACTGGTCGAAAACTTTCCTTTTTAGACTCATAGGGATGTCACTTCTGAATATGTCTCTCATTTTCCCATAAGCCATCCATTCAAGGTGAATTCTTCGTTCAATCTCTTTTTTTTGGCACTCCTCAAAGGATAACAATTGGCCCAAATATACATATGAAGTAACTTGCCTTTCTTACAGATCTTCAAGATTATCTGCTATCAGGACAATATCATCTGCAAATTTCAGATGATGTAGCCTTTCTCCATTTATGTTTATTCCTTTTGTTTCCCAGTCAAGGCTTCTAAAGACTTCCTCTAGTGCAGCTGTAAATAATTTGGGAGATATGGTGTCGCCTTGCCGGATGTCTTTTGGTATTGGGAACTTTTCACTGTTTTTATATAATTTAATTACAGAAGTTGCATTATTATAAATATGTTTTAGTGTTTCAATACATGGTTTCTCAGTTCCCTGGGTTTCAAGTACTTTTACTGTTGCAGATGTTTTAACTGAATCAAATGCTTTTTCATAGTCTATATGGGCCAAACATAAGGGTTTATTGTATTCAATTGATATTTCAATGAGCTGTCTTAATGTGTGAATATGGTCCAAAGTATTGTAATTCTTTCTAAATCCAGCTTGTCCAGAGGATTGCATTCCCTCTAGTTTCGATTTTATTCTATTATTTATAATTTTTGTGAAAACTTTATATATGGTGGGGAGTAGGCTTATAGGTCTGTAGTTTTTAATTTCTTCCTTATTGCCCTTTTTAAAAATTAATATTAGAAGTGAATTGTTCAAAATTTTCGGAATTTTTCTCTGTTTTAGGCATTTATTAAAGAGTTTAGTCAGCTGTTTGATGACAGGGCTTCCTCCTAGTTTTAAGAAGTCTACCATAATTCCATCTTCTCCTGGGGGCTTTCCATTCTTCATTTCCCGCAGTGCCATTTCCACTTCACCTTGTAAGATCTCAGGGGAATCATGTTCTTCCTCACTTGAGTTATCCATAGATGATTCTTGGATGACCCGGTCTTTGTCTTCATAGAGTAGAGTATAAAATTTCTGAATTCTTTTGATTATTGCATCTCTATTTTCTATAAGTTCACCATTTTTCCTCTTATAGCAGCTATTTCCTTTGTTCCAAATGATAATGTTCATCTTAGGACCTTCATATTACTATTGTTTTCTATTGTTTCTTTAATGTTCCTAGTATTATACGATGTAAGTTCATGTTTCATCCTTTTATGTATAGTTTTACAAATTTCCGCATATTCTATTTTATTGGTGTCATCCAAATCTCTTTTCATATCTCTTCTTTTCTTCCTCACATTTAAGGTTTCCTGTCTTAGTTTTTCTTCTCGTTGGTGCCTGTTTACACCTGCTATTTCTAGTCCACAATTCAAGATAGATTTTGTTAATATTTCATTAGCATCATCGATGGTAGTAGCTGTGCTAAATTTTTTAGTTCATTTTTGAGTGATTCTCTATAACAGTTTTTATTGCAATATCATTCGTAAACAAAACTATCTCAGAGTTTGAAAAGGATATTTTAACGTTTGTATACTTAATAATTAATAATTACTATTTCTCGAAACTGTTGTCCTATCGAATTTGACTTTAGTATGACTTATATTCTGATTTTTATTTTTATATTCAGTATATCCTTTTTTTAAATCTAAATCCTTAACAGCATAAATAAGAAGCGACTATCTTTAAATAATCGTATTGAATAGAAATTAATAATCATGCGAGAGTTTTGCAAATTAGGTGAAAATTAATGACTACTTTATTTATAAAAATAAGTGGTCTTCATATATTCTCTAGCCAACTAGTCCCTGTATAAATTAATCTTTGGACTGCTGTTTATAGATAACTTATGAAATATTCCAATAGTTATTGGCTTTCATGCAGAACTAAGCGTCTAAGTTTATGGTTCTTTCTACCTATGACAAAAAGTTTGTACAACTATTTCAAATCCAGAGTATAGTAATCACGTGATAATACATACTTTTTCTGGAGAAATACTACTAGTTAGGTCTACTCTTCTCGTGTTAGCCATTAGTAAAGGCGAAACCCGATCTTGAAAGTGACTTTCATCATACTATGGCATATTACAAACTCTTTGTGAAGGATTGCGCCGTGCATTATGGGAAGTAACTTGATGCGAAGTCAGTTTACTCTCTCTATATACAAGTAGCTTAATGTTAATAATACTTCTTATACTAATTTGCTTTTTTCTTATACTAACGCCAGGTGTCGAATAATGTGGAAAAACTTGAATATGCAGAATAGTAAAGTTTTTTTTTAACGTTTTTGGCTTATATCACGTCACGAAACTAACGTAGGTATGATGGGGTTCATTGTGGTATTGAAAAGCATAACGTCTGTCTCCAAAACTATTACAGTGTAGAAAAGATTGCATTATCCAGAATGCGTTGCATATCGGTCCGCATTCATTTCACAAACATGTAAACAAAACGTGGTGGTTCGAATAGGAAAAAAGCTTCAAAACATTACATCTCACTCACTAAAAGTCAGTTTTGATGACATACTTGTGCACAAGACGATCTCAGACATCCATCAAACTGACACATTCGATTGGAAAACTCCGTAGCGTGATTTTCGTTCCTTATAAAACACTTCCAATTTTTTTCAACGTCAGTGTAGTATGTGCTATTAATTCGCCGTAGTTAATGCTATATTTATGTGCAGCTGTTAATTTTCACAAAATGAGACTGAGTAGCTTCCTGAACACATAATTGCTTCCACAAAGAACTACACTGATCTCAGAACAAAACCCCTACAGCACCCTTTGGTCCCATGATGTTAGCTCTCCGTGTCTCTTGACTAATGCAACACCCATCACATTTCCATCAGATAATAAGGTTGGACCAGTAGTGTAGTCTTTTACCAATGTCACGAGTGGATAGGCCATTGATATGTCTTCTTAGGTTATCATCTATTTCGATATCCATAAGTTTTCCATATTTTTATATAATCACGCGTGTGCCGCAGTAGAAAATTGTATTTATTTTACAAATAAATACAATTTTCGTCTTACGTACCATTATGCATCATTAGTGTGAGCGAAGAACAATAGAACAGTAGCAGCGCATGCGTCAATTTGAATCCCTCGATACCTGTAGTAGCGTGTTTGTTAAGTTAAAAGCTATTGGCTGAAATTGACAATTAAGTTATATATCCTAATCATGCAATCTGTTATACTATGGGGAAATAGAAAGATCAGTGAATAAACGTATTTCTGAACATCAACTCCACATCCGGCTCACCAAACCAGAAATCTGGTCTGATACAGTATTGAACTGATAGTGCAAACCATACGATCCAATGAGAAAACACCAAAAAATAAACATCACAAAATAAACCTATAAACATCACACACACACACACACACACACACACACACACACACACACACACACACACACACACACACACACACACACACACACACACACACACACACACACAGAACACAACTTAGTGGCTGCGACGTCATTCCATCCATCCGAATGTTAACCTTCTCATCCCCTGGTATATTAACCGCACAAGATGGAATTAATTCATTTAGATAAGATAAATAAATTTTGAATAGTTATATAAAAAGCCAACCGAAAGTGAATTTGATGAAATTAGAATTCAATTTTTTTTTCAGAAATAACCAAAATTACGTATTTGTTTTTGAATATCAAATACCAGTTTATTGAAGGCTTGCTTGAGATAGTTTGAAAATAAATTTTCTTGTTTGGTTTATAGACCAGAGGAACTGGACTATCTAACCATCAGCCCATCCACTGTACTATACGTGAAATAGATTTACAACCTTTTCTGCATGAGGCTTGCATAAAAATATTCAACACCTCATAATTTGTGGATTGGGATCATTAAGTATCAGTGTGACGTGATATTTTCCTCCAGACAATAGAGTTTCACTCCTGAAAAGTATAAACGGACTTCGAATTTCTGTAGTTGTAAGGTTGCATAGTTAGGAATTGGATAATTTGTTCAGTTTGTACTTGATGTACTTTAGATGGCCTAATATCTCCTGCTGGAAGAATATTTTGACTATATATTTATTTACTTATGTGCAGTCATCTTGAGTAATATTTTTTCACATATTCCCTGTTTGTGCACGACGTGTTTTCTGTAGATAGAAATTTTCTTGGGTGCTCTTCAGCTGAAATTGCTTCACTATTCCTCTGCTTTTCCCCAATCATGAAGCATCTTCTGGTCCATCTACCTATGTTCGTTGGAACAGTCTTCTTCATATTGATTTCCCCAATGACTACAACATCCAACTCTTCAAGCATCTCATTATAAGATTCCGTCTTTCTCGCTAATCACTTGCCTCTACATACGACAGTCTTGTGGTTTTATTTCTCGTTTGTTGATACTGATATAAAATGCTAATATTTCTTCTTTTAACAGCGATCAGCATTTTCAGTGTGCATACTTTTGAATGTTGCTCCTGCCCATGAAAGGTATTTGTTAACCCAAAATACATTTTGTAACGTGGGTGGAAAAAGAATTTTTTTAAAATCAATTTTATATATATTTAAAATTTTTTTAAATTTATTTTTATCAGGTCCGGAAACCCTGTTGTTGTAGAGACGAAACATGGAACTTTTGAAGCCACTTCAGACCTCAAATATGCGGGGGAGGGTCTCATGCATTGCAATGAAATTCATCTCCCACCTAATATTTACTCCGTTTTCTATATTGGGCACAGTATGTTTTAATTATTAACATTTTTACATTGATTTATAATGCTTAGTTATTTAGAATTATTAAGTGAAAAGAACTTAATAAACTTTAACTAAGTGAAATAATAATAATAATAAAATACTAATAGCTTTTTGTTCATTGTTCTTCATAGTGCTGAGAAGAGCCTATATGACTCAATTAGTTTCGACAACATCCTGTGGTTGGAAAGACAGAGGATGGCTGTGAATTATATCTCCGATGCGAATAACATTTATCAGAGCTTTTCAAAAAGGTAAGTTAGCCGTTTTCTTGCCATCAAGGAAACCGGCCTGGAGAACACAAGACTTATTTAAGCATAAAATTAATTGCCGTATTCTAAAATGATGGTTATGAAAGCCAAGTGTACGTCGTGTGACTTAGGAGCCTGTTAAGTACAGCATATTACTGTTGTTTCTATCGACATTCTGGAAGCTTCTGTTTAATCTTATACCGATTTTGTATAACGCTAGTTTTATGATTCCGACTGAGTATCCATATCAGGTTTAATTGCACATATATTTCAGGTTTAGCATTAGTTTAATGCTAAACCTATTCTAAATGAAATTAATATTGGTGTAATGCTATATAATTATAAAGTATTGAGTTCTTCTTTAATCAACTATTTTTTTTATCTTGAAATTAATTAACGTAATAAATAATCAATGTAACTGTTCGGTGCTTTCCTATATAAATCATGTTGATCTGTTAAAACGTGTTAAAATTCGCTGAATGCTAAATGTATTGAGCCTTTGTAGAAAGTTTTTTTTATCTTGGGTACACTACACGTTAAAATACCAAGAAATTTTATAAACTTGGTTTTAATCCTTTTTCCCAAATAAGCAAACAGACAGGTAAGTCAAGTTTGCGCCTGAAGTATTTTTAGGTCTGAGGCAACTCGCAGTAAAGGTGGAATAAGGTCTGATCACTATCCTTAGTATCTCCCCTAATTCAAAGCATTAGGGGAGATACTAAGGCATACTAAGATACTTCCCTTAATGCATAGCATTGAGGGAAGTATTGAGGGAGGGGCAACTACCTTTTTCTACATCTTTTTCTCATCCTGATATTTTTATTTGATAAGGTCAAAGCACCTTGTGACAACTTGTATAGGTAAAATTTATAAGCTCTGAATTACTTCAACCTTGGCATCTCAGGGTCTGGCTCCCACTGACGAGACCTCAATAAAGGTCGAAACCGGTCTGGGTAGTGGCCCTTTTCTTAATGCATAGCATCGTACACCTCCGCAAAGAGATGTGCTTTGCATTAGGGGGAGATACCAAGGATATGATCAGAACTTACTCCACCTTTACCACGAGTTACCTCAGACCTGAAAAATTTGACTTACCTGTCTGTTTGCTTACTTGGAAAAAAGGATTAAAACCAAGTTTATAGAATTGCGTGGTATCTTTAATGTACTGAACCTTTCTTTGATATGTATCCATCGGACTATGCTAGAATTGTGATCTTAATTTGTACTACAATACACCGCAACTTAACAGATAAAAATGGAAATGAATGAGGATGGATTATGGTTATTTGGAATTATAGCTAAAGCACTTTAGGCTCTCTGATAGTGTACCCACTCTATAACAAACAATTTGTGGATTCAAAAATACGATTTTCGCGTCGGGCGTGAGATCTTTCGTCATTAATGCAAGGCATTCATGGGAGGGTTGGTCTCTATACTATAACACAATTTCCTAATCATGCATTCTTAGTGAACACACACACACACACAGTTAGATCATCATACAAATAAGTAAACAACTAAATAAATAATGTCAAAGATCTAATGATAGGATCTGAGGTCCTCTGAAGTAAATGCAATGTAACAAAATTGATTGACCATCGACATCTCTGGAGGATATTTTTAATTTTTTAACACTTTAAAACGGTTTCATTTTCCATATAGGGATATGGCTGAAAGCTATTCTTGATAAATGTGCAGAAACATAATTATCAGTAGATTTAGCCACCATCTCTTCCTTATATTGATTCTTTGTACTACGAACTTGGTGATATTCCACTTGAGTCCTTTAATATTTTCTGGTTAAAGGTGGAATGTTATTGACATCATTACTCTATAGTTTTTTAATGTGCTCTACGTTTTCATTGATGAAACAGCCATAAAAATTGAGGGTGTCTTGACGTTATATGTTCAGATTGTGTGTTACTGGACTGAAGATGATTATCATAAAGAGTTTCACAAATTATTTCTTCAAGAAAAACCCCTCTCATTTCTGAACTTTCATTATTGCGTTTCTGAGATCAGTGCCTATTTCGCTTTTATATCTGCTGATAATGTCACCTCTTGTGAACTTTCGAGAACTCCGCTCCCATAATTATACAGCAGTTGCTATTTAAAAGAACAATCTGTTTTGAACACCGTGTATGTATATATGTGTTTCATCTACGAATATTCATGGTGTTTATGGTAATAATCTGCGAATTAATATGCATAACCTTCAACTAGAGCCAACTAAATTAATATGCACAACCTTCAACTTCTACAAGCCTAGATTTTAAGGCGACAGGAAATTTTCATTTCCATGTGCATTAGACCTAAACATTTTAATTAGCATCATTTTATGGTAATTTTTTTTACTTTAATAAGGGGTAGAGTGCATTGCGGACAGTGTACATGTCCAGTTACATATAATGCTTTTCAAATGGAAATTTTTAGGTGTTTCACGATTTCCTTATAAGGACTGGCTTAAAAGGGCGAAGCAAGAATGCTTTTCATCTTTCCCGTTATCTGTAGAGGACAGTGTAGGGATAAGGTGTTATTGAGCTATTAAAGCTCTGATCATGGCAGGAGGGTCACAGTAACATCCGAGCCACAGTGAGAATTTCATTGGCTGCAGCATTGCCATCCATTACCCTCCAAAGGTATTAATCACCGCATCTCACGGTGGATTCTTCTCCAATGCCGTTTCACGATTTATAGTCCTTATAAGGACTGGCTTATAGGGGCGAAGCAAGAATGCTTTTCATCTTCCCCGTTATCTGTAGAGGACAGTGTAGGGATAAGGTGTTATTGAGCTATTAAAGCTCTGATCATGGCAGGAGGGTAACAGCAATAGCCGAGCCTAAGTTAGAACTTCATTGGCTACAGCATTGCCATCCATTACCCTCCAAGAATTTTCTACAAACGTTTTTATGGTGTCTTCACTCTTTTGTCATACAAATATAGTTTGTTAAGAAAATTTAAATAATTAAAAAGAAATAAATATATTATAATAGTTAATTTGATATATTATATGAAATGAAATGATTTCTCATCTTATCAAGATGAGTTTTTGAAACTTTATATAGCAACCGTACTGGTTCGAAGCACTATGTGAAAAATAAAAATTGCAACAAAATCTCATAGAAAAATAGAGTAACGGTTGCAAGAAAAGATTAAAATACCTTGTTTTCAAACTGATTGTGTATGTGTATGTGGAGGGGGTGGGATGAGTGCGTGAATGCAAGAGAAAGAGAGAGAGAGATGAAATAAACTGGCGAAATTGAGTGGAACTAAAAAAACCCTCTTGAAATACTAAATAAAGCATACATATTTCTTTGTATTACTGAATATTTTAAAATAAAAATTAAGATAATCTATGCAATCCAAATATAAAATTCACTTATATCTTAAGTCCGATATAATTATTATAGAATCCAACAGGTAATGTGTTCATTTTATCAATAAGAACCACTGTTACTTTAAGCAATTACAGCATGTTTTAGTAATAACCAATAAATAGTTATTTTCATTGCAGATATTATATCCGAAATTATTTTTATATGATTCAATTAATTAATGAATTCATGGCTTGTTTTTAATAATATAAAGCACATTTGCTATGTTTCACAACAAAAAATAATCTACATATATTTATTGTTATTAAAATACTGTGATTTTAATCGAATTCAAGCAACGTTCATTGAATTTTTGTTCTTTGCGAAGATATTTCTTATCTTTTTATATACGATATTCTTATTCTTACCTGAAATACGAAATTATGGTTTCTATTGTAATATTGAAATGTTCTCTCAACTCCGCAGAATTATTTTATAATAAAGATAAATTAATTTATCCTAAAAGTACAGATATTATGTTATTACAGATAAAATTATTACAGATAAAGGTATTACAGATAAAATTACGTATATGTAAAATAACTTCATATCTTTTATAGTAATTATGACTCAAGAATTCATTCTGCTTGAAAAAGTCTATGAAAGAATAAACAATAATGATATGCGATGATAAAAGAATAACTTAGGCTTCTTGGATAAATTCAAATTCAAAAGAGTGCTATGGTTACGATAATATAGAGGTAATTAAGACTATGAAGTGATCACATATGTCATTCAAATATGCATTTTTGAATTTGAATGTACTACAACATCCCATTTTATGGAAAAATCTCAACTTTTGCATGATATGAACTAAGTTGTTCTGGCGTGACAAGGAGTATTAAAAAAGTCACCAAAATCCCTGATAGCATTTTGACCTGTTCAACAATAACTGATGTTCAAAACTTAAGGGCGAATACTACTGATGAAGATTACAACCCAAATTCAGACAAATCAACTTGTTGAAATTTGTATAACTGACGATTTCGAGTAGAGAGCGGGTACACTTTCAAATTTTCTAATCGTGCTAGTATAAGATAACAGGCAAAAGGCTTTAACTTGTTATCAATGCGTTAAGCGAATCGTGTTTGAAGGAAGCTCTTTTTGTGAAGGAATAAAGTTGCAAACGTGGATGTCTTGTAATGTCTCAAAGACATCATCTAGATTCTAGATGATTTCACGCGGGGAAGAATTATTGGAAAGCTTGAAGAAGACCACAGAATTAGTAATATTGCCAGAGAGTTTGGAATCTCGCATAGCGTTGTATATCCAGGCTCTGGGAAGTTTCAAACCAATAGAATGTGTTTTAGACGTGCCAAGAGATCGCTCTCGCCCTACTAAGGAGCATGAAGACAGATGTTTCGTTATAACAGCAAAACTTAATTGACGCACCACGGCAAGTCGTCTCCATTCAAGCACAGGTACGCGGATATATCGACAAATTGTGGCAAGACGAGTAGGTTTATACTCCTGAAGGCCTGTAGCCTACGTCCACTTATTCACAACTCACCGTACAGCATGTTTTCCGTGGTGTTGTGTCCGTAAAAATTGAACAAGACACCAATGGATTCTTTACAAATGGGAGTCGTTTTAGTCTTTTATTCGATTCTAGACGACACCTGATCTCACGTGAAAGTGGTACTGCTTACCATCGCGAGAATGTTCTTGAAAGGGATGGATACGGTAGTGCTGGAGTCACGGTGTGGGTTGGCATTGTGCTTAATGGACGACCTACAAGTGCTCGAAAAAGCAATTGTGACTGGTGAACGATATTGCAACGAAGATCTTCAGTGTCATGTTCGATTGATCCGTGGTGCTGTAGGCGAAGAATTCATTTTTATGGATGGCAATGCCACACTGTATCGCACGACCAGTGGAGATGCTTTTAGAGAAAGAAGATATTAATCAAATCGAGTGGCCAGCACGTTCCCCAGAACACGTTTGGGACGCAATAGGAAGACGCATCACTGCTCGAAATTCCTCTCCAGAAAATAAACAAGGCCTCATCCTTGCTCTGAAGGAGGAATGAGCCAGTTTGCCTGAAGAACTCCTGAATCACTTGGTGCTAAGTATAGTACGACGTTGCGAGAGCTGCATGGCAGTTCGGGGTAGACATATTCAATACTGAAATGTCTCTCCGCATAGTTTTCTCTAATCACTGTGCATTAATTTCTCTACGTACTTAGAAATTTGCGACTTTTGACAAAACGTATTGCAGTTTAATTTGTACGAAATTTGTAACGCATTTTGCTGGCAATGAATTTATGTCCTCATTTGGCTGTAGTGATGAAAAGTTTTTAAATATACAGGTAAAAATGTAGTTCGTCCTTCACGTTTGGACACTAGTGTATAATCGATTCTGCTTTAGGTTTATACCCTAATTTAAAATACTTGAAGAACATGCACGAGTCGTCTGTTTTTAAATATATGTTACATCGGTAAAATTAACTATAATCCAATTACTTTTCGGTTTCTGCTATTTTTGATAGAGAAGATGTTTACTATTAACAAACAAAATTACTAGTTCTTAAGAAGGTGAACATTTCTTTCTTTCTACGCGTTTGGCTACATTTGTCAAATCACCTCTTTTTTTATAGATCGGAAACCATATTTAGATTCATTTTTCATTCATGGTTATATAAAACAATTTAAGAAGTAATATTTTATGGAGCAGCGTGTGATACCGTGCCAAAAATCTTAATGTAGAAATGCCCACTGAGTTATGGTAGGGTAAGGAATGGGGAAAAGTGTGTATCAGTGCTCCTGAAATTAATATAAAAATGTCTCCGAACTTCAGAAGAATACCTTATCATGAATGATTAAAATTAATACTTTATTTTCTTTATGTTTTGTTAGAATCTTAGAAATTCTCTCTATTATAGACTGAATGGAATATGCGTTTGAAGAAGAACTTTAAATTTTACACGTTAAAGTTCAAGATCTGGAAAATTCAATTTTAGAATCTGAAAGAATGCTTCTCTGAATTAAAATTAATCAATGTTTTTGTTGGCCTGCCTGTCTGTCTGACTGTATGCCCTCTTCTTTTCTGACTCTGTCTTGTGTATTCCTGTCTGTCTCAATGTATAGATATCTGTTTACTACTACTACGCTATATATCTGTCTAGCCGACATCCAAGCAGCCAGACCAGATCTCCATTGCTAGTGTGACTTTCTGGCAGTCTAAGAAAATTGCAAGCTAAATTCAGTATGGGGATAGATATCTAAAAAAAAATAAAAATTTTCCAAGATTAAAATAAAATAGAATTTCTTCTAAAAGTTTAAAACTACATTAAAATTGGTATGAAATTTTAATTAATATTCTGTTTATTTAGAGTACTGTTATATTTTTACTCAAAATATTCCATACACCATTTTTTATTTCTAATGAAAATTGCTATATTCTCACTTTGTGGAAAGTTATGTAATGTTTAAAAAATATTCTGAAATTAGTTTATACGAAAATTATTTTTTATAATTACATCTCCTGATTAAAACATGTGCATGAAATATATATTTCATTACATTCTCTCAATTGAAAAAAAAATGCTACATAAACAAATAGAAACTATTCTATCCAAAGCAAAAATTAAGAAAATCTGTTAGCATGAAAACATTATAACAAGATGAAATATTTCTTCCAATTCTTAGAGTTTTCCAACATGAAATGCAATATATGAAAAAGTTAACCGAAAAACAGCAATAGTCGGTCGAGGCGGATTGGTAGAAAGAGGTCGTTGCATATTTCTGTATAAGTGTACTTACTGCTGAAGAATATTCTATGTCGTCCTCTGAGCCAAGGAAAACATAAAAGAGTGCAAGTTATCGATTAGGCTATCGTGTAAGGGGGTTGCCAATATTGCAATCTTTACAAATAGTTTCTTTCCCCTGAGGAGTTCCTGGCTATTATCAGTCTCTGACAGTCTGATATCAGCGGTAGGGTGATAGAAGTGATGTTCACAGAACTTTGCCAAATGGAGGGAAGCTGAGAAAGGTTTAGTGAGCATGACTAGAGTGAAGAATATTTATCTGTACAGTAGGAAATTCTCGACAAATATACCAGGAAATCAAAAAGGTCGGCGCTATTTCTTCCTGTCTGTAATCATTTATTGCATTTCTTGTTATAAGTCATGCATAAAGCAATACGAAAAAAAGTATTGATAAAGTATTGAATAACTCGTTACGTATTCAGATATATTACTTAAGAAACAAGTTGATGCACTTTGTTTTTTAATTTGTTGGTATAATTCGAATTTATTGAGTTCACTGAGTTATTTTATTTTCTATCGAATTTCGCTTACGAAGTGTATTTCAAATCGAATGCAATATCCAGATGATCGCTAGTGCGATTTTTAAAAAACAAAACAAAACACAAGAGCATTTATAGCCGAAGACTGAGGTCAATTAAATGGAATGTTAAATTGCTTAGACATATTTTCACAACTATGGTTTGTACTTCTCTTCCGAAACTTGTAATACCAATAATTTTCACTATGCTGTGAATTTATAGATTACTATTGTGATAGGTTTTGGAAATTAATGCATAATATATACGAAAATGACATTTATAACTAACCAAATCATGACAAGTTGCATGATGAGAAGATGCAAGGTTATTACCCTCATGCTGTTACTGTACAATATTAACTTGCCAAGGCGAGAGAAATATTCATGACTCTGGTAAGAGACCTTTCGTAATTTATTTAAAAAAAAAGACCACGGGTGCTACGAGATGTTAATAAGGTTATTGCATTTTCAAGTAAAGTAATTAATGCATTGTTTTTTTTTTCTCTCCTTAAAAATAAAAACAAATGGATTTAGGATCTATTTCAAGGTAGGTAATCAGCAGCATCTGTCAGTGATAGCGTTTTGCTGTTTACTCTGTAACTCTTGGTAACTGGGAGTAAATTATTTTATTGAGGAATCAAAAGTTAGAACTGTCGGTGATTGCTCATCTACACCGAGTTATCCCGTCCTTGTCCGGATGTCTTAGGAGTTTTACTCCTTGAAATTCGGGTTGTTTTTCCCGCAGAAACAGGCAAACAGGCCAAAAGAATATATTCAGTTAGCGTGCATAATACACTGGCCTCGCCATAGCATTAGCTACTCCACATGAGCTTCATCACCGTATTTCACACACGAAACCAAAAAAAAACGAGAGCCTCTAGCTCATTCGGTTTTGACGAAGCCTTTTGGTCGTAACGCCCTGAATCCGAATCCGGTCTAGAACGCAAATCTTTAGACTCGTCCCACTCACCTCCAACTGATGGAGAGTTAGGCGATATCATTCGAAGGGTTTTTCTACAATAAAATGGAGTTTTCCATTTCGCTGTAATCCAGCTAGAAGAAATAACGCAATTGACAGCCAATAATATACTATGCAAATAGGATTAATAGCCCTATCGGGGCACTAAATAGGTTTCCCAAAAATCTAAGTTTCCTGACCGTAACAAATCATTAAACCTAACACGTAACTTTAAAGAAAAAAGAATAAATGAGCGAATAGCTGTGCAGCTAACAGCAATGTAAGCTGCACAGTTTAGGTGCACTTAACAATAATGTTAGCGACACATACATTAAGTTGAAATAGGTTGTTTAGAATTACTCTAGAGACAAGTCAGGTTATGAGTATCGACGGGTAATGCTGAACAGTACTCCATGGTCGGTTTCTTCATATTCCTAAGGGGAGGGAGGGAAACATCTTTGTTGGGTCAACAGTTTCAAAGCATTGCTTATATACTGATTCCAAATGGTCGTGATAACATCAAAGAATTTCCAGCAGTTCCTTCCATTAAAAACTTACCTGATTTCTTAAAAGAAGACGGACATCCTCAGTCATAATTCTGTTCATCGATATTTTGAGAAGACCTGCTTTCTTTCCTCAGAAATAAAAAGAAAGGAAAAAAATGGAATTTGAGAAAAGTTAATTTTTATAGTGAAACGTGAAGCCATCTTATTGTGCAGCTAATGTGAAGTAATCCCTGTTTATTAGTAAATTAATTTATCCAGATGAACCAAAGCTCACTTGAAATCACAAATGCTTATTTGGAAGAAAGAAAAACAAAATCTATCTTTGTACACTTTCAAGTTTCTTGGCTTTGAGTTAAGAATCGATTCCGAGGTAATTTGTGATCAATTGAAGCTTGAAGAGATCGCTCGTAATAATTCTGATCGCTCAGAATCATTTGTGTATCCGAATTCGAATTTTATTTCTATTGTTTATTTAAACTTCTCTGAATTCTCTCCGATTTGTTTTGCTGAATAAACTAGGTGTTGTTTACTTGGAAACGCTACTACCACAGAAAGGTCAAAGGTTACAAATAAATTTGGAAACACTTAAGAGATAGTAAAGCTTTTTATTAAATTATTCCGAGTACGAATAACAACGGTTTTGAATGTAAGATTCCTCGGAGCAAATTAAATAATACCCGTTGGAACTTTTTTTTTAATCTTTCTGACTTGATTGTTTAGACTCGCACACCAAGCAATCCTACACTGATGCCTTCAGAATGTCGAAATATTTCTTTTCTCTTTTTCATCGTTTATTTCGAATTTAAGAGCGCTTTCATTCAAAGAAAAGTCAAATTAAATCAGTCCCAACTGTAAGGAGAGCTCCAAGCTTTGTGCTAATTCTACACGTCGTTTTTACTTGCGTATTCGTCGTGTTCACCCAGTATTGCACTAGAACAATGTTTCCGAACCCTTGCGTTTTGCATTGCGAAAGTGTATTTGGATTCCGAGACAATATTCATACTAAAAAAGAATTAGAATTCATACCAAAAATTAATAGAAACGCTTTGTTTTTTTATAACGTTTTATACCTGTTTTGTATATTAAAGCACTTTTGTATTTTATATATATAAAATTGTATTTTTATTTTTTTTGTTTAATTTTAAGTTTAAAAGTAAATATTTCTGGTAAGGGTTACCCCTTTTTTTTTTCTTTTTTTTATATTCAACTTGACAGGGCTCCTTAAAATTAACACGTAGTTGTTTCATTAAAAATTACCAGCTTTTCGGCAGGTGAGATTTCTGTTTGCAACAAGTACTCAACTTTCTAGATGAGCACTTGTTAAATTTTCATGATTCACTAAAAGAGAGTCAATAGTATTTTCATTTCCTAGGAACATATTCAAGTATCTAATGTCTTTCAAAGTCTGTCTAAAACGCAATAAGCCCAATTGTAAGTTATTATAATCCCACAAAAATAATACATTCTCTATGGGCGTTCAGAAATGTATAGTACTTAATAATTCATTTACTAAGTACTATACATTTAGTACTGTTCATACAATAATCCAGATCTTTCTGAGCAGTTTTTATTGAATTTTGTTATCTGATAACTTTTACTAAATACATCTGTTCAGCAAAAACACAGTTTTGATTTCTGTTGAGCTTTTTTTTTTAACCGACTAAGCAAAATAACTCATAACTCACCTCTAGCATTTCTATTACTGTCATAGTAAATATAGCATTCCTTATATAGCATTCCTTATAAGGACTGGCTTAAAGGGGCGAAGCAAGAATGCTTTTCATCTTCCCCGTTATCTGTAGAGGACATTGTAGGGATAAGATGTTATTGAGCTATTAAAGCTCTGATCATGGCAAGAGGGTAACAGCAATAGCCGAGCCTCAGTTAGAACTTCATTGGCTACAGCATTGCCATCCATTACCCTCCAAGGGTATTGGATTGAATGAATCAATCACCGCATCTCACGGTCGATTGATCCCTCCGGTAAATAGCATCGCTATATAGAATGCTTATAAAAAAGTTATAATAAAAACATACAGCTTTAAGAATACTATCATAAAATATACCATTTTTATTTCAGTGTTTCATTATTTAAATAATAATTATGTCTTTAATTTATAATTTGCACTCTTTTTATATTTTTATTTTGGATATAAACTGTAACAAAGAATAAATATACGAGTATGATATCAAACTAGTTTTGGTGAAGTACAAAGAACACTGATGCCCAATCAAGCCGAAAAGTGATATTAATTCCCAAACAAATAAACCGTTCCTCAAATCGTGTCCGTGCTTTGATACTATGATTGGGTCGATGACCGATAATCCCCCCCCCCTCCCCCAATAAACATATCCACCTAGAACTTATTATGTTCCTTCCTGTCACAAACGAATATATTCAAGAACTGTTAAAATATTCAGTATGTTTAACCTAGACACTTAGCCAAAACATAAAATTAGATTTATATACTATACTAATACTATTTTTATTAGCATATATATTTTTAACATACGATCTTCAAGGAAACAGTTTGAAAGCTTTAAAAATCCGAGCAAATAAAGCGAAAGTATTCAAATATAACTGGCGGATTTCAACTTTAAAAAAACGAAATTTGAATGAATAATTGGCTTACCTTCGATGTCTGTCTAAGTCCTTGTCCAAATCTTCAGCTCTGGCCATCACTGACAATATCATGTTCTTCTCTTCTTCCGACAGGTTGCTAAGGTCCGGACCCAAGTCTTGAGCAGCAGCAGCAGCAGCAGCAGTAACAGCAGCAGCGGGTTGAGGTTTTGACCCTAATTGCATTACTGGACGTACTTGCTGTGCGGTGGTAGGTGCTGTTGGTCGAGTGATTTGAGGTGCGCTTCCGGGCATCGTAGGTCTTGTCATTTGAGGTGCGCTTCCAGCCATTGTAGGTCGCGTCATTTGAGGGGAACCTGCAGACGTGGGTCTCATCATTTGAGGAGAACTTCCAGGCATTGTAGGTCTCATCTGGGGGCCACCTCCCGTCATAGTAGGCCTCATCTGGGGGCCACCTCCCGTCACAGTAGGTCTCATTTGGGGGCCACCTCCCGTCATAGTAGGTCTCATTTGAGGAGTCATTCCACCCCCGGCTGGAACACCGGGACGCATTTGTGCCGGTCCACCAGCAGCCGACATACCTGGTCTCACCTGAGTGGAGGGTGCGGAAGCTGGCTGTTGCTGCCCCGAGAAAGGCCTCGTTATCCCGGCCATTTGCTGCATTGTTGAAATAGGAGCAGCGGCAGCAGCTTGCCCTGGCGCCTGACCGGCTCCTCCTTCCTGCTGGCTTGCTTCGTTTCCCATGGTTTTAGAATGCAGCCGTTACTTAGCAACGGTATAGCAATACGTGAGCACCTCCGGTAAACGTATAAGCGAAGCGGCGGTGGAGACGGCCACGAAAATCAAAGATGGAAGTGTTGCATAGAGAGCATCGAGACAGGAGGGATCGCGAAAGACGACCTCTTCTTACTCCCGAAGACGGGAACTTGTCGTTGGTGAACTCACTGCACATCCCCTTCGACACAGCTCGCCGCCGAAAGACTGCTGTAGGCCATATTTGCAACTCGTATCGTGTCGAACTTCACCACGCTAGCGTGGAAAATCCGTGTGCGTACGTCACCGTAAACGAAAGGATACGGGGGGGGGAGGGAAGAAAAAGACTCAAATAGCCCCAGACGACCTGCAGGTGCTTCTACGGCTCTCGTGCCGACGAATCACTTGAACTGTGAACTAAGAAACAGGATTGGAGCTGCTGCCTGCAATCGGAAAGCCTCTGTTGCATTAAGCCTTTCCACTGCGCGTCTTCCTCTCTCTCTCTTTGCAGCCACTCACACACACACGCTCACACTCGCGCGCACGCACACACACACACACACACGCACGCACGCACGCACACCAGGTCACATGTGGGGATTTGGAGGAGGAGAATGGCTTCTGACCTACTGGAGATTAATACAAAAATAACACCTTACACTGAGGGGACATACTCTATTATACCATTAGCTGCTTCGGGCTCCCAGCCCCACTCCGTCGACTTCTCTCTACTGAGCGTGGAACATGGCGACCGTCGGAGGAAAGTGGTTTGCTAGGATCGTTCCATTTTTAAACGGCGAGGGTGGGAAATGACAGACGAAGCTCAAATGGGAAAACAGCTGAATTAAGTGTTTACGTCTGTTTGGCGCCACTTATTTCGAGGCGTACGGGTATAGCCTTTGTCATCGTAACCTAGGCATCATGTCCGACTGTCAACAAACGATGCAGTTTGAGAAACTCCGTAAAGCGCATGGGGGAGGTGGGGGGAAACAATTTCGATTTTTGGTAATATACTTATTGTAATAAAGGTAGTAAATATTCAAATAAAAAACTTCTATAGAACGAAATATAGGTTAACGGTTTTTCTTTGTAGTGACAATATAGATAAATAAATCCTAGTAGATACTGCCTTTCATGAATCCCCCGTCTGAAAACGCTATCCACTTGTGGCTAAAAGATAAAATACTAATACACCATATTACGTTGTCAGATAGCAAAAATATTTTGTTTGCATTATTTAATTAATTAGGTAGTGCAGTAAATTAAAGCACATTTAATATCCCTAATTCTGAAGAATAAACGGCGCCTTAGGCATTAGAAATGTGCACCCGTATGTTAAAGTAACTGTGATTTTAATAAGATGATACAACAGCCTCCTGATTGCGTAATCATCCTGACTCACACACTTTCTGTCTCTCTCTTTCTTTCTTTCTGTGTGTGTGTGTGCGTGCGCGCTTTGAAAGATGTGGGCCGTCGAAGCTGGCGGCTAACATTCGCCCAGTTCACACACTTTATCAAAGCAAATGACGGCTGTTAAGGACTGCTAACTTATTGGGCATGATTATTCCAATTAATCAAAGTAATTAATAATAATAATTTTAATTTTAGCATATTAATAATATTACACTGCTTCTTCGCTACGTTAACTGTATGTCACACTTTACATAATATTTTCGCAATGAAACTGCTGATCAAAGAATCAAGGTCGGATGAATATAATCATAAAAATTCGCAGCTCTCTGCTATACACAGGTTCTATCATTTCTGTGGTTGATTGCAATGTGATTAAATAATTCATGCCTGTTGATAAATGATTTCATTTTTGCATTCAACTTTGTTGCATGCACTGTGCATGCAACAATGTTGAATGCACATACTTTGAAGAAACAGTATGAATTGCCTTATCAATGTGATTTCAATCGTTGAAATCGTGCATGCATCAATATCAGTTCTATTGTCATGATTGCGATATAATTACTCCACTACACACTATACTGTTGTTTATGGCTTTATTCTATAGCATAAAACAAGTTCATTATTATTTTTAAAATTGTATTAGTCACTAAAGAGAAACTGCCGATAGCAACAACTTTACTTGCTATGATATCTATATCAATTGTTACCTATGTCATAATAAAAATATTACTTGTATTATTTCTATCATATCGATATAATTGTTTGTGTTGCTATGGAATCAGTATTGTTAGTTGCTGAACTAATTTCAAGAAACAACTACAAATGTTTTACAATATGTTTTTTAAATTGCAATAACGAATGTCGTAGTTCAGTTTTTACGGTTTCGCTAGTATTGACTTGGCCTAGTTCCATTAGTAATATTGGAAAGTATGCCATACACTCACTGTTGTTAAGGTTAATTTATCCTATTAAGATAAGAGTGTTTAGCTTAGGGTAACCATGCAAGCTTTCCAGTACTTAGAGAGCGCTGTTCATATTCACACAAGTGGATAAGTGCAAAGGCCATTATTGAGTGAACTATCTGGATTCTCTTGCGAGTTGAATAATGAACACGATATGGACTTACGCCTATATCTAGGACTATAAAGCAGTAATAATGATAATCTCCAGGAAGGTCAATTTTATTAAAATGATTATAACAGAGAAAGTAATGAGATTAAAATATTATTCATATATTTCTAATTCCTCTTGCATAAAGAATTAATACTTCCCTCGCTTTTAACGCAATATTTATTGCGTTAAAAATTGAATCTTGTGAGGAGACATATGTGAATAAAATAATACAGGGGAACAGGTGTTGGTTTTGAGATCAAGGCCAGACAACTACAGCCACCATTTGTGGATTATACTGTTAATTATATGCGTGTCAAGGTTGATGTGTCGCTTTTCACCAGGGAAAAAAAAAGGTTTTCCAATATAATGATGATTATGATATCAGCCTGTTGTATCCCATAGGGGGAAATCCTCCCCCAAATTTATCCACCTTTTCTCTCTCCATCTCCATTTTTTCTGTTGTTCCTGTGATGGTAACTTTCTATCTCATCCTCTGATCTCAACTCTCTATCTTATCCTCTGTCTTCTTCTTCTTGCTCTCTCTGAGAATCAAAACTGTAGAAAAGATTGTCCATCTGTCTTCTTTCATCCTGGATATATGGCGAGCACACTTCCACTTTTAGTGTTTGGCTGTTTCAATAACATTAACATTTTCGGCTTTCTAAAATTTTAAAAAAATAATTTTTTCATTCCCAAAATACTTCTCTCCATTGTTGCTCATTTTCCTACTTTTAGTTTTTGCTTTTGTTTTTGTCTAGGATAGATTTTGGGTGTCACTTGATGTCAATATGCGCAATCTAATGGAATCCAACAGCTTTTTTAAGAGAAGGAAGCAAATCATCTTTTATCCACTAACCCAATCTCAATTTTTTTCCCATGCTTTGGTTACTGTAGATAAATAAGAATGCTATTTGTAATATGGATACTACAGATATAAATAACGATATCATTTGTACCCGATAGGTATACTCTGGAACGTATCGATTATAGATGCCATCTAGCAAGATGGGAATTTTTTAGCTGGTAATTATGATTTTTTGGTTTTGTAAAATTGTAGGATGAGAAACTCTTCCAACTATATAAGGCCATTCCAGCATGTGTATGCCTTCTGATTCCGAATATGGAGAGGCCAGAGAACACAGGTGAAAGGACAAAAAATGTAATTACGTGTATGATACTGTATTACATTCCACTTTCTCAAGTCCAAATCTTAGTGTGGATAGCTAACCTTTACAGTGCAGTGTATTACGGAAATATTGCATATTTATAATGATAATGATTTACCCCCTTGAATAACAAAAATAAGTAAAATTAAAGAAAAAACTTTAAGACTTGCAGATCTAGTAACTTAGAAAGTTAAGATATGCAGTTGGACCTTTTAAGTCATAGCGCAGCTGGATTTCCACCTGGGCAGTCTCATATTGAGAGAGACATTTGTTTAAAATAATTCCATTGAGAATGATGATGGTAATGATCAGAGTAATCATTTTTTGAGTGACGAACGATAGCAAAAGAAAAAGAAAATGGTAGTTTGACTTAGTTGTCAGAGACCAGATTTCAAATGATATCATATTTTTCCTTCATCCTATTGTCGAATGGACATGATGCGTTGAAAGAGCAACGTGTATGCAAAATGAAAATCTGACCTAAATTTATCTCTCTCTGATCTTGAAACAAAGCGAATGTCATCACCTCGGCTGAAAAAAAGAAAGGCAAGACAAGTCATTGCTTTAAGCTTTCTTTTAATGGAGAGAGTCCAGTACATCACAATATGAACAGAATGGTGCACTAATTATCTCCAGAACTTCCGTCCCTCAGTTAGTTTCGACGATGGCCATTGATTCAAAAGCTCTGGGTTCCATTCCCATGTAGGACACGAAGAACCTTTATCAGGGCTATTCAACAAAAGGTGAGTTAGTAGGTCTCATACAGTGTTGGTAGGATTTTTTCTCCCATAAACTCGAATTTTTCATCACCCAAAACACGCAATGTCCGCTATTAAAACACACAACGAACAGACATAATTACACTGGCCTCATAGCCTGAGTTGCTTGCTGTAAGTCCAAAACAAACAAACCAATTAACGATCTTCCGACAAATTGGTTTTTGCACCACGATAATGCGCCATCTTCAGCGATCTGAATTCTTAGTCAAGGATTGTATTCCGGGGATTCATTATACGCTACATATTTACCTTCTTCTTCTTCTTCTTCTTCTCCTAGCTATAAAGTACCCTTAATTAGTAATAATTTCAAACAACTGAATATAAAACAGCTGAAGAAAGGCATATTCAAAGAATCCTACCAGATATAGATTAACCAATAGAAAGATCGCGGCATATTGCCAGGAGAGTCATACTCTAACAGGATAGTTCACCGTATCTCGAATCGTAATTTCAGTTATCCTGAAAAATTTAAGTTATCAGAAGTAAGATCACTACCATCCTCTTATAGGTCAGCTAATTCACTTTCATTTGAAATTCCCTTAAAATATTTTCTCATTCTAGACGACATTTGATCCCAAGACATTGCAAATAATGAACATCGTCGTTATCGATTAAACGGCACAGTACATAAGGGTATATACACATATAATTTATACATATTTATATTTATATATATATATATATATATATATATATATATATATATATATATATATTCCCCATTATCTGTAGAAGACAATGTATGGATATGGATGTAGCGCTATAAGCTCTGATCATGGCAGGAGGATAACAGCAATAGTCAAGCCTCAGTTAAAACTTTATTGGGTACAGCATTGCCATCCATTACCCTCCTTGGGTACCCATTTTAGTTGTCTCGTATGATATGACATGCATGAGCTACAGTTGGGCTATTCTTATCCCGGCCACCACACGGGATTAATTGTTTATTTTTTATTGGTAAGTTATTTATAATTTCATTACAGAAAAATATAAATGATGTCTTAATACATTTCTAATAAAATACCGAACATTTTTTCGAAGATTTATTTATTAAATTAAATGGCTTATTATATTTTTTTAAAAATATGTATGTTTTGATTTTATATTTAATATATGAATAAAAGTAATAAAAAACATTTAAAGAATATTTATTTCATATAATGATGTAGCATTTAACTCAGCGGTTTTCAGTAGTATAATTAAAATAATATCATATATTTTACTAATCATTCGATTTAATAAAGAATTCAATAACGTGCTCTAAACGTCAAATGAAATTTTAAAAAAAATGTGACATCGGAACATTAAGTGAAATATGGACGACTGAAGGACAAGAAACTAAGAGAAATGTCACCGGAAGTACGGAAAAGTCAACAATCGAATGAATTAGTCAGAGATAGGAAACTGCTTAATGGACAGGAAGTGACGTACGAAATCGAGGTTTAGATGAGACCATCTGATTAGCAATGTTAATGTCGGGAATTACAAAATTAAGCAGTGGCAATTCGAAGGCGAAATGCGTGTCTGGGTCATCAGTACAAAAATATGAAATTAAAGATTAATGAATTCCGAATGGTGTTCTACTTCTCTACAATCAATAAACCAGAACGACTTTCTTGTCTTGTAAATGTTATAGAAGCAAGAATTTAATTTCCTGCCTCTCTCAGCCTGCCTCCCTATATATTTAGATGGCTCATTTGCATTTATTTTACATTACTGATATGTGTCGAAAATGCACTTAGGTTTGCTGGTGGCATGGTCGCTGAGCATAAGGGCTGATAAGGAGAATTGCTTTCCCCATTACGAATCGTGCAAATCATCGTGAGGTTTATCTGTAGTTCCTATCTTGGAAACGACATGGGGACATATCTAGTTCGCATTTGCATTCCATGTCACACACACAAAAAAGGAAATTTGCGAACAAAAATAAAACACTAGATAGTTAAAGAAATTTCTCTTTTATGGAAATTCATTTAGTTTTATCCCCAAATGAAAATTTCTTAAGGAAGCAGATATTTGGTCTAATGGATATAAAATTATTTGCAATTTACATCAACATAAACAATTCTGTCATCGAAGATAACTGAACAAGTATATTATAAACCCGATGTGTTTAAAAATCATCTACAGACCGTTATTTATTTATTTTTTATTCTTTATCTTTAAATGCAATCTTTGATTTAAAGCCTATATCAACAACCAACAGACTGCACATTACATTGTTGTCGATTTCCTATGGTTGTCTAGAAAACATTGTTTAATGCAGTTTCTTGAATCACAAACTCCAATTGCTACTTTCCTATCTTACTCTTTCGTTTAATAAACCATTGCTGTACAAAATGGCTTACTCCACTAAATAACGATGCCTTTAATCCATGCATGAAAAGACATTTGTTGTAATGATAAGTGGTCTGTGGATAGATGCTCGTCCGTAGATTCGTATGTAGTGCATTTCCCGATGGACACTACTGGTGTGACTTCACTTCCTGGTAATACTCTCTTTCTCTCTCTCTCTCTCTCTCTCTCTCTCTCCATTTATGCCATGCACATTAGAACGTCTGGATTGCTGGCATATCCGTTCTTATGTTGTTCTCGGGGGTTACGAAATCGATGGTCGGCGAGTTCAGAGCAGCCATTAGTTTTTGCTTTCTCTTTTGCTCACAGCTGGTTTGGAGTAGTCAGCAAAACATGGACTTGCTCCATAGTGGTTCCTCCTATTGCAACATTTTATGAAATAATAATCGGTTAATATTAATCAATGTAATATTATTCTTAGTAATTTTATTTTTAGTAATTTTAAAATGTGTAAACTTGGTCACAATTTATTGCACTAAACATTCAGTGCAATCAATTGTTTGCAAAATTGTCCTATAATGATTGGCGGGGAGAGACGTGTATTCCTCTTTTTACTGCGCGCGAATTGATGGAATCTTATAGTGTTTAATTCATAGTTCTTTCTGAATTATTGTCTAATATTGTTACTTTTCCGCGAAGAATAATAAAATTTTTATGGCAACAATAAATAAAAATAACAATGGACCTTTTCTAGAAAATCTCAACAATGGCGCGCAGCCAATCGTTTTTCCTATCAGAATGATATCTTCCTGAAATGTTTAGTAGATTTCAGTAGTTTTTTTTAATAAACAATTTAAGGAATTAGAAGTAAAGTTGCCCAGTTTTATCAATAAATCAGTAAAGTTATAGTCAATATTTTTTTTAAATAGTTGCATTAATGTTGAGAGGTTTAGTTACGAAGTATGTTAACCACCTGCAACTACTTACAATAATTATTAACTACTAATATTATTTTATTGGATTAAACATGGAGTTTAATACGTTTAATACATAAAGCAATTTAATCTTTATTTGTTTAGTTATCCTTCATGAATTAAATAATGTAATATATTAAAAAATAAATAATATATAATAATGATGATTTATTATTCAACTTAAAAGTAAAATATTAAATTTTAATTAAATTGTCGATTTAAAATAACATCTATTGGCAGGTGCAAGTACTGTAAAATCATCTGTTATTGTTTCTTCTCTCTCCCCCTTCCCATTTTTAAATCGAAATATTTTTATGACAAAATCTTTTGTTTTTGCTCGAAGAAAACGTTTAGAGAGACAAATTAATAAACTAGGTTTAAAGTTTTAAGCTAAACTATTAATTATCAAAGAGATATAACACATTTATTTGGATAGTATGAGATCTATGGTGTAGTTAAACCTTATAACAATACAAATGTCTAAAGGGACAGTCTTAAACAGAAGATGGCATTTCCCTTAGTCTAAATGAAAAGATAAATATTTGTATTATAGACCCACAATTATCGGAGAACGTTTCCTACATTTAATTACACTGCATACATTAAACAACTGTAACATTCTCCATGTCTCAGTAAGGAAATACCGTGAAGACATATTAATTAAAATTATAATAACGGAATTAACTCACATAAAATATTATTTATTAGTAAGTTTCGCTTGAGTATCACAGGCATCTTCAGTACATATATAAAGCTAATTAAACAATAACTGACATTCCAAAAGGCACCACCTAAGTAACTAATGCAAGATAAGTAAAAAAGGTCAATAAATTTCCTAACTTATTTAAAATAAATAAATATATATATATATATATATATATATATATATATATCTGCTTTTATTCGGCTAGAAGAACACTAGAAGAACACCATATATAATTTATTTATTTATTTATTTTAAATAAGTTAGGAAATTTATTGACCTTTTTTACTTATCTTACATTAGTTACTTAGGTGGCGCCTTTCGGAATTGTCAGTTATTGTTTAATTAGCTTTATACATGTACCGAAGATGCCTGTGATACTCAGGCGAAAATTCTACTAATAAATAATATTTTACGTGAGTTACTTCCGTTATGTCAGACAAAGATCAAATAAAACATTAATCTATCAAAAGCTGTAGTGCACTCTCTAAGAGGGGGGGGGGGAAATGGGCCCAAATTTTGAAATTCTTATATTTTGGCACATTAGTTTATATGAATAATTTTATAACACAAATGTGCGTTGAAAGTGCGAAATAGTCTTTCTATTTTAATCTTTAATTAGGATAATTAACTTGCGCGTCTCATTAAAATGGCAACGATGGTGAACTCCTAAGAAAACATCTGCAGGAATGCTGTAGGAAGAATCCGGTGCTCTAGAATTAATTCATTATCCCCTTCTCTTTACGCTATTCAAAGTGCTAAACGTGCCAACATTCTGCAACATCCCCACAGATGAGTATCAGTTATTGACCCAACGTCTTTCTCCTCTCTCGTCTTTCTGGTGAGAACTGCGCCTTTTGGTACAAGCGGGCACGCTTTCTGAGCACACCTTGGCCAGGGGGTATTGATTTGGCCATTTCAACTAAACGATGATTGCTTGTGTGTGTGAGAGAGAGAGAGAGAGGAAATGAAGGAACGAAAAGCCTTAACAGTTAATTACCATTTCAGATTAAAGAGGAACAACTTTAAAATTGAGCACCAGCTGTACCCCCTTGAAGTGAGAAAACAAATACAAAATAAATAGAAAAAAATTGAAATTGCAGTTGAGATAATATTTAAAAATAACATTGACTCAGTGTGATGTTTACTCTTGGTTATGGAATAGGAAATTAAGATGTATTCGTTCGCAAAGGATGTTTAGTTTATGTTAGTCTCAGGAAAAATATCATTTCATTAAGCAGATGAATTGTACCGCATTCTGTGGGTGTGTATTCGGCACGAGAAGCAGGTCTAGTCTCCCAGGGCTATGTGATTAGCAGAAGAAAACAGATCTAAATAGGAAATGACACGTATATGGGAGTGGATTGTTCCATTTACAAAAAAAGGTAGTACAGCTATAGAAGGTACCATATTTAATGATCAACAGCCAACGTACATTGGAAACAACAGATCTTTTCTTTATCTTATTGTCAGCCACGGAGCAAATGATTTAAGCCGAACAGAAGGAAAATGTTCTGCTTAAAATGGCTTTATTATCAAGTACTCCAAGAGATTTATTTACGTAGACAACTCTAACTGTAAAGGTAATTTGCATAAGATTTGTTTGAGAGTAAAGAAATAACGTGCAAATTTAAGTCTCTGCAGTAGATACTTTAATCCTGTTAATACTCTCCAGAAATAATGTGACAAAGAAAGTCAACAAGATTCTACGAAACGTGACAACGCGACCCAGCGGAAAAATAAGCTAACGGCTAACAACAATAGACACGTAAAGAAGGACCTTCCCTCCAAGGGGTATTCTGCATCTGTAAAATGAGTGGAAACCACTTAGGAGTTAAGTCGTTTTAACAACATTTGAAAGAGTCGAGAAAGTGGCAGTATGACATTCTAAGGACTCTATATCAAGATGACAGACAGCTAAACGTTAATACGCTATGAAGGTAGTGATTTGCACTCGACTTGTTCTTTTGGAATTATGAGTCTATTTGTTTTTTTATTGGCATAGAAGCTGGGTCATACTTCTCTTTAGGACAAAAGGTGGATTAAATGTCTTCTAATGTCCATTTAAATAGCAATTTCCGATTTATTTTCTGGAAATAAAGGCTAGAATATTACTGTATTACTGTACGTGTTAATGTATATATGCGTGCTAATTCTCACTGAGAAAACAGTTTTACAGTAGATCGCGTGCTAAAAGAGCGTGAGATTATATTTGCTTAAAATGCAGAGCCATGCGTTATCGACTGATTTATGAGTGCCCTCGAAGAATGATTTCCTTTTATTTTTCAAAAGATTTTGTATTAATTTGATTTTAACTAGTAGCAGGTGTCGAACGGGTGTTGTTGAAATTAAAAACATGAACATAAAAACACACTTCAATGTACGTATTTTCATTAACGTAGATTTAGTTTATTTTATTTAACATGATTTCGGGATTCTAAAGCAGGTATTTCTAACTAAAGGGCTTGGTCAAAACCATCAATGCTGAAATGGATCTTAAGTTAGTAGTATCTTTGTTATATCTTTCAAAATAAAGAAATGAGATATTATTTCGATCGTTTTATGTAATAAAATTTCTGACTTTACACATTTTACACAACTTTTAAGACAATTTAACAATTTATTTTAAAAATACTTTTCTTTAAGATTAAAAAATAATATTTTTTAAAATCAAAACTTTTTTTAATTATTAAAATATTTATACACCATTAAATGTTTTATATGATCTTCTTATAATCTTTGCTACAAATATATCTTCCAGATTATATAGATTTTATATATATATATATATATATATATATATTATAAGGGAATTTCTTTATTTTAATGGTTTGAAGACAATTTCTGTACAGAAAAACACGAGAATTTCAGCAGAGGATAAGTAAACAAAGCTGAAGGAATGTTTTATGTTTCAAATACACTAAGTCTGTCTGATGTCTGATATTCCTGGTAGTGGTGCGTGTGACAAAATGGAAAAATGTTGCACAGATCGGTGACAAATATGTGGTATCATCGCAGCGGCAGATCTCCTTTTCAACTACTGTAATTTAACACATAAAGTATGTAGGAAAGGGATATCAATATTTACCTTACCATAGTTTTCTAGGGGAAAAAAGTATTAAATACGTCTTCTCTTTATAAGTTAAATAAACAAAGGCTGTTGTTTATGTGCTATTAATGAGTTATATTTCAACTATTCAAAATAAAAATAAAATAAAGTGCGATTTTCGAACATTAACAGAAAGATCATCATGGACTATTCAACAGTTCTGGCGCTTTGTTTTGGTACTTAAGAACGCAACTGACGAAACTTGGAAGTGAATACCTTCGACTCAAACGATGTCAGCCATGGTTCTTGTTGTGCTATAGTCAACGCATGGACTAAGTATGTCTTAAGATCTAAACTTCTTATGTATGTTTCAGAGCTAATCTAAAAGTTCGAATTAGAACCAATATGTAAAGCAATAGTTTATATTCGAGATAGTTCACTATCTTTTGCTTAACTTATTAAAATTATATTCGAGATAGTTCACTATCCTTCGCTTAACTTATAAAAATTTACGTTATTTGAAGTGAACTAAACACAGTTTAGTTAAATAAGTTAATAACTTGTCTTTCCGATAATAAACTGTTCATGTTTAGTGGATGAAGAACAGAATGTGAATTTTCAGACCGACGTTGACGAACCTGTTAAATTAATTGCAAATCCAATTAGCAATTGCTTTTGCAATTAATGTATTCTTATTAAATGCAGTATTCAAAGATGGTCTCTTTGGACATCAAAATAAGAAGATCTGTTTATGTTAATAATAGTAATATTTTTTAATCAATCAAACTCTATTATTCATGCAATATATATTGCTATATTGCATGAACTATATATATATATATATATATATATATATATATATATATATATATATATATATATATATATAATGCTTGCATGAATGCATGAACAATATATATATACTATCACAATACATACATGTATAACCTATGTATGTACTTGAACACACATATGTATACATGTATATTCCGGAAGGAAGAATTTATACCCTTGGAGAGTAATGGATGGCAATGCTGTAGTCAATGAAGTTCTAACTGAGATTCGGCTATTGCTGTTACCCTCCTGCCATGATCAGAGCTTTAATAGCTCAATAACACCTTATCCCTACACTGTCCTCTACAGATAACGGGGAAGATGAAAAGCATTCTTGCTTCGTCCCTTTAAGCCAGTCCTTATAAGGACGATGTATACATGTATATATTGTGATAGTGTGCATGAACAATAGAGGTTGACTGATTAAAAATTACGCTTCTGCATTGTTACGTTATATGTTGCTTAATATTTATAATACCTAGCAAATGATAAACGAATGTTTATCATTTGCTAGGTATTATAATGTAAAAAATGTAACTATTGGTTCTGGATGAAGTATAATGCAATATCAGTCTTTCACAAATCCTATATTAAGTTAATGTGAAGATGACATTGATTAGTTATTGTTCATTGGTCCTGCTCTGTGTGTGTTGGCAATAGTTGAGATATATACCACTGCTTCAGCGCGTCTGCGTCTGTGATAGCGCGGGTGAACGCACGCACACATAAGAATAAAATGAAGTTGTGGAAAATGATCAAGATCAGTTGCTACTATAAATAAAGAAAAATAGGTACACGGTAGACTTGAACGTGATGCAAGCTCAGTTCAAAGGACATGAGCTTATCCCTGATTAATAATAGCAGGGATTACATCTGAATAGATGATGCTAATGGCATGATTTTGAATTATTAATGTCATAAATAACGAAAAAGTTTAATTGCATTAATAAATAAATGAATAAAAAGAATTATTTAATAACAATAATAAAATTTAATAAATAAATACATAAATATAGATTTATCCTCAATATAATTAGCAGATAAACATAAATGTATTAATAATGAATATAGATAGGGCATAAATATTGATTTATTTTAAATAAAAAGTCAAACACCCCAAAGTGTGGTAACCTACTATGCATGAATGGAGGGAGGGTTATGTAATCCTATTTTTATGCTTTAGAGATTCCAGTATGTCACTTTTGCAAGCCTATTCACTTAACCAATAACAGGATGATAGTCTCGTACTGGATTGAAAGTCATTCATTATCTAAAGACATTCACAAATATTCACGCCTACAGTTGCATTCGAACCTACACTCTCTTTCTAGTAGAACGAGAAGCTGCACTTGGCCAGCTGGCTAACTATATTAGATAAATAAATAATAGAGGTAATTAGTTTATAAATAAATATAATTATGTCTTTCAAAAATGTTATCGTGTTAATATTTCAAATCCTTTCTCCTTTATTGTAAAATTACTGCCAATTTTGAAGAAAAATTATTATTAAGATCATTGAATATTAATATATTGCAGTACTTGGAGTTATGAATTAAGCTTATAATCGTCTGTTACTAAAATCACACAAGTAAATAAATAATAATAAAACTTAGATTCAATAAATAGCTTCCAGAACCGAAGTGACAACAAAATAAATAGGTTAATATAATAAAGAGCCAAGAGGCTATTTTTTTCGGCGACGTAAATTAAGTTAAGGGGATAATAAATCCCTCATTATTTCAAAGCCAAGGTTCTTATTTGGCTTTGAAATAATGAGGGATTTATTATCTCCTTAACTCAGGTTAATATAATCTTCAAGAATTTGAACAAATGAGTGAATTGTGGCAATTTACGTTGAATTCATTGAGTCTCACTTTCAGCATCAAAACAGCATATAAATTCTTTCCTTTCGTGAATTGAAATTATTCTCTTCGATGTAATCCCTCATTTTGAAAATGTATATATAGAATCCATAATTTCTTCTGGAAAAACTTACAACATTATTATCTGCCTTTCAGATTGTATTCAGCACCGCTTACGATGATGCTACGACCTCTGAACATCCTCAAATCGAAGCAACTAATTTAGTTTCCGTGAGCACTTTTCACATGGTTTTCGGCAAATATTTTTTTACTAAATGTCTACGGACACTGGAGTAGTATTGATGGTTGACGCTTTGATCCCTTGCGAACACCTTTCTGATCCACGTGTCCTTTAAACTAGGAAAACCACATGAAAATAATTTTTTTTTTTCATTTCTTTATTTCTGGTACTAATATTTGCATGGTCGCTAAAGCAAGTTTTACGGAATTTAAAACGAAACACGATTCAAATTCTTTGTTCTTCCACCTCACGTATTTTGCTAATCGCAGAACACAGTAAATAACAGAGTAATTACACCACATTTACATCAAAACACTGTAAGCTATAATACGGCAATCAGTAAGTCATAATGAAGCGGTTCAGCATTACCTACTGACGGCATATCTTACTGACGTACGTACATGCCTCTTAATTGTCTTCATTATTAAAAAGAAAGAACTTTGGTGTGACTCCTCTGATTGTAATTATAACCGGATTACAAACTGAGACTAAGATATCACTGTATTACGTTTGTTAAGTGTGTGTGTGTGTGTGTGTGTGTGTGTGTGTGTGTGTGTGTGTGTGTGTGTGTGTGTGTGTGTGTGTGTGTGTGTGTGCTTTACTGTTTTATTTTTTTAATATAATTTAGCAAGGAAGTATGTTAGTTTCTAATTTATCACGAAAATATGTTTTCGTTACCACGAAAATATATGTAAAAAACATAAAGCAGGAATAGCGCCATCTGTGAAACAACGCTTAGAATGAGTCTGTAAATGGTCATCGTTTTAAACAGATTGTCCCTAAAATAACATCTACCTAAAATAACATCATTTTAGGTAGATTTTTGGTGCACTATCGCAAATGTTGGGTAGATTTAGGAGTTATATACTATTATCCGTTGTATAGAGATTAAATAATGTCTTAAACGGAAAATAACACCAAGCTTTATAAAGATGGGAAGGCTATAGATATGATCTTGTTGCTCAGGAACGTCTAGAATTATGAATGATCGAAAATAGAAAAGTGTATGAGATCTTGGGTTTATCAAATATGAAGGCAGAGAATAAAATGAAGTGTTAGCTTTCTTGCAAGAAATAAGATGCTACTGGTGACATTGAAGTTCAGGGTTGTTTTCACTAGAAAATGGTAAGGAGATCACACTTCGAGGCATTGATTATGGAAGATCTCGAAGCTTATGATTGTGACCTACGAGGTTTTTCACCTGAAGAAAAGGAGTGTAGTATCATCAATTAACCCATGGATAGAATTTTAAGTTAGGGAAAGGGAGGTCATGAATATATAGAGGAAGATCTAGAGCCTTGGGATAACGGTGATGGTGGAGAAATGTAAGTGAGGAAACCATCCACTATGATTTGCAGAAAACGACCAAAGAGGAAAATGGCGACCAAATTTTCTTTCATTGATTGACTGAGTGAACAGATCTTTCCCTTTCTAATCAATGATGTTTTAGTGAATATTTTTAGTTAGCAGATGAACTGCAGCATCCATTATGGTACCAAGGCCACCCTGTTAATATAATTGAGGCTTGAACTAATTTTGAAAAGAAAACTTTCTTTGGTCTGTTAAAGCGGAATTTTTACATTATCTCTCCTTCGAAATTACTAAGTGCATCGTTTTCATGTGGCTATTAAAAATTTGTAAAGGATGAAAGACATACCATAAGAGTAGTTCCGTAAATCAGCATCTATACCAGACAGGGTAGACTTGATCCAATCAAGTTACCAAGAAAGAAATGTCAAAAAAAGAGCTGTTTCTATCAGAATTGGAGATGATTTTTCTAAGTGATACAATTCAATTAAATTAGGATTAAATTAAAAAAGTAGAACTATTTCAAAATCTGAGATTTTATTGCTTGTAATTTAATATTTGATATTTATATTTTTATAGCACCAAATCATGATTTCCTTCTTGCTCTTCGGTTAATAAAGAATTTATGGGAAATATTTAGGTAAATTTTATGATTTTAGCTATGAATATAAATTTTACCTCATATAAGCTTAACTTATTACGTTAAAGGAAAAGAACTTATAAATAAAATAAAATGTTTCAAAACACCTAAAAAAAATATAAATAGAACAAATACATTAAAGCCTACCGATCATTACTCGTTCTAACACAAGAGGGCGCTGATCAGAGACAGCATATTTCGAAATATCACTTTTTAAAGGTTTGGCGTTTTGCCAAGTGTCCAAATGGAGGTTCTGCCTTTTCAACACGAATTGGTTGTTTGGCCCTCAATAAGATGTAGTGCATAACCAAGAACATCGAATCAGAAAATCCGAAGCATGAGTCAAAGTGATACTGGAAAAGGCTATTTATTTTATTGTGTACATTTTAGAATATATTCTTCTGATTTTATTGTGAATTTAAACTGGGCATATAATGATTCACTTTACGAAACACAGACGCTACTTATTTCAAAAATTTAAACTTGGATCTCATCAGACACACACTGGTATTTTTTTTTTCAAACATTTTATCACTGTTATTCTGTCTTTATGGCTATTCTAATAGGCGACATAAAGATTTTACTGCTACCCACTTAGAACTATGAATCGTAAAAGTAATTGAACCTACTCTAGCAGACTGAATAAGTTTATAGTTTTGAAGGTTTTACTCGCCTTAAATCCTGTGTTAGAGTTTGATATCACCAGCGATTCATCGTCGTCGTCATCATCTAAATCCACTGCTTCTTTCTGAAAAGCATGACAAACTAGTAAGTGCATTTTAAGCTCAATAACTATTGTGCTATCTCTTTGGAATATTCATTGGAAAATTAAAAATGACATAGGAAAAAGGGCCATTGACCTCATAATATAGTTTATGCAGAATACAAAACACTTGCTGCTATTTTAAACGTCCAATTAGTCAAAGAATGTTCGGTACTGAATATATGTAATGGAACAAATGCTGATTTTTCCACTGTGCATACAACAGTGAGGTTGAGGATATAACAATGAACTTTTCACAATAATTACTTCATTGTTATGAAGTCATTAATAGCATTCCCGTGAAACAATAATGATACAGATTTATCCACCAGTACTTTCTCCATTTATACGTGTTTTGTTGGCCTAACATCTAAAACTACTTTTTTAAATGTTGTTAATGCATTATCAATAATTACCTTGAAGTATTCCGAATATTATTGCATTATTTTCATTATTTATTTTGAGAGAAACATTGATGTACAATAAAACTTCCATTTCCTTACTAATCGTTAAGACAAAGCGATCAATAAAGAGAACTACCGGATTCTTACAGTATCTTCGTTGTCATCTCGTGAAGCAAACGCCATTTCAGTGTCATCGAGTCGAAACGCCTTGCTTACTTCCAGCTCATGCAATTCATTCGCAAAATGAACAAACTAGTGTGCAGATCACGCGGTAAACGTTTTCAACGCGGATGTCCCATAACAAATAGCCTATAACAGTGAACACTGTACACGTTATCGTAATGGATGTGGGACATAACTATAAGCACTTTTTCCACCTTTTTCTATCCTACTTTAATGTTTATTGCTGTACCGCCACAATCGCGCGCGCGCGCCCACACACACACACGCACTTTGTCGCGACATGTGCGTAATTTGGTTATGCAGATAACATCTTATCGCGGTTTACGATATAACCCAATTTGTTTATTTATGCATTATGGCTGCCTGTGGGCAATGAATAATGGTATTCAGTTGTCTAGAATGCTTCAAACAGACTTACAATATGCTAAAATGTGAAGAATATGTTGGTTCTTCGTTGATGCCGCTCTTCACGAGATCTACAATATGTGAAATGAACATCGCTGCACAAGATCTGCAACAATATGTGAAACGAACATCACTGTAGAGGAATGCAAGATATGAAATAAACATCGCTGCACGAGATCTGCAACAATATGTGAAATAAACATCGCCTGCACGAGATCTGCAACAATATATGAAATGAACATCATTGTAGAGGAATCCAAGATATGAAATGAACATCTCTGCACAAGATCTGCAACAATAAGTGAAATGAATATCACTGTAGAGGAATGTAAGATATGAAATAAACATCGCTGCACGAAATCTGCAACAATATGTGAAATGGACATCGCTGCACGCGATCTGCAACAATATGTGAAACGAACATCGCTGTAGAGGAATGCAAGATATGAGATCTACAACAGTATGCGAAAAGAATATCACGAGACATGCAACAATATACGAAATGAACATTAAGGTCTTTCATATCAAAAATAAAAATTATGTTAACAAATTCCAGGATATATAAACCTTAATAGAATCTAGGATATGAGTATTTGTTGTTTCTTTCTTCATACTAAAAGGCTACAAAAATTTCTTCGATTTCTGTTGTACCTAAGAAGAATATGGATAAACTCAACACGCTTGTTAACAAACCCGCCTTAACAATGAGTCCGGACATGAAAGTGGGTGAACTGAGTGCGTGATTTCTTAACTCGTCACCCACTAGTGAGGAAATCAAATTACTTTAAGTGGTGGCGTGGGTATCGTTTCTTCCTTCCCCCTTCCTTGCTTCCCACCGTCTGTCTGCGTCACGTCCGCAAGGAAGGAACCGATCAATAAACGCTGCCGACAGATGGTAAAGTAAGAAGACTACAATAAATATCCTAGCGTTCCTTTACCGAGAATGTGGTGTTAACCGAGAAGGAACTCTTGGGGGGGAGGAGGGTGATAATTGCATTTAATATGCACCGTCAGTAATAAGAATAGGTGGCTTCTCCGCAAGAAGACTTTTATATTAGGTTTATCGCACATCGGGTCTTACTGAGGAGTTGTCTTTAGAGGGGACGTCAGAAAACAGGCGAGGCAGTGTATGCTTTGAATTTGTGCACTACAAATTACAGTTTCTGAACGTCCATTGCAGACGGAGCGTGATAAGCCCATTGTAAGAGCAGACATAGTTACGAGAATCTCCTCCGTCCGTATACCAGATTTTTTCCGTAATTTTTTAAATAAATGAATCTGATGATTTATTAGGGACAAACATATCGCCTGTAAGGTTACAAATTCATTTATTACTTTCGAAATATATTTAGCATTTTTCACTGTTGTTTTTCATTTATACCAAACAATGGGAACCAACAAACGATTAAAAAGTGCATTGTTGAAAGTTTTTTCTGTATTGTTGACTGAGTGCTTAAATGCGCTTTGGAAACAAACACTTCGAGTTTGAATTTCATCTTAGAAAGTGAGCAATATTTTCTAAGAGTCATTCAAGCTGAATTAGAATTATCAACTCGCAAACGGAAGTGCGTGGAAGGATATTTTTTTTCCTCGAAAACTTGCAGACTGCAGAATATCAAACCGTCTTTTTTTGGACAGTAATAATCAATGAATTAATAACAGCGAAGGAAAGACCTTGTACTGACCTAATTGTTGATGATCTAATCAACTCCCATGATATCCAGAACCATAAATCAATTTTCTGTATTGAATTATACAATAAATACGAATTTCGAATAAAAAGGATGTTAAGATTGACTGGTTTTATTATTTTGCAATTTAAGTCAAGAATGTAAAAAAACTAAGCCGAAAAAATTATTTTCACAATTTTGTGGTTGCCTTTCGGACCACCTTTTCTTCAACTATCAATTCTGATGTCCACTTTGCAATCCACGGACCTTGGATTCGAATCCCACTGCAACTCATCACTGATTATTGGAAACTTGAAATGGCTTAAACGAGTTCCATTTTTGTTCTCTAAATACATCTAAGTGATTCTAAAACACAGTTTCTTCTCAAAACATAGATGGATTTCAGTCAAAGGTATATGAAGCATGAGAGAAAATATCGTCTCTAAATAAACAAGTGATGTCCATACTTTGCATCGAAGTGTAGGAGTGATATAGATCGTCTCTTTCATACGCCCTTGCTAACAACCAATAACTTCTAGATATAGCTTATCATCACGATATCCGAACCGAAACCATAGTTGGGAACTCAAAAATTAACCCACGGGGAAATACCAAAAATAGATAGCCATACGTAGAGGGAAGACCACGGCTGACTGCTCCTCTTCGTTGCCGAAAATATAATCATAGTCTCCCGCGATAGTTTACATTAGCCAACCATCGAAAGTTTAAATAATTATGTTTAAAGTTTATTTCTTATATTCACTTGTATACGTCCGCAATTATAAAATAGATCTTCTTGCAGAATTCTCTATTGATTTCAAAATGAAAATATTTAAACATTCTATAATCATTACCAACTTTGACCTTATTTCTTGAGAAGGTGATTTTCTTAGTTCTGTTATAATTAATTCCTAAACTATCCTTTGTAATTAAACCACAAGTTAATATTGGATTTGTTGTTTAGCCCCTGCAATAAATTATTCGACATTAAGCTTCTGTCTATGAAGAACAAATATTACTTTATATGCCTTTCATTGCTGATGGGAATTTAGGGCATCAGCCTTCTCAAAATATTCAAGAAATTCACCAAGAATCATCCTTTGCTGCATAGCAATTTTAGAGTGCAAATTATATCGTAGTTTAATTCTTAATTTCTTAATAAACCTAGTCCAAAAGCAGAATAGCCTGATAGCTTCCTCAACAAGGAATAAAAAAAAAAGATTTTATCTTGAAATCCAGTAAAGAATGAGGGATTGTGTTAGAAAAATGGCTGCCATCCAAAACATGGGAAAAGGGTAAACAAAATCCTCGTAAATCTACCTTAATGGCTTCCTGATTACTATTGCTACTGTGGGACCGATAAAATTTGTTGAGAACTTCAGTGGAATAAGTAATCGGAAAAGTAAAGTGCCACATATATAGTAAAGGAAGTCTTTAGGAGCCACCTTGGTCGTTTAGAGCTTGTCCACAAACCTAACACTTGCATAGCATTTCCATCCTCGCATCGTCTTAGGGCACATTTGGCGTGAGAAAGTAGCATGTGTATTTCTTGCAGCTACATGTTTATTGCTATTTGCAATCGCTAAAGAACAAAATGGGTTAGTTTTTTAAGATGCTAAGATATTGTTAAGAATAACATTTAGAGAAAATAAATTTTTCCTGAAATTGGCTTAGTGAACGTAATATATTTTGGAGAGACATGAATTTGGTGTATAAACACAAACAACAATGGATTAAAAATGATCAATTTGATATTGTTTTGCGACTGCGTGTTTCTAACAATGGTCTTGATACAAGAATGGATTCCTCATCTGTCATTATAATTGAATGAAATATTGTTTAATTGTTTATAAATGTAATTTAATGGATTATAATCAAATGGTCTGGAAGAGTCTCAAGCTTTGTTAAATTTTAAGAAAAATCTAGAAAGATAACATTCCATTTATTTATAGGTTCTCGCTTGGTGGTTAATGATCTGCCCATCTCTCCATGTATTCTTTGGCTAAATATCTACAGATTAATGATTCTATCACATAAGCTTTTCCAAGAAATCCAAAGATAGATTGGTGGCCTACTGCTGTCTAAAGTAGAACAAAATTTTCTTTTATCTCATCTTTCTCTTAGATGTTAGACTCAGTGGCTTGTTACGGCCAAGTAAGTTTGATTTTATATAAGCGTAATGAACTCTAGATAGGTCTGCCCGTGGTATATATTCTTAGATCGGTTTGTGTGTTTTGCAATATGAAAAATCGGAGATTCCATGGGCGAATAAGTGTTAGGGATGTACAACCAAAGGAATGTTGTCCGCATCATAGGAATGTGGAAGGGGATTTTGCTCCGACCGATTTGAACCCAGATCTTATCCGTCTAAATGATATCGTTACTACTAAGTTGTGAGATAAACTGTAATAATATTATGACATACGAGAATGTATCATAGTGTTATTGGGATAATTGATAAATATAAAAATCTAGTTAATAATGCTATTAATTTGACATTGAGAGAGAGAAATTTTTATTGTTTAGTGTTAATTAGATTGTTAATTACTCGTGCTAGTGGAAGTCAACAATGCATTGCTGGCTTCAACGTTTTCCCTTTCTATAGAACATACTTCTAATTGAAGGATAGTGACTGTACTAGCTTGTATCAATTACTTTAATAGGTGCAAGTACCAATACAAGTAAACAAACATCATAAACTTTCAGGAAGTAATTATATTCCTCTTTTCTGTACATGATAAGAATCCCATGTAAACATTTATAGTGATATTTCATTTTCCACTTAGATGCTACCAAAGTTTATAAAGTTCTTGTAATATGGTGGCATTCATATCCGTGTGGTAATTAGCCATGATGCGGAGTATGATGGCCATAGGCTTCACGCTTATTACTCACACAGTTGTGTAACTTCTCTCTAAGATATATCGTTGCAATAATCCCTTGAGTTTGACAATGGCTCATAATATATAATGAACATGATTTACACGGTACATAAAATTTCTCTCTGAAGATCACAGAGAGCGATAACAATTTATGTTATGGTTGGCCTTTATTGCAACATCTACTAGACCGATGTAATACAAATAGTAAGCTAATTAGTTACTATGGAAACGAAATAAAAAAAAATGGATAAACAATGCAGAAGTTAAAACTTCTATAATGTATTTCGTTTGAGAATTCAGCTGTTATTGTTAAACACAACAATAAAAAATATCGTTGTGTTCAACAATATTTCTTAGTTTTGCCTAATGATTTATAAGTAGCGCTCACTATAATAGGAAAACAGCTAACGAAAACTGCGATATCTAGTTGAATCCATCCAGTGGTTCTCCATCTCAGGCAGACCACACGTCACGAGCTCTATCCAAGCACTCGACAACCGTCAACTCGTTTCTTCTCGCATTTCACATCAAAGCGGTGCTATTTCGACGTCACCGTTCGCCAACACAGGATGAGCGATAGCCAAAAAATTCTCTGGTGGCCTTACATTGATAGCGACTTCCCTTTGTGCGTCAGAAATTACGACCGTCTCCGTGTAGGCGCTAGTGCTAACGTGTCGGTGTCATTTCATCCGGGAGATCTGACAAAAATACTGAAAGTCAGCAAGCAAAAAAAAAAAAAAAAATCTATAAAGAAAAAGAAAAAGAAAAGAAGTCTTCAACTCAGCAGTGGCCCAACCAAAGGTCCACTTAGGTAACACCAGGAGACCCCAAACAAGACGTGAGGTAAATTACCGATCCTTTATCTATGACGGAGTCTTTCTGCCTCGTTGCTTGAATTGTCGCTAGAGTTCACGGGTAATAGCTTCTGCACGTGTGCAGAAGTTTTCCATGAGATTTTTTTTGCGATATATCTAGACCGGTTCCATATCTTATCTATTTTCCCCTTTAAAAATAGCTTCCTTGCATAACTTTCTTGATGTGCGTGGATGCAGTGTTTTAAAAATAATGAGGCGGATATGATTTTAAATCGTTATTCATGGGAATTAAATATTTATCAAAAAAATTACTCCACTAATATCACATATATGCCGAAATTATTGTAATATAAATAAAATACAAATTCATTCCTATACACTAATCTGTTAAATATCCTCTTCGGCTTTAGTTAATCCGAATCCTTCATAAAAATAGAGTATCTTTTGCCAGGAGAATAATTACTACGTATTACCGATACTTACTCCGATTAGCATCATACTAAATCACTGATAATAGTTCACTAAACAGAACATCATCAGTCACACAAAAATGATGAGAACTTTCAAAACGATAACTACAGGGAAAGAGAAATTGGCAAGTTGCCAAAAACTGTAATGACGTCATAGTACAATGGATGAGTTGCAGTCCAACGAAATTGGTATTGTAAACCACTGTGGAAATATATTAAGACAAGAATAGGAATCGCAAGATTGGATTGGGTATGGTGGCTTAATGTAAACAGGAAATGTAAGCACTATTTTTTTAAATAATCTTTCGAGACAATGAGATATATATATCTTATAGATTTCTTTTCAATCAATATCGTATAGCAAAAGAAATTTAATAAACAGTAGTTTTTTTTAAATTATTATTACGAGTGCTCATATTTTGGCATAACTTAAGAAAATACTTCAAGTGAAATCAGCTTCTCTATCCATAATCATCTGGCAATATCCCTAAAATGACGTCATTAAGCAGACGGTTTTTTTTTTTTCATTAAAAAAAAAAACTGTTGTAAACCATAATTGCGATACATCGTAATTTTGGATGCCATGAAATGTTAGGTTTAACACTGAGGAGTCGCCATATTGCGAAACTGCTAAGCCGAAAGCTCGCTTTTTGAGTAACCCCCCCCCCCCCCCACCCCCCCCCCCCCCCACCCCCCCCCCCCCCCACCCCCCCCCCCCCCCACCCCCCCCCCCCCCCACCCCCCCCCCCCCCCACCCCCCCCCCCCCCCACCCCCCCCCCCCCCCACCCCCCCCCCCCCCCACCCCCCCCCCCCCCCACCCCCCCCCCCCCCCACCCCCCCCCCCCCCCACCCCCCCCCCCCCCCACCCCCCCCCCCCCCCACCCCCCCCCCCCCCCACCCCCCCCCCCCCCCACCCCCCCCCCCCCCCACCCCCCCCCCCCCCCACCCCCCCCCCCCCCCACCCCCCCCCCCCCCCACCCCCCCCCCCCCCCACCCCCCCCCCCCCCCACCCCCCCCCCCCCCCACCCCCCCCCCCCCCCACCCCCCCCCCCCCCCACCCCCCCCCCCCCCCACCCCCCCCCCCCCCCACCCCCCCCCCCCCCCACCCCCCCCCCCCCCCACCCCCCCCCCCCCCCACCCCCCCCCCCCCCCACCCCAAAATGCAAGAAAATAATTATTACGTTTCAATGACCGCTTCCATATGTTGTCTGTATCATGAGTAACGTTCCGCATTGTTACTGAACATTTTCTAAAGAATAGTTTGCAAGAAAAATGACTTTTCGATGAATTATGAAAGAATTCATCGAAAAAATTTCGGTAAATTGTTTTTTCGATGAATTGCATTTTCGACGAATTGTCGTTCGATGAATTGTCATTCGTGGAATTGGTCATTCGATGAATTGCATTTTCGACGAATTGCCATTCGTTAAATTGTCGTTCGGCGAATTGTTTATTCGGCGAATTGCTTTTTCGATGAATTGCTGTTCGATGAATTGCATTCGGTGAATTAGCTTTCGATTAACTGTTTTTCGATGAATTTGCCTGTAACCGCATATTCGATGAAATCAATCTAAAGCACGTCTTTGAACCAAAAATTATCGCAAGTTGTGCGATTCCTTTTTTATTGAGCCCCAGCTGTAAAATATATTCATTTTAGATATTCTTATAAAGGAAGATGGTTATAACAAAGCCTATGCTTGTAAGAGGAGAATATTTTAAGCTTTTCATGAAATAAGAAAATTATTGAACTCCTAGATTTGAAGTAAAGAATTTCTGAAAATCAACTTTGATCTAAAAGAGATCAATTTTGATCTCGTTTGGATCAAATTTTTTATTTCTTAGTCATTAGATTTTGTATTGACTTTACTAACTATGCTATCACTTGAAGAATAATTGTATTCTATTATAATATATATATGTAGTATTACTTTTTTGGAGTAGCTTAGTCAGCATAGACAAAGCCCGTCTATGCTGACTAAGCTGACCCGTCTATGCTGACCTCACGTCAGTGAAAAATTCCCGTCAGTGACTTGAGGAACCTTTATCTGGTCTCTTTCGACTAAAGGTGAGTTAGCCGGTCTCATACGGAGGTAGGTTTTTTGTTCACCCGGAAACTGAGGTTTATCGTCCCCCAGAACAGACAAACCGGCCCCGTGAACACACACATGGATTACAGTCATGAATATGTCCCAGCTATATATCGGTCCGGAGCCCGGATAAAACTTGCGGCGTTGGGAAAGCAATGGCCAACTACCCTATAAAAATCTCACCAGGAAGAACAATTTGTGGGCAATGCCTACAAAGTCACCTAGGGTCGGAAGCGACTGAAAGGGAAAAATCGTCATCGCATTACTTTTTGACATTTTCTATTATCACTTGTATTGCTATAATACTTGTGTTGTATTACTGTTGTTTTGTGTTATCATTTGAACAACTTCGTCGAGCTTAATACGTTTCAATTTCAAAAACTATACAGATTAATTTTGAAAAATAAATCCATCTAGCTGACTACCTATTTTTATATGCTGCAGGTTGAGAGCTCTTACGATTTGGTATAACAATAAAGATAGGTCATTCTAGAATACGATTAAGATATAAGAACTGGTTGTATCTGTCTCCACAATGCATGTAGCATGGTTGATGACAGCTATTGATCTATAAAATTTGATAGATGACCTATTTCCTTTCGACTTTTTTTTTATTATTTCACGTTCAAATTCAGGTTGTGAATAACAGTATGAAGAGATTAATTGTTCAATAACACTTGCATATTAAGTAATTAGCGGAGAAAATAACTGAGCCACATCCATCAGGCATTCTAAATTACTTGTTACAAAACTGGTCAACTTACTATTACGATAAAAGCGACAGCACCAAGCTACCTAAACTTAAATCCACATAACCATAAATAATTGAACAGGCACATTAAAAACAACTACCAAACCTAGAAATCAAATCCTGCTGAATTAGAGAGATTGCGTAAACAATAATAAAATAAGAAAACTACAAAAAGTCTACTGGAAGCTATATAAAGATATCGGCATAGATTTTACTGTTCTGTTGCCTCTTACAAATCCAATAAAACTGTAACGACATGCCTTCCACTGGACACGGCATTCTGCTTTAACTATTTACTGTAAGGAATTCGGAATTCAACGAGACCAATGGCACAACGTAACACCACCGAACAAAGAATGTGAACTTAAATCTATGGGACGGCTTTAAAGGCTAATAAAGAAATACACCTAAACAGAGACAAATGAACAGATTTATATACTGTTTGTTGTCTCTACAAATAAACAACACATGAATATTTCGGCACACACATGAAAATTAAATCGACCACATTTAATAATTGCCACCCTGTTGTGCATGTGCATTATAAATTTGATTAGAAAAAGTATATGACGTTGTCTCAATCCGCATCTGATCACAGCAGTAAGTAATGATTAGTTTATGTATTCCAGTATCCTCTTTTAACAGTTACATATATAAAGTGATAATTTATTACTTTCATTTACTTAGGAACTCAAAGTCAAAAAAGGTTAGATCTGATTATGGCGTCAGAGGGGGCTTTTAGTTAACTGTTCTGCCTCCGGTTGGTGACAGCGATCATGTTTTACTGACTTGTGAAGCAGCTACGTTTATGGATGTTCCATTCACGGTGGTATGTGGACACTGCAAAGTAGAAAATTATGACCAGCTGAGGGGTATATTGGGTTTAGCGCAGTGGGATCGGTTACCAGATGATAAGGATACCACCAGCAGTGCATTGGAAACATTTAGAAATACGTAAATTACGCTGTAGCAGAATTGTCAATAGAGTTCGAAGAATAAATGGAGTAAGAGTGAAAAAAAAAGATGTATACTCTTATTAAGCTAGAGACTCATAAGAAAAGGATGATGTGGAGGGAATACCGTATGCATATGGATAATGAAGGATAATGTCCGTTATGAAAATTATAAGAAGCAAGCCAGAAGGGTCACAACTGTTGTACGGAAAGTTAAGTCAAATAAAATAAGAGCGAGTATGAAAAAATAACTCTACTGAGTACAGATGGTATGTGGGTAACTGATGCAGGTGATCGTTCAACTAATGAGTAGCCACTTTGCTAAAAGCCATCAACCTAGTGAATTCTGCAGTAGCAACTGATGGGGTATCAGCACGGATGCTAAACGAGTGTTCAGCTGAACAGGCTATGTAAATGTGAAGATAATACAGGAGTGGAGTGGCTCTACTGTGTAATGAACAGTGTGAGTTTCTTAAGGAAGTTCGCGTTATAGCCAATTATTCACATTTTATGGCAATATGTTATCGTTGTGCTATACAAGGGAATTGGATATACCTTGACACTATTAGACGTTGCTAAGCCTTTTGCAGGATGCAGCATGGAAGACTGTTGTATAACTTGGAGAACATAAGATTAGATTATAAAATAGCATGATAAGAGGATGGCTGATTAATAGACATCACAAAGTGGTGTATATATACGGGGGATGTGTGTCTGCAAGATCACAAAGATCAGTGCTTGGTCCACTGTTATTCAATCTGTACATTAATGATATTGGGAAGGATTTGACAAGCTATATACAGCTATTTGCTGATGATGCAAAGATAGGTAGGTAGGGTAATCAGGAGTGCTGCATGTCAGCAGCATTCCTGACTTGCAGAATGATTTGAACAGGGTGGAATTGTGGATATGCCATGTCATGGATGTTAGTTCAATGTCGGTAAATGTTTAGTCATGCACTTTGGCGTGATTAAGATATCGATTGTCGGATTACATTGGTGGGATTATGCTAGAAGAAAGTGATCGAACTAGACATGTTGGACTGTTAGTAGATAGGAAGTTGAAGTTCAGGGGCCAGGTATCAAATTTGCAAATGCAACTCAAAAGATAATTGCAATGCTGAAACGAAGATTAACATGTTTGTTTCTGGATTTATTTCAGGTTTGTTTTGCTTCTTTACAGGGCCTTCATAAGACGTCACTGTTCGCACGGCTAGCCTAGTGGCTATGTCCTTCGCAACCACACGCCTAGGGAAGGAGTGTCCTGGGTTCGATCCCCATCTTTCTCAGACATAGCCAAGTTAGCTGGTCTTGGGCGTGAACAGCAGGGTTTTTCTTCCCAGTTTATTTGGGGTTTTTCCTCCCAAAACAGCCCCTTGAACACACACGGATTACAGTCAGGAATACTTGAGTTCCAGCCATAGGCCTAATTCGTCAGCTATGCCGGTCCCGAGCCCAGATAAAATTTAGGGGATTGAGATGGTGCCGTAAATGGTTCCTCACGGCCGTTATATCATCATACGCTATAATAATAATAATAATAATAATACCTCACTTGGACTGTTGTGCGCATATCTGGCCTGGTTTCCTTGATGATTTTCATACAGTGAAGAGAGTGCAAAGAAGAGTGTTAAATTATATCGAGATTAGTGAATACTGATTATGAAGACAGATCAAGAATTTGTAGGCTGGAGAAAGAGGGAAGATATGATTGAGACTTACAAACTTCTGAAAGAGTCATATAGGATTTCAGTTGATGGAATTTTTCATTTTATGGAGGGTGTGGAGAAGACGAGTAGCATCCATTGAAATTGAGAATGAATGAATGTAGTGAAGAAGGGGGTGACGGTTAGCGTGAGCGGAAAGGATTGGCAATGGAGGTGGTGATGCGAATAGTGTGTGTGAATGAATACAAGAAAAGGTATGACAGCTGGTGCGGCTGACCGCCCTCGATGAATCTCTTACTCCATTAATAATAATGATATTAATAATAATTTTATATTTATATACACATACCTGCCACCGAATTAGAAACCTTTATGCAGATATATGTAAACGTCGCTTACCCTAGCATATATGCAAAACGCTTGGTCACGTGCATCACTACGTGCTCTAGGCAACTATTTAAGAATGCTGCTTTTCAGTAATTGTCAGTAGTTTTGATCACAATCGGAAAAACAGGATCTTTCGTTCCTGTCGACAGAGTTCGATAAATGGCTTATTGGGGTTGCCAGTCCGGCTAGAGCCAAGATTTTGAAAACTACAGAGCTGGCTGGTTTCTCAAAAGGTGAGACATCCCAGGTTTTAATCAGTGGAAAATTAACCCACATTGCTCGTCTTAGAGGCGTAACTCTGATCCTGAGACAGTCTGTCAGGAACGAGATCGCCGTCGTTCTGAAAAAGCTTATATACAGACAAACATAATGAACTTCCTGTGTGGAGCAATTGACCGAAACATTTAATGAAAGCTGTTCCGACCCATATCTCACCAAACTATGCGCAGAGAATCATTTAATTTAAATTTAATGACTAGAAGTCCAGAGATACGAAAATAGAAAAAATGCTGTGTATTATTTGAGCGCGCGACTAGTTTCGTATTCTTAGAAGATAAAAATATACATTACAAGAGGCAGCTATAAATTAACTTGCAAATGAACTGTTGACATGTGAAAGCTTTCTGGAGTTCATGGTATTGTTGGACACGTTCACGCGGGCATGATCTTGTACATGCCAAATTTGGATAGCTGAAGAGTGACATTCAGATAGGTTATAGCTAAGGTTAGTATTAAAATGGATCGGATCGAGGACAGTTTCTGGTGATTCTTCAATTCTTCTCTCCAGTTCATCGTAGTATCTAAAATGTGTTCTGATTTGTTCCATATCACTGGATAAATGACAGAATCTTCATCGTTAGGGCAAACGGAATTAAGAATGGGATTAAATAGTATGCTGGATCCAGTCCTGCTATACGTGATGTCTCTCATATGTTCTTTGATACGCAACTCAATGGATTTCTCCGTCTGGCCGAAATAGGACACATTACATTTACACCAAAGAGGATAAACCTCTAGATACTTTAAGCCTTCTTGTTTCGGTTTAGGTGTACAGACTAAGGAAAGTAATTTGGATAAAGGAGTAAAAGAAATGTCGATTTTAAATTTCTTTAAACATTTAGCTAACTTTGGTGAAACGGAGCTGATATACGGTACAGACATAAAGCCTTTTATATCAGTGCTATCTTCCGTACGGTGAACAGGTGGATTAAAAGTAGCTTACAAACAGTTGTTTAGGAAAGCCGTTTTTCTGAAAGGTTGTAAGAAGAAACTGTAGTTCTTTGAGGATTTCTTCTTCTTCTTCAGTGAGGAGAGAGAGAGAGAGAGAGAGAGAGAGAGAGAGAGAGAGAGAGAAAGCGGGTTTACCCAAAATAACTTTTGGGGCGGATAATGATGCGAATGCGCATAAATAAAGGTATATGTTAGTATATGTGGGTATTCTATAAATAGAGATCTTCAGTTTTTCTAAGACACGAGTGGGTTTGACATCCAGGAGAGAACAGTTAACTCCCAATTACGAGGTGAATGGAATTCTTGTGTGTTGATTTTTAAAGAATCTGGTACATCTGATTCCAAATAAACGATATTAATACTGTATCCTTTCTATAACCTTGACTTTACTGGGAAGGTTATTTTTATATATATATATTTATATATATATATATATATATATATATTTTTTTTTTTGTAACGATGAAATTCGTACAGATTTTTTATTTCTGTATACTGTATTAATAATAGTTACTGTAATTGGGAATTTATTGTTTCTGCGGTTGAATAATATTGCTTTTTCACAGCATTTATTCATTTAACAATGAGTTATATATATATATTTATAATTTTGATTTTAATATACAGGGTGGCCATAAATTAACTTTCCCTCTTTGGAGGTATCTGTAGCTAAAACCAATATACGAAATGAGACCAAATTTTATATAGAGACTTTCGAAGGCATGAGGAGATGTATTCCGCGAAAAAAAGATGTAATATACCAAAAGTCGCTGATAGGGGAAATTTTGGCGCTGACGGAGCCGAAAGCAGTTAAATATTTGCAATAAACGCAGGTAAAAGGATTATGCAAATTTTACTGTGCGTACGTGACAGCGCCACCAATTCCACTTAAAAAGGGATTGGGAACGTTCAGGCAGTTATTCCAATGACTGGCGAATTGTGCTCAATAATCGTCCTACCTTGCCTCAGCGTACTTTACTTGTTAAGTGTTTTACCTTAAACAGTGAAATGCCGTAGCGGCCCTTCGGGAATTTAGAAGGCTTCATAACCTGCGTAAAGGTTTTGAAGCCTGTATTCAGGTTAAGAAATTTGAAGAAACTGGATCACTAGGAGTTAGACCTGAAGAGGACGGAAAGCAGTGCAAGAAGAGACAGTAACAGACGTTGCTACTGCGGTGTTCGACGACACCTGCACCAGTAGGTCCAAACGCTCGTGCAATAGCTCGCAAACTTGATATGGCTTATGGTATAGTCTGGAAAATCTTATGGAAAATGCTTCACTCCTATCCGTATAAGTTCAGTCGTGTGCAAGCACAAACTACCGTAGATTATGATAAGCGCATGACCTTCACGCTAACGTTTCTTGCCCGAATGGAGGTCGACAATGACTGGCCTTGGAGATGTTGTGGGGGTGATGAGGCTCATTTTTATCTGAATGGGTCGGTCAACACTCACAAGTGCAGAATTTGGGCATCTGAACATCCCCAAGTGATCCAGCAAGTACCACTGCATTCTCCAAAAGTAACCGTGTGGTGTAGCTTCACAGCCGATTTCATAATAGGACCATACTTTTTTAAGCATTATAACCCCTACAGGTCCTGTAACCTGCTCCATTACTGGAGAGATTTATTGACGAATGCTGGAAAAATTTGTCATTCCTGCATTGCAGCAAAGACAATGTTTGGACTCCATAATTTTTATGCAGGATGGAGCACGGCCTCACATTGAACGTTCAGTACCGCGCCTTTTACGCCAGCATTTCAGTAATCTGAGGGTTATCAGTCAGTTCTTTCCGACGGTTGCCTCGATCCCCAGACATCACTCCATGTAACTTTTGGCTGTGAGGATATTTGAAATCCGTTGTGTATGTTGGCGGCGTTCCGAACTTGCATGTCTTTAAAGAGAACATAAAACGGGCTGTTATGAACATCCAATCAGACTCCTTATGCGGAGACTATTTTATGGCCACCCTGTATTTAAGTGCTGTGACTACAGCATTTAAATGTGATATATGGATTCCCCCCCTTTTTTTTTGTTGATCTTGGTTGGGATGTAATTTCTCAGCTTTCATCCTCGAAACGTATTTGTTAAGCATATCTGAGGATGGCACCAGTTAGTTATTATTTATTGTTTTGTTTGCTGTGTAGGGAAGTAGGCTGATGTTTGATAGGTTTGATTACCACTACATCCATAGGTTGAGAAATTCCCCCCCCCCCACATACACACACGTGTGTGGCTCAAGAAAGAATCACTTTAGAGGTCATTCTATGAAAAAAGCTTCATAATCACTCTTATATCTTATCTTTATAAACAATGTTGGTATAGTTGTATATAAAGTATGTGCGTGGTCAACAGTAATGGTCTGTTTGGATTTCATGAGTTTTTAGTTCAACAACATATCGAGCATTAGCTAAAAACCAGATAGAAGTTAGCAGTGAGCTTCTCAAATTCACTTCAGCTTCATTACCACTCAAGAGGGTCGCTGCAGCGGATCAATATCCTCCAATCAGTTCTGTCGAAAGTTATTTTCTTCTTTAGTCCGAGGTCTTGGAAGGTCCCCTCTCAAACTGTCCAGCCATCGTTGTTTAGGTATCCTCTTGCTTCTTTTTCCTGGTGGCTTCATCTCCTGCACTCTCCTTTCCACGTAGCTTTTATCTCACCGCATAATATGACCAAACCACTTCAGTCTTGATTCCCTAATCTTACCAGATACTTGAATTACTTTGCTCACTGATCAGGGTTACCCTAACCAGTGAGCTTTTCAAGTTTCTTTTTAAATTATTAGACATTTTTGTATCACACAGATACTTGAAACCTTTTCCAGTTTCCTTATCTGAAGACCCTGATTGGATGCTCCTATTGAATTCTGGGTCTAGGTACCCTTCACTTTGGACTTCTTAAATTCACTGCATCACAGAAATTTTCACAAGGAAACAAAAATTGGCACTTACCATCATCTCGACTTATTGTCCGATTCACATCAAGAAATTGCTTTCTAATCTATTCGTAAATGTCTACACTCTTCCATCAAATCACATGCAACTTCAACAACAAATCCTGCTCCTAAATAATTAGCTTTCAAGTCGGTAGTACACCCTTCCCCACACAAACAGTACAGAACACCTTGTGAACAGCCTTGCATTACCGAAAAAGGAAACCTTAACCACACTGCTTTTCGTTCATCGAGTAACTTCGCAACGCAACAGCTTTTTGATGGCATTCGAAGATTAGATTTTAAGATGGTGTTCTCTTCAGAAATACAAACTGAATAATTTCATAAAATTGAAAGAAGTCATTACTGTTGATGTGTGTATGTGCGTGTGTACGTGCGATGTGATACTAGGATTATCGAGAAGCTGTTTTCATACAATGAATTTCAAGTTGCTTCTATTCTCGTCCAAAGAGCTTTTCAAAGGTGCTAATATCCCATCCCGCCTAAACGGTGTACGAATTTAAAACATTTCTCAAACCAAAAGAAGAAACCGATCTCTCTATTTGTGTCGTAAAAGACAAAGATGTGCATAATGAGCAAACGGAAATCGTACTTTCGGTAGAGACATTCATCCACTTCTTTTCCACTGAGTTTCTTGCAACGAAAAAAGAAATCAATTCCATAAAATTAAGAAAAGGGAGATCTCACATCTTATTCATTGTCGTCATCTTATCCATATCACCCTATATGGGACAATTCCAAAATAAAATACACCATATGGACACATGTTGTTCATCCATCGGTGATTTAAACATATTTAATATATTTACATAACAGGTAGCTTGGAAAAAAGTTTCATGTTTAGTCTCTAAGCAGAAATATCGAGCCGTTAGCCAACCAACAAATTTAATAACGTGCTTTCCCACAAAATAAGCAGTTTTTCTTCCGAAGGTAAATTGTAGATATCAAACTTTCCTTCTAAGCACCGCAGACCAGTGTTTTCCACTTTGCTAAACTACTACTACTACTTGGAAAGAAATTCAACAGACTTCCCCCATGGGCAATATGCATCCTGCCATGTAACGAGTCACGTGTTTGTATCCGGTATGAATTGGTGGAATATGATGCTCCCAAATCAGTGCAATTGCATCCGGGTGCAATGACTGCGAGAAGGGAACTGACAGAGTTTGAAAGAGGCGTAGAAATAGGATGCTTTATTGCAGGCTTCTCTGTCCGGCAAATTCTTGACAAATTGGACAATCCCAGGTCAGCAATTAATGGTGAAATACTGAGATGGAACCGCAGGGAGTCAACTCCAAGTGCTTTCCACAGTGGACGAACGACTCACCACACTCACCGAACGTGACCATAGGGTGCTACGAAGGATAATATGTAGAAACTGCCATTTGTCGGATGACATACTAAATGCGGAGTTCCGGTCATCGACTGGAACAGGAATCCGCACAAAAACATTCAGAATCGGGGCTCACAACATGAGTTTCCATGGTAGGACCGCCATATGCAATCCTTACATTACCCGAACCAACATGCAGCTTCGGTGGTGCAAAGAATGTGGAACTATGGAAGCTTGGAAAACTATGTTATGGAGGGGTTTTTTTTTGTTTTTGTTAATGGCTAATTGAACGTAACAATTTTACTCATCATAAAATGATAAAAGTTTCCTTTCCCATAAAACTTTCTTTCATACCAGTGTCATATGCAGTTGAGCTCAGAACTGAGTATCCTTTGCTACTATTAAGGCACCATTCTTCTCATTCCACTAAATCTTCACCCGTTATTCAAATCTTCATTCTTCTACAGTGTGCCAAAAGAGCTTAATAACAAGTGTTGAGAATAACAGTGCCCTTTCACTCAGCTGATATAAATGAACGCATCAACGATAAAAGCTATCAGAAATTTCTAGTGCGCTTTCAAAAGAATGAAAGTCAGAAATTGTCCCTTGTAAAAGCGGAAGTTTTACATTGTGATCCACTGCCACAGCTGTGGGTCAAACCATCTGCGAATGTGGGGTCTTTCACTACTCTCTTAATTGCACAAGATCATTTTGACTCTCGACTTTTACACCTTCATAATATGAAATTCATTCCACGATGGAAAAAACTTCTTGATAAAACATCTCAAAAGTAAACTATCTACCTTCCTGGATGGTCGAGTAGATAAAGCTGTCCATCTTCAAAACAGATTAAAATCTCACTTGGAATGTGGATTCGAATGGTTTGTCTTTTGTATTCAGCATGTGAATACAGCACCACCATCTTGCTTATCGAACCCTTACTCGACACACACACACACACACACACACACACACACACACACACACACACACACACACACACACACACACACACACACACACACACACACACACACACACACACACACACACACACACACACACACACACACACACACACACACACACACACACTGTATGAAAATACGAATAAACTATATTCTCATAGCCATTTGTGGACTTTATATATATATAAAGAAAATATTAAAATCAATATTGCTATTACACTTGTGAAACTATCTCTACGTAACAGTTTTGTTGTAAAAGCATAAAATTATTCAAAAATATCTTGAAAGTAAAATCAGCTCGTGAATGATAGAATTTGCAATTAAAATTTTAGTTCCATCATTTGAATTCCGACGTCTAAAATAAAGACAATCAAAAAAGAGTGGAAACATTCAAAAATAACTGTCACCGAGACAGAAGAGAAAAACCTTTGTAAAATTAAAATCTCTTGAAACTAGAAACTTCCTTCTTTTTATGCGAAAGAAATAAGCTAATTATCGGGAAAAAATTAAACAAGAAAGAAGAAAATGGGAACAAAAAACGACAACAACAAAATAAGAAACTAGTACGCTAGAAGAAAAGGTGATATTTTTTTTTTAATCTTCAGAGGGAGTGAAATAAGCTTGCCCTGCTCGTGACAGATTTTGTATAGGTGGATCAAACTATCGTGTTGCTAAAGTTTGAGGAGAGAGCATTTTGAAGAGGGTAAGTTTGAGATTTCTCACAAAATGTTAAAGATGGCTTTGTTTATCGAAATGAAAAATAGTTTAATAATTAAAGATGAAGCAATATCAACTTTGAAGTAATAAGAAGTTTGAATATTTGACAATTTGTCAGAGATATGTTATTCAGCACAATGATGTCTTATTTTTATTTATATGTATCTCCCACTCACGAATTGTTATTGTAAACAATCTGCAGCACATTAGTACTCTGGACAAGTACACAAAAAGATAGTCACAAACAGGCGTATCCACAACCTGTTGGTTCAAGTCCGAATATGTTAACCACTCATCCAACCAGGCCGGAAATTGGTGAAATGTTTCCACTTATTCGGAATTTTCTGTTCGATTTGATACTTTTGATGGATGTGACCTTCCTTTCATCTCTTTCATAAAAATGGTTTTGATCCATTTTATCACTTTACAACACCAAATTTTGCAAGCTTTTAATAGCGCAGGAGCATTTCCCAGAGTGTAGAAATTTTTACAAAGTATCAGTGATGACGTCTCTGTAAAAGAAAGCACTTGATCGTTTCATTAATATTCCGTTTAGGATTATAACTTTCGTTCAAATATTAACTTCTTCAAACTAAACTCCAGTCATGAGAGTTAGAATAATATTAGAAGAATCTTGAAAATTCAATTCGAAATAAAAATAATTTGTATACTTTGGAATATCAAACGTATTCTGGCTGTGATGATTCCTACCTACTTGTGCTAAAATTTACGTGATGCACTTTTAATTTGTTTGCGTTAACTAAAGCATGGAAGTTATCCTATGTTCAGTGTAGTCCTAAAAGAGAGAAAATGCAATTGAACTATTGTCCCATCACACCTCAGTCTTCAATTAAATATTAGAGGAAAGTCATCAATATCAACAGCTCAATTCTTTACTATCTATAAGGTCGTCATCTAATCTACACTCTGGATTCAGTCTCATCTAATTCATAAGGATTTCCTTGCCAATGTCATCGCCTCTAACATGGGAAATGAAGAATATACGGAGAGACTCCAGGCGTCGATCTATCTTGACACTTGATATATCTCGCATAAAATGCACCTAAGCAACTCTTGTCCAATGTTTTTTCAACCCTTTATAATGACTGACACTTTTCTTTTCTTTCAGGACATGATATAACGTATTCTCTCTTTCTTTGAATGCAGCAATATCCTGGGACAAATATATCAAGGGAGATAGAAATAAAAAGTATAACCGTGCTTTTCTTTTCTTCTTTCTTGGCTTATTCCATCGGAAAATGAACAGTAGGAAGTTTTATCCAGTCTACCAGCTGGAAATTGGTATTATATTCTCGAAATAACGTTCTTTTCAGCCTACTCTTCCATTTCCAGTAACAGAGCTGTTTAGGTGAGCGTGTATGACCTGTAAATGGAAATCGTCAACACTTCTCATTAATATCAGTTTAGTGGGTTCTATAGCATCACTATGCTATCAAATCCATTGTAGCTATCGATTTTAGAATTCATCGTTTTCTGATTTTGGTTCTGTGATTTCTGATTGTAATAATGCGAGATCACCAGAAGAAATATTAGATGTTTGATTCCAGTAGCTGAGCAGAGGGGATTTTCTAGGGTTTTTTGCAGTTGGTTTCCAAGTTGGTCAAACTCTGACACATGCAGGTTTTTTTCCTTTTATCTCACAAATGGTTAATCTCTCAACAGAAAAGTCGATCTTAGAATTCGAACTATTTCAATATCAGTAAAAGTTGTGGTTTAGGATCACCGATGACAGCAGTGATGCTTTACGTACTCTTGCTCGAATTCCTTCAAAATCGACAATAGTTATGAGTTCAGTTATTATTAATGGCTAAGAGTAGAAACTACTGTCCACTCACTTCCAAAAGTTAGTTTGGGCTTAAAGGTATTCGGACCGCTCCATTTAGGAGGTGAAAAGACGTTAGAAGATTTATTTATTTATTTTTAAGTTCCTAACAGAAGCAATGCGGAAGAAACATTCTTTCTAGATAAGAATATGCGACCAGTGGCTTATTCTGTTTAGCATTCGGTATTATTATGAAGTGTAAGACAATCCATTCAAACAGCAGATGTGTCTTACTAATGCTATATGTCCACGATGGAACGAGGGAATTAATCCTCCTGTGACCGTTGACTGTGATGGTCTTCTGAAGCGCTATGTGCTTCATAGAGGAATTCATTTGTCGTAGATTAAGATCATTGTACACCATGTGAAAATTTGTCCTATCGATATAGTACACACTGTACTTGCTTATGATGCTGTTAAACAAATGGAGTGCATTTTATTAACAACGACCGTATATCGAACAGTTACATTTTAATCACTCGTCAACTATACCAGTTTTTTTTTTTTTTTTTTTTTTTTTTGCATTTAGTGAATATATTTATAAAAAAAAATGTATTCACTAAATCACGATATTGCGTTTTCCTGTATAATCTAACTTCTTACGTTTTATTGCGAGTTCAGTACTTATCTTAAACAAATGCTATTTCTATAGGTCAGTTCTATATTTAGTGAAATATACATGAAAATTAGACTTATCAACACAAACGAGGAGCAGAAGATCAATAACAAAGCACTTTAGATATATTGATATTCAAATTATATTATCAACTTTGATAATTTCCTCATTTCGAAAATGTTAATTTTCAATGATTTCATAAACACGTGGTGATAATTTGTATATCAAGTTAATAGATCATTTCAGAGAAACTTCAAGATAGCAGGATTTTTCTCAAAGACCACGAAACAGTATAAAGATATAGGCAGTGTATAAAATCAGAACGTTCGCCTACTCAGAGGCCTCTGGCCTCCATAGAGATAACAAAAACGAAGGAAGAGAATAATGCAACTAAAATTTATAGGTCAACACGTCATCTTGACGATCCAATGCAAATGAAGGGCCTGCATATGACTAAAATGTAGTAGCTGTTGTCCTATTTGCAAAGAGATAAGATAAGAAATGCGAAGCCTGTTATCTTAGTTTATTAAAAAAACCGTTAAAAAATCCTAAAAAGTTTTTAGCACTCTCTATGACACAACCACATGTCCAGTGTTATATTTAATATTTTAGGCTAAGTTAAAAAAAAAGTTTGGTTTTCCATAATTTATATTTTTCGTATTTGATCTCAACATTATAAGTACTCCAAGGACCAAACTAAATCAAAATAAAGAATCAAAATAAAAGGTTCTACTTCCGTATTAATTTTATAATATAATAAATACCAATCTCCGCTAGTGTGGAATTATTTCAAAATTATTTCGACCGTATAATTTAACGTAAAGGTGCTCTTCACCTCTTTAATTGTGTTAATACAATTTACGTTTTGTGGGGTTATTATCAAGTTAAAGCAAAATAAATTTCTCTTAATTTTACTGATGGTCAAATAAAGGACTTTTTTAAAATCATATCACGATAAACATCGGGCAGTGATAATAAATCTGAGATAAATTAAATATTGGAGGACTATTGACTAAAGCTTCCAAATTTTTAACGCAATTGCATGTTTTACTAAAGGAAAACACGGCGTTGCAATTAACTTGTCTGTTGCCTGTCGATCTAAATGTCTTTTTAGATCGACAGACAAACAGTTTACGATTTCGCGAACCTTTGAGGTAGTGACGTTAACCATCCATTTATTTACTAAAAAGCTGGTACTTTTATGAATGACTTTTTTTAAAAAAAACAGTTTGTTTGTCGTAATGGTTTCGTTGCAATGCAAAGGATGCTTTGGTGAACCAGTAGCTTCTCTATTAAACTGGAAAAAAACTGGGAACATTAGAATGGGGTGACTTTTTTTGTAAAACAATTATAGGAATTTTTCACCAAAAGCTAAATTAGCCGCTCTTAGAGAGTTTCTTTTTTTCTTCTACGAAACTGACGTTTTAATTCTCTCAAACCAGGGGTTAATTTACGGTAATTTGAAAACATCCTTGTACATGTTCTTCGCATCGCATTCTAAATGGGATGATTCGAACCAAGGTCTTTCCGACTAAAGGACAATTCATTCTGATTGCACTAAGTGCACACCCTCTCATTTGTGACGGAATACGGGCGTGCTTTTTTAAGTTCTTTAGCAGTTCACATTCCTTTTCAGTGATACTATCACATTTTTGAAAAACAAAGTTCACCAATTACTTCGATGTTTGCATATTTTTATAAAAATTGAATATCTCAAGCATAAAAGTAGAAAAGCTTTCTGCATAAATTACAGTATAAACAAAACGTTTATCTTACCTTACCTAAAATATTTATATAATCTTAAGAATAAGTTGACATTCTTTTCTATTCATAATTTAAATTATAAATAAAATTAATTAATAAGTATTTAATTTATATTTTTGGTAAGAAATTTTTACACCATTATTTAAATTATATATATGGAATATAAAAATTAGCGAAATAATTGTATTTAGTTATAGTGCATTCTAGTGAACTATATGTTAAGATGGATCTGTTGTGTTATTTATGGTGAGTAAGTTGTTTACCCTTGCCTATGGGTATAGAGTAATAGATGGCAATGCTGTAACCAATGAAGTTCTAACTGAGGCTCGGCTATTGTTGTTACCTTCCTGCCATGATCAGAGCTTTAATAGCTCAATAACACCTTATCCCTACATTGTCCTCTACAGATAACGGGGAATATGAAAAGCATTCTTGCTTCGCCCCTTTAAGCCAGTCCTTATAAGGACATTCGGTTTATTGGTTAAAGATTTAATACTACTAGTCTTATCCTGATGTAAATCCAAGCATGTCGTAAGAGGCCACTAAATGGACGCTGAGATTCGAGAGTTTGAGTTCGCTCTCTTAAGGTTTTTGCCTTAAGGCAGCAATTTGAGTATTATCCAGGAAAAGTGTTTTCCGGCATGGCCCAGTGATGGGCTTTGTCAGTGAATGCTTTTCTTCGGAATATGAGCGATTCTGCTCGGTTGTGGGTGGAAGGCCATCACTGAGTGGAGCCAAGCTGAGATGGACGGTCTTTCGTCCACAATTAAGTGGCCTAGGGATCTTCCGAATTTTTAGAGACGGCTTTACTTATTCATAAGGCTGCTTTAATGATTGTTTTACTCATTCCACGTGTGGTGGCCTGGATAACAATAGCCCCACTGAAGCCCATGCATGTCGTAAGAGGCGTCTAAAATGGACGCAGAGTTTCGCTCTATTAGGTTTCTTCCGAAATTTTGCTCCCGGTGAGGGGGGGGGGGGGGCTTTGGCCTTGGGGATTTGCCTGAGAGAGCATTTTGAGTCTCCGTGGAGGGTGTTCTCCGGCGCGCTCGTGAAGGGCCTTTTCGGTGGATGCCTTTCCCTGGAATATGAGGGGGCTCTGCTCGGTGATAGGGTGTGCCTGTCACTGAGTGGGCCAACGCCGATTTGGACGATCTTTCGGCCACTGTAGAGTGGTCTAGGGATCGTTCTAATTTTTAAATAGAGCTTTACTTAAACATCGCCGTAATGATTGTGTTTTACTCATCTCTCCCCCCCGTGTGGTGGCCGGGATAAGAATAGCCCCACTGAAGCCCATGCATGTCGTATGAGGTGACTAAAATGGGTACCCAGGGAGGGTAATGGATGGAAATGCTGGAGCCAATGAAGTTTTAACTGAGGCTTGGCTATTGCTGTTACCCTCCTGCCATGATCAGAGCTTATATAGCTCAATAATAATACCCAATTCATAGATTTTCTCAATCAGATGACGGTATAAAGAGTCAAGGACTCAGTCCATCTACCACCACCTCCACTGAATTTTTTTTTTTTTTGTTTTTTTTTGTTTTACTCATGACGATTATAAATAAGCAGGAATTCCAGAGCGTAACAGGTGGCAATGGTGTAGGCCAATGAAGTTTTAACCGAGGCTCGGCTATTGCCGTTAACCCGCCATGACCAGGCTTATAGCTCAATAACACCCCATCCATACATTTTCATCTACAGATAACGGGGAATATGAAAAGCATTCTTGCTTCATCCACCTAGCAAAAAAAAAAAAAAAAAAAAAAAGTTTTACTCATTATGAAATTACGAAATATGAGATTTTAAATTCACCGCCATCTTTTTTATTATATTTTCCGATTGATATTATTTGTGGTGAAGTTTACTAACCTGAAACTGATATTTCAGAGGGTTTCAGTCATTACTTTAGATTGAGACGAGCAGTGGCAGCTCGTGGCTTGAAATCGTGGGGGTGCTGCGACTTTCGAAATATACATACACACTATAAGTACAGTGTATACGTGTTTGGATAAAATATCAAAATTATGCTAAAAATTAAAAAAAAAATAAACATTATAAAATATTGTTTATTATCGATATAATTATACAGTTTGGTATAATTCAAAATTACTTAAAAATAAAATCCATTCCTTTAATTGTAATTAAAGGAATGGATTTACAGTTTTTGGACATTACAATTAAATCCTTTAATTGTAATGTCCAAATATTTAAAGAGACCGAGTAAACACGATAAGCACTACAAACACTCTACTACTGGCGCAAACTGCATATAAACGACAGTGGAACTGCACGACGGACAGTGCGCATTACGCTGATAGCTCGCATCTCACTATGACGTGCATATGCTTGCGCGCGTAGCAATATGACACTGTGGAAAACACAGTGCCGCTAGCGTCCTTCGCCCTCCTAAGTGCTACAAGATGGATTTTTATTATTTTTTATACAAAATAAGAGAATTGTATAGGATTGTTGATGATAAAATTAAATATTACAAGCAAATATAAATAAATAAATAAATATATTTATATATCGAGAAAAACTGGGGGTGCTGCAGTTCCGCTGTGCCTATGCACGAGTCGCCGCTAGAGTCCGGAGAAAGCAGGCTTCAAATTGGAGAATGAGACATTTTCGCTCCTACAAAGCGGGAATCGAGAAGGATTTAATAAGTTTAATTTCATTTCAACATAAAAATGCATTTGTAGTAGTAAACTATATTTATAAATGTAGTTTATAAACTATTGTAAGAGGTAAACTATATTTATAAATGGCAGTATAAACTGGAAGTTCCGTGCAAAATCCTAATGGAAATTGCACTAAAAATAAATGTCAAAGAACAAAGTATTTGACGAACCACGTTCAGACGCAAATTTGACTTATCTGTCTGTTTGCTTATTTGGGAAAATGGATTAAAACCAAGGTTATAAAATTACTTGGTATCTTTAACATTTTAATAGTTTAGATTAGAGGTCGGAAACCTTTTCAGACTTGCGGGCCACATTCAACGTTTATTTTTAATAATCGGGCCGCAAGCGTTTAATTAAGCGAAAATAGTAAGTGAAAAAAATATTTGAGTTATCAGTTTTTATTATATCAGTCTTAAAAAACACAGAAATATTTAAAGTAAGAGATATGACCCAACCATAAAAATGAAACTCAACGAAAAATTATCATGTAAAAACAAAGTAATATAGATTATGCATCACAATATGTGTGTCTCCCTGCTTTTTTTGGCTAGCATCGATAAAATATTTGGATATTTTCTAACAAAAATGCATTTTTTAATGTGTCCCAAAATCTCGGTTGTCCTCGGATGAAGTCGCCTTTGTTATCCCCACTCATGATGACTCACAAGGTTGACTCGCACCAAAAAGTTGCACGGAAATATCACGAAGTATAGGTATAAAATTATTTTTAATTTATTATTCATAATATAAAATGTATTATTTAAATAATTCAACATACGGGCCACATGCCATGCTAAGTATGGTCAACCTTTTATGGGCGGCCAGAAATGCACCTTTGGGCCGCATGTGGGCCGCCGGATGCCGACCCCTGGTTTAGATTATCCACTCAGCCAATGTTGTGTAATTGTTATAAGTCCGTAAAATTATATGTGAGGATGTGATCTCGGATGAGAAAAAGGAATAAAATATCACTTATATTTAGGGTATAATTGCCATCCAGATTTCAAAGAATTTTCATTTTGAATCCGTCATGTGTTACACTGATTATTGCGTAAAATAGCTATGTAACAATTCAGAAACGTATTGGGACTCTTTTTTTTTCCTTTAATTTAACACATCGTTTTCTCAACATGCTAGGCTTAACGGTCTGTCCATCAAGCAACTTGACTTCATAAAACATATTAATGTCATAATAGAACAGGTGTTTAATCCTACCAATATAATCTGCTGTTTCTCTCGGATTAAATTCTCTATGGTTTGTTTGTTTTACGGGAGAAAATAAACCCAATTTCTCAAAGTAAAAACACCCTTTCAACTGCGTTTAAGGCTGTCCAACTCACCTTCAAATGAAAAATCCACCACCGTTCCTGTCGTCCTACACAGAATTAGAATTTTTTTTTGCAACGAAAGAGAATCTGTATTATATACTTAGCTAAACTCTCAACCATTTCAATCAGCATTAAGATTCATTCCGATATTTCCTTACACTCCCTTAGATGAAAAGATTCGAATTCGGTTGGAATCCCATCTAGCTACATGCCAGAAATTTTTACAAAAATAACTCACGGGCTTGTGACCTCCCTTATTTCATTACTAAACATCTATCGCAACAGCGTTCATATCATCTTAATTTTTCTGGTTTCCACACACTAAATTTCTCGTGGTTGGTAATTCCTCTTAACAGGGAGAACCCCTCCCTACCGGTCGCCTACCCACGTTAACTGCACTTCCTAAAAATTATTTAAGTAAGGACAGCTGTTTCGTGGAAATGGAAGTATTTGAATTGGTCCTACTACGAGAAATCTCTCTGCGGGCGAAGATCGAGGAAAGCGTTTTGTTCATTTCCAGTCACTGAAACTTAAATATAAATGACGGCGAACTATTTGATGAAGTTTCGTGGATTAATGTTATATCACCAGTGAAAAGATCGAAGAATGGCTACAAAATGACGAGTCCTGCCGACGTAGATGGGTTGAAAATTTTAAATATTTCTCAGATAAACATGTATCTTTTAAAACCATTTTAAAAATCGTTGAATTTTGCTTATATCTCCCTGGATCTAATGTCCCCACTGAACAAGTATTATCATTAGTGAATAATATGTGGACCAGTGGGAAAAAACTAATTAAAAATCGAAACATTGAAAGCCTGAATTTATACCAAATGGAACTTTGACATGAATTGTATGCAGTTTTATGAATTTTTAATACACGAACCTGATTTATTAAAAAAAAAAGTCCATTCTTGTGAAAAGTATCAAAATTAAATTTTTTAAAGTAATAATATGATTGTTTAAAATTCTATGTATATGCTTATATTTTACAATAAACGTTATAAAGCTTTTTAGTTTTAGTGAAACAAATAAACGCAACCAATTTTATTTATTATGAAACAATTTCTGATTTGTCCTTTATTTTCTCCAAAAATATACGGTCACTATACATATAATGCGTGTGAGAGTTCGCCTGCCAGCTCAAAAGCAAACCAGCAGGAATAAAATTCAACCAAGGGTTGAAACTTTGTGTGAGTTGAGCCCGCCCGTAATGAGAAGTTCCGTCGGAACGATGAACGACACCCCGTGGTGAATGTGCTAAAACTAAGAAATATATAGCGAATGTTGTTATGACAGTTTCAGATGTTATGGAATTCGGGTTGAAGAGAATTAACATTTCAACTCAACACTTGTCGGTTGCCTTTGTCTTTGGGTCGCGTGATCCAATTGCGTGATTTTGTTAATACCGAACCAATCATATGCACGTTTTCATAGCTCTCTCTGGTAAAACAAAATTTAACTTGTACGTATTGTAATAATTTTTTAAAAAGTTGAATTTATAACCGTATAAAAGGATATCACATGTAAATCGTTGATGCCAGCAAAATTCTCGGACGTGCCACCTCTGGCACGCGTGCCATTGGTTCGCCATCTATGCCCATAATAATGAAATAGTCCTTATAAGGACTGGCTTAAAGGGGCGAAGCAAGAATGCTTTTCATCTTCCCCGTTATCTGTAGAGGACAGTGTAGGGATAAGGTGTTATTGAGCTATTAAAGCTCTGATCATGGCAGGAGGGTAACAGCAATAGCCGAGCCTCAGTTAGAACTTCATTGGCTACAGCATTGCCATCCATTACCCTCCAAGGGTATTAATGACCGCATCTCACGGTCGTATTCAAGATCGGAATAATGAAATAAAATGGAACTGGTGTATTATAATTCAATAAAAGGTAGAGCAAGAAATCTAAAATTTTGAATTAATAAAATTTTATAATGAAGGATATTATGGACACAACTATATATTATAGCTAAATAATAATTTTTTAAATTTCAGTAATTCGTTCTCATTTGAAATGCAGAATGATTCACTGAAAATGTATCTGAGTGCAGTGAACAGGTATAATATATATTAAGAATGAAGTGCCTTTTCTAAGACCTTATTTAAAAAAAAAAAAGGCTTAAATAGGTTTACAGATCTTACTAAAATCCCAGTTCTTCAAGAATTTCTCTCTATATGAAAAAAATAAATATTTTTAAAATAAATATTGCACCTTATTAAGGATTCGTAGTCATGTATAAGTTTTTGCAGGTAAAGTGATGAATACGATTCAGAGAAAATACGAAGTAATAAAAAAAGAGCCTCCGTAGCTCAGTCGTATATAGACGAAGCCCTTTGGCCGTAAAGACCTGGGTTCGATTCCCGTCCGCGACGTGAGGGACCTTTATCTTGTCTCTTTCGACGAAAGATGAGTTAGCCGATCTCATATGGAGGAAGGGGTTTTTCACCTGGAAACTCGGGATTATCGTCCCCCAGAACAGGCAAACCGGCCCCATGAACACATGCATCTACAGGGCTAACCACTTTATCCTCGATACAGTAGCGCGTTTAAATGAATAGAAAATCCTCGATACCGCAAGGTAAAAGAGGAGGGAAGGAATAAGAAAAAGAAGAAAAAGAAAAGAAAATTACAGAATGCATTGCTTGTCAGAAAAAGAGAGAGTATGGGATATTGGCGAACGCATCTGGTATTTGTATGCTCTTAGATCATGAACAAAAAAGGGATAAAAGCATTATAAGTCCCTTTCAAGGACTTTTCAAGTAGTTGGCCGGAAGAAAAGATTAGCTGCCAAGTTCAGATGGTCGCACATTTTTATTTTTGAAAAAAACAAGACCTGTTGTTGATCTTGGTCATGAAGGTAAGAGTTCTGTTTTAAATTGTGGTAATAAATTCAGTAAATGGGTACAGTATAGCATTTAAAAATCCCAGATTTAATTTTGCTGGTATAAAATTCTCATAAGTAGAGAAAACAAAACTCTAAAATAAAATACTTCTTTAACATGAAATACATGAAAAGAAAGAATAATAAATATTCATCATTATTTTATACCCAAGTAGCAAAGCACTTTTAAAGAAACAAAAGTGATCGAGAATCAAAATACAAACTGCAGCATCAGATTTGCTCTACAAAATATAATGAATTAACTCTTCACAAGTCTGCATATTCGCCTTATATAAGAATTCGCCTTATGAGAAGCCAGACAGAAACGCTCTGAAAAAGAGAAAAAACAACTTGCTTCTCACTTATCAGGAAATCTCATGTCTGAAAGTTATATATTCTCGCTTAGTCGCTATTCAAAAACTAACTACAGAATAGAAAAGATTAAAAGTTGATTTGACATCATGCCAAAAGAGCCTTTTGAGTTCGTTGTCCTTTAAGTAGTACTGTACCAAGATAGCTTTCATGCCGAATATTGTGCACTCAAATCCCTTTAAGTTTCAAAGGAAAATATTGTTTTGCTACTTAACATAAATCAATGAGATATTCAAGCCACTATGACTTTCTCACACAGTATTCCAGGACTACTTTCTGATCAACAACTTATTTTTCAAATCGCTAAATCGATCCGTTCTCACACTTTGATCTTATAAAGCACTTCTAATTATGTCATTCCATCTGTGTCTCGATCTGAAGAATACAATAAGGTTTTATTGTTTCTACTCACCATATTAAATTAAGTTTCTTGAGATCAGCATTTAAGTCCTTAATTCTCAACTGACAGTGTTTTTGTACACAAGCTCGTGAACTAGTTTCCCCCCCCCCTATCAGATACAGATGAATCCTGTCTCAGAGGTCCCCTTCATTTAATGGGCATCTCAATAAAGAGGAAGGATTCTTGACAACAATTTTTATTTGATTCTAAAAGTAGCGCTACGTCCACGATCATTTGTTTATTATCTTACTTTAATCATCCTTGTTAAAATACAAAAAATCAGCATTTAATGTGCAGGAATCAACTACAAATGAACGTAAGACATTAAAATACTTTTTAGAAAAACACTGCTTTACCAAAAAAGAATAATTTTCTCATTGCTCCAAACGACGAAAATAGAAAAGACGATATAGCCTGAGAGAAGATCAATTAAAATATCAGAGTTCAACGAATTCTTTAATAGCTGGAATATGCTATAAGATTGCTTTCTTTGTAGAGATAAACAATTCGGAAATATCGTTTACACTATTTCAAACTTATTTAGTTCAGGTGATTATGCGTTTCGCTATCAAAACAACAGGCATTCGGGATGCTGCTGGTTGAGACAGGCAAAAAGTCCAAATTTTTCTCTGAACGTTTATAAACCCCATTTTTATTTTACGTCATATGATAACAATGTTCAAATTATCATTATATGCCATAGTAAACATTTAACTATAAAGAAATACAAAGTATTATACCTTTAAGATATTTCTATTTATTGGCCAGCAATACCCATTCGCTACTGAATTTTGGTTTTCCTCATTCGCTCTTATTTTGTTATATCTTTGCTTCCTTATTTCTCCCCTTCATATTCAGTAACTTAATATTAATTCTGATACTAACGTTATGCTCTATGAGCTAAAAGGAATGCGAAATTTTCCATTTAAGAGAAAATATTTTTAATTATCAGTTTGGAGAAAATCATGGATATTTGTCTTCGTAGGTTTTGACATTTTTATTTCATGCACATCTACGAAAGGTAATAAATCTATTTAGTACCACGAGATGGACAAAGGCTACACGAGTTTAAAATGCCACTCTACAGAACAAACCCATAAGTTTATCAAGTCAATTCGAGTCTCCAGTTAAGCAGGTTTTAATCTCTATCATGGCTAATATTTGATTTCACAGCAACATAAGGGAGTCATTCTTGTTGTTAATTTACCAAATAAAAAACTTTCATATGTGTTCTCTTCTTCTTCACTCTCTCTCTCTCTCTCTCTCTCTCTCTGATTCCTTCATGTATAGATTTGCATCTGTTTTAGTTGTTATGGATATCGAATGCCGAACTAAAGGTGCATAAGACCACAAGAATCAAGTCTAAAGCTTATTATTAAAAGTAGGCAATTATTTTCATCTTTCAGTACTATCCAATTATTTGATGGAGCCCATTAGGTGGAAAGAATTCTGTCCATAGCTAGTGTTAGAACTGCTGATCAAATATATATTACTTATTTCTGTAGTACTATTGCACTTGTCAGCTTATCCTTCGAGTTTGATTACTGTACAACATATCGCCTCATTTGTTTCATTCCATGCGCTGTTAATATCTTTTCCGGAGATTTCTATCCGTGAACAAAGGCTATATGGAAATGTGAATCTAATGGAGTATCGGAAGAAGAAGGAACGTGAGGGTCAATGAAGGCTTCAGAAGTTTTTTTACACTAAAATTAGAGCAGGAAGAATATCATCAGCCACTAAATGAATAATAAGCTTACTAGACATACTTTCCTACCCACAAAAAAGCACAGAACTTCTTTTCTTTATTCTTTTGCTTTATCTGGTTATATAATTGATTTTTAATGAAGTGTAACCGGTGTTGGTGAACGAAGAGCTAATGAAGGGATGAGGACGGAACGAGTTCTGTCTTGAAATAGCTACTAGAAGCCTAACCAAACACATTTATTATTATAAGAAAAAGGAACAGGAATATTTTTAAAAAAAAACCATCTAATCCGATGGTGGATACTTATGAAATATGAAAACAATTTGGTAGCACGAATGCATGTTTTCCCCTGACAAATCTTCGAGATTGTATTTTAAGAACCACCTTATCTCAGCCGATCGCAAATGTTAGCTAACTGGAAAGATTTTGATTATTTGAATCAAATCCCATGTTGAACGAAATGAACCTTTATAAGGGCTTTTCAGCCCAAGGTGAATTAGCTAGGCGATCACAAAGCAAAAGAACTAATCGGGGAATACACAAGCTGATAGATCTATAGACAATGTACATAGAATTAATCTCCCATTTCGCATTCATAATTCTTGAAAGCATTATGCTATTATTTGTTCTAAATTACTTCCCTATGTTTTAATATTTGACATCACGACAAAAGCTTTCCAACACTGTGAATGTATTTTAAGACACTTCAATGAAGATTTGGTTATTTCATTATGACAATTTCAACTGGAAGAACACTTTCGGCAACTTAATATCCGATTTGCAAATTCAGGAGCAAATTAAATGCCAAAATTATTCGCAGTATTTTATAAATACTATTTCGAAAGAAATAGTATTTATAAAGTATTGCGGTTACAATTATTGTGCAGTTTGAAAATATCAAAACAGGGAATTTGTTGTTGGAATTTACCCCTTACATTCGTATACTGTCAATAATGATCGAAATTAATCACTATGGGTAATAAGTTTCTTTCCTATTAGTCTGATGAAATGACTAAAATTATTTTAATGCATTATTTATTAATAGTATTTTTCTATTAATTTTTATTTTAGAATATTTTTTATATTTACATATAAATTATATTTTTTATATTTACATATAAATTATATATATTTTATATTTATATTTATATTTACATATAAATTATTACATATAAGTTACATTCTCGTATTTTTTTATATATAGAGATAAGTCATTTGACTCCATACAAGTCTTGTAATAACACTGACGTTTATATTTACATATAAATTGCACAGAAAGTTTGCATGTTTCATAGCTTTATATTTACATATTAATTACATATAAATTTTAGATATAAATTATATAGTTTTATATTTACAGGAACGTTATATACATTTTACAGGAACCTTTTTTACTGTAGATATAGTTCAGGAAATTTCAATTTCCTGAACACAAATTTGATTCGACGAATTTAATCTTTTGAAAACTCATTGGACGATTGAATTAAAGTACGCAATGAAAGCAAATAAAATCTATTAATCAATTCTTAATTCTAAGCGTGGATCTAAAACATTTCTCATCGATTTTGATATGAAATCAAACAGGATTCACTCCATTCGTGAGGCTTCTCTATTTTGGCAAAAAAATGGAAGAAATAAAAAGAAGCAGAAGTAGTCAAGTCTGAACCCACACCTTGTGAAGCACTTTATATTACGAGTCCCTAGTAGGAAGGACAAAGTAATTCACTTAGACGTACAACAATTAATATATTGATTTAAATATACAGTTTTGTTTTAATACAATCCATCATAACAGATGATTCTTAATCATTAAATAAAAATAATTTTCGGCTCAGTCGGTTTATTTGGTTAAACATCTAGCAAGCGTTGATCCTTCGAATTATGAACTTCATTAATGAAAGATAAGCGCTATTCTAACTTACGGATATTAATTTTGCCAGAACATCATCACTTATATCCAGCCTGTCAGAATGAAACGACAAACTTTTAAAAGCATTTAAAATGGCAAAATGCCAAAAAAGACGAATGTTATTAGACTAGTCAATTATATTTCATATAATTGACTAGTCTAATAACAAAATTAGACACTAGATCAAAGTAAAAATCAAACGTAATGAAAGTAATTTTGCCTTTCAAAAAATAAATAAATATTCAACTTTAATTATAATTCTTGTCCACATTTTCTTAAAACATAATAAAGAATGCATTCTCTAGAATTTCGTCTCTTAATATCATGCAGGGAAGCTGTATACGTAGAGATTTCATGTAAACATTTTAAACTTTACTAGGAACGACGTTCTCTAATTTTCAACTACTACACGAGAAATATGCTCTGTTTTGACCCCTTGAGTGAGTGTGCAATTTTAACTTCTTTTAAAATGTACAGTAATGTATGCAAACTATGAACGTCAAAATGAAATAATAATAATAATAATAATAATAATAATAATAATAAACGAGGGAAATGCATATCTGGAGGATGTTGTTCAATTAACTCAATTCGCTTCTACATATAGTATAAGTTCATACGAAATGTAATTAGTATGTCAACATTCAATTCTGTAGTACTGTTTAAACCTCATCTAATTAAAGCACGTTGCAAATAATCAAACTCACATACTTTCGCCTTCAAAGTAAAAACAAAATTTCTAATTTGTTTCTCAGCAGTTTTATAATTAGAAAATAAATAAATTATTTTAATTAAATATGAACTGAAAATCAAGAAAGGACAGTACAGTAATTTAGGATAGGTCCACAGCTTATACTACGGAGCGACTTTTGGTGGGCGATGAAAAACGTCTACCATCTAAAGACTTCAACAGTCACGACATAGCGTAGATTCGAACTACGCTATGTGGTGTAGATTTAACTGCGGAGACTCCATCCACACAGTCAACCAAGCAGATCATGGAGTTGACTATGTGGTAACGATTCGATATATCAAAATTTGCTTTTCAAATTTTGATAATGAATAACCAGCTTTTAATCCAACAGAAAAGAGTACGAATTCATGTAAAAATATAGTCTAGCTTTATATTTTGCTGTAATATCAAGAATCGGTATCGTAATACAGTTAACTGTTAAGTGTTCTGGTAAGATGGATTGATTGGATCTGTGATCCTTTATCCCTTTGTCGAATTTACAACGGAATTTCTAGGATAAGGAAGCCCAAAGAAGTCCATTGCGCCATATTTTGTCGAATGCTTTAGCAATGTCCAGGAAGATCGCCAGGAGGCTGTTCCTGGCGATCTTCCTGGACATTTCCAAAGGAAATATCTTTTTCCTGAGATATTTGTTTTAGTGTACTGCTAGGTGGTAGACTGTAATGAGCTAGGAATATTACTGAGCTTTTAGTTCGCCATGTTTGGGCTTCTGGCAGTGGGCATAAAAATTTATCTGTTAAGTATGGTTTTAGGACTTTTTTGTTTTACAGTATCATGTCATGCTCATTACACTGGTACATTACTTCTTGGAGGATTAGCGTGGATAGCAGCATTTGCAAAGAAATTTGCAGTCTTTTCGCATAAGAAAGTTTTGATCACAGGTATCGGCTTCTTGATGAAGCTGTATGTTTCTTACTAACCATGGTGCATTAAACGCTATTCGTAAACATTTTGTTTTGGATTGTCTGTAATTTGCTAACGTTTGAATCTGCTGTGTGATCCACGCGAGTGAGTCATGCATCAAAACTGGCCTGATCAGTATAGCAGCAGTTTGAGTTCTATTCTTAACCGGCTACCACGATTCTGTAAGGGGGGGGGGGGAGGGGGTAGGTACAGCTGTCCCATTTCCGGATTTTCTTTTGAGCAGACATGTTCCATACGAGTTATAAAGCGAAACCCTTTATCTCGTTGTACTCCTATTTGGCTACTGGTTCACCTTGGAATGGGGAGTGGCGCCGAACTTGACAACTTTGCCCTCCGGAGACACTCGTCTTCTTGTGAATAGCACTGCAGTACTATTCACAGGATTGTTGATTTCGATAGATTTTAAGCGCATATCGGACTTCCTTTGTAGCTCTGTTGAAGGCTTGGCGTTATTCCGGGGTCAGCGTTATGGTTCTGTGGTATTAGAGCCTGGTTCTGTTCTTCATGGATCAGGGTTTTAATAACATCCGAAGTCGGTCCCACTTTGTACGTGCCACATCCGCGGATTACTGGAACTACAGCCTCTCTGGTTCCAGTAATGTAGTTGTTATCAGCTTTTCTGAGTTCAAAATTGGGTCGTCGATTTTTCCTTTGAGTCGATGGCAGGAACTGGGCCGATAGATTCATGTAGAGTGGTTGTTAGTTTTGTTCAGTTGACATTTGGGACCCGATCTAGGACATTTTTATGCTGTAAGCTCAGTTGGAGTAAAACTGGTTGTGGTCAGAGCTGAGGTCGTCCACCCCACTTATTTGGCATTGAAGCGCGATATTTTGTAGTATTTTGCTATATCAAGGACTTCAAGAAGTCCTGCCACATTGCAGTACGTGGGCTCTGGAGAACCTCATGATCACTGTATTTCTGGCGGCATAAAAGTCACTAAGGGTTTGTAGTTCTGTTGTTGTAGGCTGCATGCTTAACTTTCAGGTCTCCTGCTAGCACTGATTCGTTTGTGTCTATAATTTTATTCAAGTCTGCTTCCAGTAATTAACTGCATGGAGAGTTACATACGGAGTATTTTTTTTCAGGGAAAACTCCCATTTGCAGACTTGACCGATCTATGTTGACATGGGCAGGATTTTACAATTTCATTGTGATCTGTATTGAGCTTCACAAATTTCACCGCCCCCCCCAGCATCGACCTGTCATTTCGGTATAGAACATAGCTCCTGAGCTTTGGGTTGTCGTCTGGTTTAAGACCCATTTCGCTTACATTCTAACGTGTTTAGTTCTGCAGACAGTTGGGCCTTCTAGGTTTGTTAACCATCGACTAGCGCAATAAAAATTTGTGTGTGTGTGTGTGTGTGTGTGTGTGTGTGTGTGTGTGTGTGTGTGTGTGTGTGTGTGTGTGTGTGTGTGTGTGTGTGTGTGTGTGTGTGTGTGTGTGTGTGTGTCACAAACTTGTTTGTGGAGAGTCATGGCTTAGTTTTGCTTTGTTGAGCTCAATTAACATTTCTCCCTGAGTGGCTGCTACGACTCCAGATTTGTTGCATTTGGTTGGGTATTGGGGCTCAATTTTATCCGGCTGGTTTTGAAGCCACCAGCTCTGGATACGAAGCATGTGTTTCGATGGATTGCGTTCCCTTGGGAGAGTCAGTTGTGGGTGCCCGTGCAGTTGTTAATGAGGGCTATTAAGTTTTCTTTTGTTGATTTTTGGGTGGCCAAGTATTGTTGCTTGCAACCTCTATAGTTGTAGTCCGCTGCAGTTGGATCATTTCGCTAGTTCTGTTTTTGATTTTTTGCAGGAAGCCTGCGTGCTTTTCCCTACATTTAATACCGCGAAAATCGGCCTTGCATCAGCGTTTCACGTGACCGAATTTTTGACAACGGTGGCGTTGCCCATTGCTTTCCGTCGTGATAGTTCTGGTTTTATAGCCGGTTCACAAACTGTTTTAGATTTCTCGGTACTGTTCGCTGATTTCCACTAGGACAAGAGGCATTGGCCATTCATCTGCTCGGTGCACACGGCTAACTTTAATAGGGTTAAGTCAGAGGTTTTGGAGGTCTTTTGTGATTCTTCAGTGGTAACGGATTCTATAATACCGCACAGTATCACAGTGAAGTTTTTGTTTTCGCTTTTTAAAGGGAAAGTGTGGTACTGGACGTTTTATCGTCTAAAAGTGAGTGTGAAGTAGTCGGCTGGCGTCTCTGAACCCTTCCCTCGTCCGTGTTTCTGGCTTTTGTAAAATTTATTTTACAGTTTTTGAGGGCCGGGAACACTTTCGTCCAATGGTATCTGGCTTGCAGGATAAGAGGAAGAACTCTTTCCTTACGTTGGTTTCTTCCACTGCGGTTTCAGTTTCGTTTGATGATGAGCCTTGTTCCTCAGCTTTTCTTGGGATAAATAAGAGCCAAATTGTGAGGACAGAGTATGTGACTGGTTTATTATTGATGATCGGAGTGGCTGTTGGCTTATCAAGCTAGCTCAACCTGGAGCCGATCGGGCAATTTCATTTGCAAGACGTCATAAAAACTTCTGAATTATGCAAACGCCTGCTCGAACTATAGACTTTATCTAGGATCGCCCATTTAAGGTTCGTTCGTAGAGTCATCCTAAATACTAAGTTAATGAAGAAATAAAAAAATAAAGAAGAGAGAAATAGAATAAATGCAGTAACTAGCTGGTAATTTATTGTAATACTAACATATTTTTAATAATATTATTATATTATATTTTAATAAAAGTTGTGCTTTTCACTTTTATAGCACAAAATAACAACATTTTAGAAATTCTTTAAAAATATTTGAAATTTTATTTATTTGACATACACTACTTGGAAAGAAGTCAATGGACACCATATAATGTGAGGAACAAACAGCCATGGCTCCTACCTTAATAAGATGTGGGACATCCTTTCGTTGCGATAATTGCAGCAATTCTACGAGGCATATTTTCCACAGGCATGTAATACGGTTCTGAACTGTTGTGGAGCGGACGTCCCTTGACCTCACCCGATGCTCCAGTTCATCCCACAGATGTTTAATAGGGTTGAGATCAGGGATCTGTGGAGGCCAGTCAAGTGTGGTGATGTTCATGTCCACAAACCCACGCACTTACAGCAGCAGCCTTATGACACGGTACATTGTCTTGCTAAAAGAAAGTTAATGAAACGCCACAAAGTAGGAAGCATTGCATTGTCCATAATGTTCAGTGCCTCTCGGAGTTCAATATTCATGGCATCAGCGAAGTCCAAGGCCAAACTAAGAAAAACAGCACCATACCATCAGACCGCCACCTCATCATTTCATAGTTGGGGTTACGCACTCTGGTAGGAGACGTTCACTGGGCATCCGTCACACCCATCCATCTGCTCGGTAGAGGATCTAGCGTGATTCGTTGTAACAGAGCGTTCCAAGCTTCTACGTCACACTGTACAGGCTCTTTGCACTACTGAAGACGAATGCATGTTAGTTTCAGTAATGTCGGACTTGCATATTGCGGTCCTACCATGGAAACCCATGTTGTGAGTCTCGGAAATGTTTGTGCTCATTCGTGTTGCAGTTGATGGCCGGAACTCCGCATTCAACGTGTTGACCGTGAATTGCGTTTTTTTACATATTATCCTTTATATCACCGTACTGTGGTACGGAGGTTAATACGTGTATGAGATGGCCTAACATGACATCCTATGTTGATCCGGGATGGCCCAATTTGTTAACAATTTGCCGATCAGATAGGCCTACAGCATGACATCCTATCGTGCGATTAGCCTGGTGGCTTTGTGCTTCGCAACAATATTACTGGGGAAGGAGTGTCCTAGGTTCGATTCCCGTCGACGACGTGAAGAGCTTAAGGATTTTCCTCAGCCATAGCCAAGTTATCCGGTCTTGAGCGTGGACAGCAGGATTTTTTCCGCCAGTTCATCTGGGATTTTTCATCCCGCAAGCAGACAAACCGGCCCCGTGAACACACAGGGACACAGCCAAGAATACTTCGAGGCATAGGAGTGACCATTCTATTCTCGTATTTCGGTTACGAAATCCAAGCATGCTTGGAAGGTTGTGGGCCTTAAAGGCCTGTTAAAGCCATTGGGATAGGATGGCATCCTATTAAACGCATCTTTCAAACTCCGTTAGTTCCTTTCTCGCAACCATTTCACCCGGACACAGTTGCACTGACTTGGGAACATTCTATTTCTCCAGTTTATACTTGCTACAAACATGTGACTCGTATATGTCACGATGCACCTTTCCTATAAGGTGTCTGTTGAATTCTTTCCAAGTAGCGTATACAGCATACGCGTTTAATTAGTTATTTTATTCAAACTAAGATTTTATTTCTGGAAATTCGAACTTAATATGGGAATACGAGGATGGTCTATTCCAAGACTAACAGCTGGGGTATAGAGATTACTAAACTTGTATTCACGTCTATTCATCATCGATCATTATCTGGCATTCGAACTTGAAGTATATGAAGAGAACCTACTACGACAGTAATTTATTTCTGAGAAGTTTATGAATTAGTGTTTCGCCTGATGAGCAAACTATTCGTGTATTTATTTTACCTTATTTAGAATTTAGCATGTGATATTCGAAATTCCAGATTAAATGTTCACATGTCTCACAACAAAAGTGTGCTTGTCTTCTCATTGTGCTATCCATGCAGTGTATTGTTCAGGATTTATGATGCAACAACTTTCTCTTTTGAAAACAAAATCATCAAGCGAAATCCCTGAGGAAAGATTACTGACTTCGCAGAACATTTTGTGTTGCCACGATGAGAGATTAGCTTGTTCATTGTTTGGAAACAATGCTCCGAATGTTGTTTCTCTTAGTAGGATCAATGACTACATTCTACGAACTATACAGTCCAGATTTATTACTGTGTAGTGTAATGCAAATTTTAACCAGTGACAACATTTGCCTTCTAAACTTGTAATGTCAGCATTTCTTCGAACATAAATATAATTTCAACTTTACCTTACAGATTTATTCGCAAAATTATCAAATGAGATCTGGAACTGTAGGCTTCCCAGATAATTCTAGAAGTTCGATCTTGCACTTCTGGATTTTTTTAAAAAAAGTAAATGACATCTTTTTATATGTTGAAAATGTCGTATGAAGTAGATCAACTGCTTTTGATTAGTATAAAGATAACTGAAGATATAATTTGTTTATGTTGTGTATTTGCAAACATGCGATTTCTAGACACCCTTTTCCTTTCTGAGACGATAAAATAAGAAGAGTTTTTAAATTTAATAAAATCTAATACTTGCTCTACTTCAAAGCGAGAATATTTCAAAGGTTTCAGAGATGTGAAAATCAACTCAACACTTTGATATAATGTTTTGGCTTGTGTACCAAATTCGGATGTATTTGATTAATATTTTTTTTATTTAATCAGAAATACGATCTAATTTTCTACGATACATCTCTTGCTCTACAGCCTTCCACGAATTCGTACATCCCTATCTACTGAAGGACAAAATTAATACGATTTTTTATGATATATCTGCTACTATGTTCATATGAAAATTATTCTCTCCATAAAAATATTTAATGATCCCAAGTTCCTAGAAATAACGTAATTATAGTGCAGCTTCGATATATATATATATATATATATATATATATTATCCAATCTCTCTCTTATTTTAATTAAAATGTGATGTTATTTTTTAGAAAATTAGTCACCATCTCTATTTCTTGGCCTATATCTCGAGAAGGTAAACAAGATACTTCGGATATATACTGAAGGTTAATTCAAATTTCTCTCTTATTGCTTTATGATTAGTCCATAATTTTCTGTTCTGTAGATTAATCACCCTATCTTCTAGTTGTTCCTCCTGTGTTATTTTTGCGTTAAACACCTGTTTTGCCAACTTTTCATCTCCCATCGCAATCGTTTAAGTGACATTAGCTTACATTCGCTATGTATGCCAGGGCACTAATGATCTCGTTCTTCTGCTTAATATCTTCTTTTTTAATATGACCATGCTATGCCACTGATGACATCTGCTTACACGACACTCTTAGAACCATCTGTTTCCTTAAAGGACTCTTAGAGCGTAATTTTCAACCTTTAATCAATTGTTTCTAAACCAACTATTCATTCCTGTGATAAAATTAATTTCGAACCGCATCTTGTGCGCTTCTAGTTTAATATTCTAGATGAAATTTTAATTTATTCTATGTCAATTTATTGATCATCTTCTATAATAACAAAACAACAAAACTACATGGAACTATAGTTCCAATTACTGTACGCTATTCAATGTTCTTCTTACAGTTTTTACTCGAAACTTCAGCATGTACTGCTCTCAAGATCACTAAAACATATAATAATAATAATAATCTTATATTGCAATTTTTGTTCTATCCTCTTAATTTCTTTAACTTCTGCCTTAAAGGAAACATCCGCACTTTTTTTCGACTTCTATTTGATCATAACCCTGCTTGTTTTTCCTGAAGTTTGTTTTCAACTATTCTTCTTAGCTGTACAACTACTAACACGCCATCTTTCATCCACGTATTAGACCGAAAGGCCTGTTATCTCTAAGTAACTTTTCTAAATTTAATTTTACCTGTAGTATACGATTATTAACCCTATCTCTAGAGTGAACTACTTGTGTCAATTGCTTATGTGTTCTCCAACCAATTTCGCAGTGCTTTGGAGAGGAATACGCGTCTTTTCAAGAACCCCATCACCTCACTATAAGATCGAATGTTCGGTAGAAAAGGTAATTCGAAATCCAGGTCTACATTTCCTAGGACATTCAGTAGAATTTTGTTTTCTGTCAAGTACATTTTTACGTTTATTATACTTTTCATATACTAAGAGTTCTATTCCAATGACTAGAAATTCGATATTTTTTATTTCAATTATCAAAATTAGTCATTACGGCTTCTGTAAAATTTTATATGCTTACATATTCAAGCATTTCACATGGAAATGCATTAGATTTTATAGATTTACTACAGTACTGAAATATACACATTGTTGCATACCTCCTAAATCGTTTATCTTTATTTTATCGCTATTGCAATAAAATTTATTATTATCAATAAAGTTGCATTCAATAATATTTAAAGTGCTCAGAATATCCATGTTATTGTTTTTATGTTGCGTCTTTCATTTAATTTGTTGTCCTGCTTCGTTCTCTCCATTTAGAAAAGTTTATCATATTCTATTTACGAAGCCCTTTCTTGACTTTTTCTTAGTTATATATATATGCATAAAATAAGTTTTTTTTTTACTTTTAAGAGTAAAAGTGTGATTAAATTGCTCACTATTCAGAAAACGTCCCTTTCTTTGACTATATTTTAATCGAAGTTCCTTGATTAATTCATCTGTGCTAAAAATGATCGTTTAATTCATCTGTGCTAAAAATGAATTTAAATTAGTAGTGCTCACGCATTCTTGATTTTAATATTTATTAAACTCAAAGTTCGTAAGGATATTTTTTAATATTAGATTCTATTAGATTCTAAATGCATTTCATCGCACGGTGTGACACCACTGCCTTGTTTATTGGAGACCTAAAGTGGCTTAGTCTCTTGAGGAGGATTTCCAGAACCAGATAAAAATGAATAAAAAAACAAAAAAAAATATAAAAAGTAATAAAATAAAAACAACCTTATCCCATACACAGTAATAATGTAATATAGCTTTAATAATTTAGTGGTTAGGTGTTACATAAAAAATAAATCTTGATTTTGTACAGCTTTTCAGGTAACATACGGTAACATACGACGATTTTATAAATTTCAAATTTATAAAAAAAAATTTCCTAACAGTAAAATTCCAACAGCATAGAAAAGAATTCATAACTGCTTCCTTTGGATATGTTTTACTAATTTTATCAATGTATTTTCGTAGATGACCTGTATTCAAACAAACGAACTCAGAAGAATTCTTCTATGTATTATTAACTACTCTTTTCTTCAAAGTTCCCATTTGATCAGTACTTTTTCCTGACTTCTTCACACCATATATATATATATATATATATATATTCAGTGAATTCAGTGAGCAAATTCAGTGAGCTTGAAACTAATTACACTGTGAATGAGTATTGATTCTACTCACGTGTTAAAAGGTTTAGAGAAAAGTGAATACTATATTAAGTTGAGGAGTGCCAGCGCCATGAATTTATTTATAAAAAAAAACGTACGAAAGAAACAGATCATGTCATATGCTTGATAGAGATAGAAGTCTGCTTGTATAGGTGGAATCATCAGAGAGAGCAAATTGCCTTCTCCTGTATAGTACGATAATTTATGAATAATCCCCCCCCCCACACACACACCAAATATGAGAACAAAAATTCAAGATATTTACGATTTGTACACATTTAGCAATTGTTTTAAAGAGAAATGCTGTCTAGGAAATAAAAAAAAAACGAAAAAGTCACTTCTTTTTTATTCTGGAAGCCTAGGAAACTATAGACATGATGTGTAGGAATACTATACTGAAAATAAACGACAGTCTAAGAAGGGAACTTTGATATCGTGTAAAAGTCTGAGTATTATTAATGTTCAAGGAATATAAAATTATAAATTAAGATTGATTTTGTTACAAAGAACACACACACACACACACACACACACACACACACACACACACACACACACACACACACACACACACACACACACACACACACACACAGGTGATGGTTTCGTTTGTTTGAGTAAGTTTTTCCTTGCTCTTCTAACGAGAGACGTAGAGATTCAGTATTTAAGAACAGATCTTCTACAATCTGTTCTTGAAGATAGAAATGTTGAGGACATTGAATACTTTTTAAATTATAAGAAAGCGGAGGCGCATCATATTCAGCAAAAATTTCAATCAGATTTCAAGTCAGAAAGAGAAGATGATTATGTATAGGAAGGAAACGAGAAAGAACAGCATCCTGCGCTGGGATGATCCTGCACCGGTAGGGAAGTCTTAAAAAAAATGTCATCCATTAAAATTTAATGAGTAGCAAGAAAGACACCGACCATTCAATTATAAAATGAGACAGTAAGACCAAGAATGCTGATCCTGAGAGGAAGCTAAGATCGAATATCTTGGAAATGTCGAGAGCATTCGCATTTAATTTCTGTGGAGGAACTTTCCTTGGCGCGTGTTTAGACGTAGTAAAGACATTGAAATTACCAGTACACTGAACGTTGAGTTTTCTAGTAACGAAAGACTCTTGAATTTGGATAGTATTCCCCATTATTTCAAAGAAGACATAATTTATATCGATGCAATGATATTGGTTGACAATGTTTCTCTTTCTTTTTAAGGATCAAGCTGGATAGTTGCTAGTTGTTATCGAAGCTGCAGAGTAGACGGACTTAGTATTGATGTTTATAAGTGCATTTCTTTTATTACAATTAAGAAAGATACATCCTGGACAGAATATTTTACTCTTTTCCACCCATATTAGCGAAGATTCTTTTAAAATCTTTATGGAGAAGCAAAGATGACGCCGAAGTGTGCTGATTTTGACAAGTAGGAGGTGATTGGTCCACGTTATCGATGCAGACTGGTTGCCTGCATTGAAAAGAGAGGTTGCCCTGGGATAAACTTTGCTATTCCATGATATTACTGTGATACCATCTGAAATTAAGAGGGATGTAAATACGCCGCTTGAAAAGCAGTTCGCAGACATCAGTATGGGCAAGGTGCATCGTGTCATGTAATAACTCATGTTTGTAGTCGGCATAAATTAGAGAAATATGATGCACCCAAGTCACTGCAACTTTGTCCGTTGAAGTGGGTGCGAGAAGAGAAATTACAGAGTTCGAAATTGGCATTGGGATCGGATGGCATGTTGCAGGTCTATCCGTTCGGAAAATGGAAGCGCAGGGAGTCAAATGCAAATGCTACCCGCAGTAGACGACCCACCACACTATCGTGACCGTAGGGTGCTATGAATGATAATATGTAAAAACCATCATTCGCTGGCCGACACGTTGAATGAATGCTGAGTTCCAGACATCGACTCGAACACGAATCTGCACAAAGACATTCGGAATCACAACATGAGTTTCCATGGTAGAACTGCAATATGCAAGCTCCACATTACCCAAAGAACATGCACCGTCGTTCTCAGTGGTGCAAGGAGCGTGTACAGTGGGACGTGGAAGCTTGGGACGTCGCTCCATAACGCAGCGTTTGCTCTAGAATTGTTTATAGAAACGCTCCATAACGCAGCTTTCTAATTGGAAAGCTGCGTTATGGAGCGACGAATCACGTTACACCTTCTACGAAGCAGATGGAGAGATGTGGGTGTGATGGATGCTCAGCAAATGCCTCTTACCAGAGTGCATAACGCCCAACTATGAAATTCGGAGGTAGAGTGCGATGGTATGATCCTGTTTTTCCTGGTTTTTCCTCTGGCTCCTGTTTGTTGTGACACGAACATTGAAATTGTCTCTTTCAGCAAGATAATATGCACCGTGTCATATGGTTGCTGCTATAACTGCGTGATTTGTGGACATGAACGTCACTACACTGGCTTGCTTCAACAGAGTTCCTGATCTCAACTCTACTGAACATCTGTGGGATAAATGTAAAGATCGGGAAGTGCCCCTTCCCCCACCCCCCCACAACAGTCCAGAATCTCATTACATGCCTACAGAAAGAATGGTTCACAAAATTCCAACTGATCACTATCGTACGCTTGTGGAAAGTAGGCCCCATAGAATTGCTCTAGTCATCGAAGAGAAAGGAGGTCCTACATCTTATTAAGGTAAATGCCATGGCTGTTTGTTCCTCGCATTATGGTGTCCGTTGACTTCTTTCAAAGCAGTGTATAATGTGCAGGTGTTTAGAGCTCTATATTCTAAGAACGAAGATGAAGTTTCAAGTTATTTGTGATGTTCTAATTTTTATTTTGAGTAGCCTTGGCTTGCTTACTAGAGAACAGATGTTTGGAGATGGTGGAATTTTGAATGGTCTGGAATGAATGTCTTCATTCTAGTGAGAATTACAATTCCAGTTATAATAAAATTAAAATCAAATTATTCATTCTATTAGGATAAATGTTTAGTATGCATGGAATTGTTTAGATTGTTTAGATATGTTTAGAAAACAGATTACTGTTTACATTTGGAGAATGAAAACAGTAATCTGATCATGAAAATCATAATTAAACTACAGGGGACAACCAAACACTTGATCCATAGTGCCAATGACGAAGTGGGTATGGAAGGAGAAATTTTCAGAAGAGAACAGTTGCATCAGGTCGTCGGAATTACCTACAGAAGAGTATACTCGGGCTATTCTTGACAGTATACTTGGAAAAGGACTAGTTAGGAAAAAAATCACAAATGTTGCTTTTGAAATCTTGTTGGAATTTCTTAATATTCTAGTAAAGGTGGAAATGTTTGTTAAATCTTTGTTCACAGCAAATGCGTTTTTCCAAGATGTTCAGTGCAATTGGAAAGAAGAAAGCGAGTTCAGTTTTGGACATTGGAATCATCGTGTTACTCGGTTGTAACAGATTCCTACGTCAAATAAATAAAAGAATATGTTGACACTTGATGAAGTGCAAAATTACCTATTACTGGGGTTATTCCAGTATTTCATCACAGAAGTTTGTGAATCTACTATGTATAGACTACAACAAAAATTAAGTTTAATGGAGGTATCAAAAATGTGGGAGAAATGTACAGAATTCGGAGAGCGATAAACAAACAATCAAAAACAAATTGTGTGACTGAATGGGACAAATAAATTTCAAGTTAGGGAAGATCTTAAAGAGAGGATTATAATTAACAATCCCCGGCATGGAACATCTGAGCGAGTGAGTTAAAGCAAATACCACCTGTGTGGTGAAGAAATTGTGCAACGTGAGTTCGAGCGTTCAGAGTGGTTGTGGTTGTGGGTTGCAACTAGCTGGGGTCACTCACAAAATCACAAATAAGAATTTTCGACTTCTATAACTTGGTTAAAAGATAACTCAGAGTGAAGTGTGAAGCTTTTTTTTATCGAAGCTTTTATGTTTAACTTTTTTTTTTTCGACCGAACAGCAGTTTTCCTTCCCCTGAAACTGCTGTATAGGCATGCGACTGCTAATACCGATCCTCTTCAACACATAATTTGGTGAGATATGCATCGAGAACAGCCTTCATTAAATACTTCGGTCAATTGCAGAACACAAGAAGTTCTGTTTGTCCGTACAACTGCAATCTCGTTCCTGACACTTGTTAGAAGCAATGTAGGTTATTTTTCCACTGATTAAACACTGGAGATATCTCACCTTTTGAGAAACTAGTCAGCTCTGCTGTTTACAAAATAGCTGTTCCAGCCAGACGGCCACTCACACTAAGCCCTTTATCGAACTCCGAAATATCCTTTGTTAACTTAAATAACAAAGGATATTTGATGATGATGATGATACTTGATGATGAATACTTCTGATTCATCATCAAGTTTGGTTCCGTCTACTGTTTTACTGTTATGCCTTCGAATGAAGAAGAGGAAATGTTTGAAATCCATCACCCTGCCTATAGAGAGAGAGAGAGGAAGAGAAATTCTAGATCTAATGCTCAGTAAACCAAATATATGTCGCACACTTGAGGCCTCCAAGTTTCCATGTGATGCGATGAATACATGAAATATATCCTGGGCTACAATCGGCTACCAACGAAATATAAATAACTATTTAGAGAAAAGTCTAATGAGTTTCACTTTAATAACTTAGAATATATCTGTGCAAAAATTATTTTACAGAAATAAAGTGAGGAATATATCTAGGCGATAATTTTCTAGACAGTTTGGATAGCTATCGTCGAAAAATGGCTTGATAAGTGCTTAGATTTTAAAAGACGTTAAAGATTAAAAATTTTTTTTTACAAAATTTAAAGCCTTAAACTGCATACATTGTCTCATGTAATTTTTCAGTTCCAATGTTTTGAACTAAAATTACTCGCTCATGTCAAAATTTATTATTTTATTACTTTTTTATTACATAGAGATAGAGAAGCAATAGTTTCACATTTTCTCGTACTTATTTGGATTCAGCGTTATAAAATTTAGAGGACTTGGGGAAAAAATGTCTTTTTTATATCTTACTCATAGTAATCCGTTTTCATTCCAAGAATATTTAAGCCCTTAATATGTCGCAATCAAACATTGTAAAATTGTATTGATACGTTATGCAGAGTTTACTTTCCAGGTGCACTTCATATCTGTGCTTATGTTAGAGTTTCACATGTTAGATATATCCTTTTCTTAAGCAAGTAGGGCATGAAAGATACGATGTCTATTAACTGAATTCAAGGTATCGTGAATTTCAACTTTACATTACACAATCTACTGAATTATTACGAAGTTTCCTCTTTCTCTATGACTAATGGAAGTTTGGAGAGATGCCATTAATGCAAGAGATATTTCGTTATAGCCTCACGTGGAGACGACAGATAGATATTTGAAATTTCCACTGATTTATTGGTCTCGGCTGGAGGAGCTCCATTATTTCGCTACATATCTTTACTGTCATTCTTCCCATTCGATTATTGCTAGAGAAATTTAGTCGAGTATTTATTACCACAGAAACAAAATGGTTCGACTCGCTCTAAAGATGGCAAATGCATCCCTTAATCAGAAAAGAGGGCAGGAATCAATTGAAGTCGTGAGCAAAAAAAAAGACAGCATACGACTGTGAAAATAAAATGGGTCAAAGAATAAATTGCTTTCGTTCAAGGTTAACACATGGTGACGCCTTTTGCGATTATATCTTCTCTATGGAAGTTCTGTGAAGAAGACAAGGCTGCTTGTAGCCACCATTATATGGCAGGATCATAAAGCGATCGGACAATACCAAGAGATGCTAGCAAGACATCTTTAGAGCACAATTGATGGTTACTGCCAGAAAGTGATGGATATTGGATTGATTTATTTTTGGAAAGCGATAACTCGTTCTTTGGTAACGGATGCATTTCAATGCCAACAATTCCCGTGTTATTTGCAAGAATTATTCGTCATGTCTCAAATTACTGATGAAATAAATACAAATTCACTTTTCCAAATCTCTCTCTCTCTCTCTCTCTCTTTGTTTCTTTCTTTCTCTTTCTCTCTCTCTCTCTCGGATTATTTCCGATTCCTTACTCCTTATAAAAACAATAAAAGACAATACCATTTTATTTATAAATAATATTATTTATAAATTATAATTTATAAATTATGAGCAAGGTGGTCTCCCGTTGCCTTCCTTGCCGTACTATATCCTATGAATGTAGCCTGTGTGTTCACGGGGCCGGTTTGCCTGCTTTGCGGGAGGAAAAACCCCAGGATAAACTGGTGGAAAGAATCCTGCAGTCCACTCCCAATAACGGCTAACTTGGCTATGGCTGAGGAAGATCCTTCAACTCCTCACGTCACCGATGAGAATCGAACCTAGGACACTTCTTCCCCAAGAATATGGTTGCGAAGCGCATAGCCGCATCGTCCACGCATAACCGCGTGGACGATGTTTTAATAGTCTAATATTTTTAATATAGCCGAGAAATATCTAGAATAAAAAATAATGCGATGGTTTGTGTTTATCACGTTATATTGTGAACAGAGGATAGTGAACAGCAAAAGAAATAGAAAAACGAAAAAACAACTAGAAAATGTATATCGAAAAAAAAAAAACACTCTCCTTGAAGTAGTTAAAAAATCTCCAAAACCATAATCATAATAATAATAATAATCGATATCTGAAAATACTACATAATAATAATAATAATAATAATAATAATAATAATAATAATAATAATAATAATAATATCATAAATATAGTGATTCAAGAAAACTGAGTTTTAATAATAATAATAATATTTTAAACGAATTAAATTGATTAATTTCACAAATAACTTATAATTATTTTAAATGATTATGTTTAATTTATAATTAATTCACTATTTATAAATCTTAGTTATACAATTTATCAGGAGTTGTGAACACTTTCGTAATCCTTGATATGGCGACAGGCAGACTAAAGATGATCGGCAAAATGAAAAGACTTTTCTCTGTCGAAAGAGATGTTTTTTCGATAACAAGATACATCCGGTATAAAGTAGAAGAGACAAATTTAGTTTCGATCTTGCTCTTTTTATTCTCTCTCTTGCGCCCTCATCTGTTTTTCCTCTAATGTATTTGGGTGAACGTTAACTATCCTGTCTCTACGCTCCTAATACGGACGTCTCACGGCATTATTTTGTTAGCAAGACCTTTTCTACAAATCTAATAGCAAATACGTTATGAACAGCGAAATGGAAGAGAAATGTTTTTTTTTTAAAAAAAAAAAAAAAAGACTTCAGAAAGTCTTAGCAATGTTTTTTTTTTTTTATTTCTGTCTTATAAGGAATAGTCTAGCCGTGAAATTTTTAATGGCAAAAACGATTTTTTTTTTATTCAATACAAGTATCGCTAGAACTTTTAAATTTAAAATTGATTTGGAACATTCACTCAATCAAAAGTTTCATACGCATGCGCAGATATCATTTTCGATTTACCTTAACGAGTTATCTCATTTATAAAACGACAGAAAAAGTATATAGAAATTGGATTCGTGGATTGCATTTTAAGTTCTGTTTATCTAAGATTAAAAATGGTATCGTAAGAATATTCTATTTCTTTTTAGCCTAGTTTCTTCAGTTATTAAAATGTTAAAAAAGATGAAATGCATGTAGTTGTTTTTATTAAATATATTTTGATAAATAATATTATTAAAGGCAATTGCTTATATTATGATGAATATTTCGATTATACTAAATGATATGGCTTTCTTATTTTATTAAACACTTTCTTAAATTCACTGCCGATCCATTGATCATATTCTTAAAACCAGGCAAAAAATAACAATGATTAGAATATTATAATTAGTTCACGAACACAGCCCACATCTTCTAACACGCCAACCACATTACAGTGAGGCCGATATGATCATCTCATTCTGGTCAGTTTCAACCCATTTCAACGCATCTTCTATTGTAATCTATAAAACCATATTCTAATATCACTCAAAACCATGTTAACGAAAATTTACTACGGTTTTGAGAATATTTGAGGTAAACAATCATTTAATTTTTTATGAATGTTTATTAAATAATAATCTAAAATTCTGAATTGATGGTAATATTGCTTTGTGTGCTGCCATCTGGTGCTTACATATGCTACCATTTCATGTTTCATGCTGTTTGAAAGCATTTAAAAACAAGATCACCATGCTCAATTCGGATACTCGGCTATATTTTCTTCTTTCGTTCATACCAAAAAACTTTGTTGTAAGTTTTTCGGTATGAACGAAATTACGTATAGAAGAGATGACAAAATAGGCACAGCCAGTTGTTGATATCTTAGCCTCATAATAGTTCTTGCGATCATAGTTTTAAAGCATTATAATGTATTAGGACAAATTAAATAATCTCCAAGGTTTATGTCAAGCTGACGGTTCAGAAATTGCAAAACGTTGCTGATATAATGGAGTAATTTATAAAACTAATAAATAACGAGGTCAAGAAATCTTTGTTTAAATTAAACTATATCAAGCATAATTAATCAATTAATATTAATATTTACTTTTAATTTTTAAATTAAGAAATATGTTGTTGACAATGGTAAATGTATATTGTTAAAATATCAATTGTTAATTTTTATTTATTAACATTTCACTAAAGTATTTATTGATGTCGTATTTATTAAGTTTTTTTTTTCAAGTTATTTGCTTAATTCTTCTTTGAAGTTATTTCTTTAGTTGTTTGTTTAAAATTAATTTATTTACTCTTTACTATATTTTATTTTTTGATAATCCATAGTTCAGTACTTTCGATTATCCATAATTTGAAAGACCCAACCATAAGATTTGTGCACACGAACCTCTGCTATATTTAAATATAAATAAATAACGAATTATGCAAATAAATAAAAAAGTTATTAATAAATTATAAAATAAATTTATTAATCTTTTTCATAAATATTGAAATAACCATAAATTTCTTTTCTTTTTTTTTAAAAACTATATTGTCTAAATACACCATATTTTTACAATAATAGCCATATATTAAATTTTCTACATTTAGAAACATGTTTTTATAATGCTTAAATTTCATATTAAAGTATTTTATCTGAATTTAAAAAAAACACATCTTTTATGTATTTGTAGTTCACATCTACAAGACAATAAATAAATCTTTTCCTGATTCTCTTGGATGATACCGTCTTCGTCTTTTAATTTCCTGAATATAAATGTGAATTCACACTTTATGTGAATTCATCATTATCAGATATTATTATTAGTAGTAAAAACAACAAGTGCAACAATAATGATAACTTCGGTACTGCACAAAAAAGCAATTTTATCACGATGTTTATTTTAACATTTTGAAATCGATCTCTCCAACCAACAACCATATAGTGCACCTCATCAGTATGCAGATGGCATTCTACTTATGCCCATACATAGGAACCATTAGTAGCCATGCATATTTTGCCGCATTTCGATTATAATATGCGATTCTACATTCATGTGAATGACGTACACAAATAGCTTCGCGTATTACATTCAAGGTGCATTACCTACAGAGTACATAATAAAGAATAAAGGAAATTATCTACAAATTGCAAGATGAATCCATCCACAGTTATTGCATATCTTATTACAGTTCTGCACTAAAGATATTTATTGAACAAACTAAGCTGGGTGCAATAATTCTAATGCCTTAAAATAAGACTCGGAAAATATGTATTTCCTGTTCGTGTTCTGGAGTATGGCTTTTGCCATCCGAACATACCTTTCTTTATAGTCTGTTTATCACTTTTTCTACAAGAACTGATCACATGATCCACCACTTATATTTCGTCTTTAAGCCCACTGAGCTTTAATTAACACATTGTCTGGCTTGCCTAAGTAATCATTCAACGCCCTCTGTTCTTCTGCTTGCTTGGCTTGCAAAAGTCCACTCCCTCTGTATTTCTGTGCAGAAATAATCGACCTCCATCTCCACGTGGATGCAACACATGGTTTATTGTAATTAATTATCGTGTTTTCCGATCAAGTACGTCTCAATCGGCTTTTCTCCAATCAATGATTCCTGCTGCGTATCTGATTACAAGAATGGTCCATGTATTGATTGCTTTTACAGTTCCTGCCTTTCTGAGCTTTGGCTTTAAAACTTTTCTGACTCTTTTCAAGCAGATGTTCAAAGACTGGTTTTAGTTTGATATGTGAGCCAAAATTTCTATTTCAAAAATTCCTAGCTATTTGTAGAATTCATCTTAGGAAAGGTTTTAATTCGGTTCCAATATACAAAGCTGATTCCATTTCTGTCTGTTATTTGTCACGAGCTGTGGACAATGTTGCATATTTATCAAGTTCAAATGTCTTCACTGAAGATCGGACTCTATGGAGAAATGACACTTCTCTAGATGATTTTCCAGGTAGTTTAAGATCATCCACATGAAACTTTGAAGTGATGTTAAAAGGATCAGTGACAGAATGAAGAAAAGAGATCATAATGAATCACCTCGGTAAATTCCTTTTTTGCTATTGATTTCATTCACTTTGTTTTCACTGAATATTAGCTGAGTTTTATTGTGTGGTCTTAGTTGCTGCTGCTGAAAATGATTATCAGGAATTTACTGATTGCACACATTTTAAATTTAGAGGTTATACCAGAAAAAACTGAACGCTTTTTTGCATTCAACATTAGATCTGTCGTTCGTTAAAACAAAACAAAAAATGTACATATAGCATGGATTAATTATGAAGCGAACTCCAGGAATATTGAGAAAAGGTGGAAGATGGTTTCCTAATGAAATTTCAGACATACGTCCACCTCCTGTGTCCTTAATCAAGTTCGTAGAATGCTAATAACTGCCAAACTTCTCTTAAGAGTTTGGAGTTCAGGATGAAGCAATCAAGATGTTTTTTAAATGATGTCATTGAGTTGAATGACAGACAACAATGCATGGGCAAAGTGAAAATAATACCAAGTTTTCTGTTAGGTAAATGATTGAAGAGTTTTTTATTTTTATAGTTTTCAAAAATTAACGTAAATGTGTGTATTTTAATAGGAATTCCACCTTCGACAAGTTGTAAACCTATCGGTCATCAATATTAGCTTCACAAACATCAATGTCACAGTGAGGACTCGAACCCACAGCTTAATGATGGAGAAACAGACATGCTATCCATTTACTCTGTCAACTAGGCGAACAGTCGATGATATGCAAATATTTCGCGTTATAATAAATCACTTTCACTGTCATTTACACTTATGTAAATATTGAAATCTTTAAAATAAATAGAATGGATAAAATATCGTTTGAAATCTTCAACGAGATATATTTATTATCTGTCTACATTTAAAGTATATGAATCACGAAGCGAAAACTATAAAATGAAAAAAAGATCTTCACTCATTCGTTGCCGATATCATTTTAGCTTTAGCAAATACAGCTTTCTATCTATTATTTTCTAAGAGACGTCTCAAAATAGAGCTCCTTGCGTTGTGGCCTGTCATTCACCTCCATGACGTCATTTAAAAAACATATTGATTGCGTCACCATGAACTTCCAATTATGTAAAGTTTTGAGTGAAGTTTGGCAGTTATTAGCATTCAACTTGATTAAAGACATTGGAGTTAGAAATATGTCTGAAATTTCATTATGAAAATAGAATCTTCCACATTTCCGTATATTCTTAGTGATGTTCGCTTTAACATTAAATCTATCGTTAAGGTATACGGTCATTTTATACTTAATGAAGCTCTCTTCAGTGACAGTTAATTCTTTCTGATATCAGAGCTTGGATATCCCTACTCTAACACTTGTTTTAGTTGAAAATGGGTGTTGTACCATCCCGTAAAAGCAGATATATTTTCTCTCATTTATTAGTTTGATTCTTATGAGTGGATTATTTATGCTTTCAACTCCTTAACTGTATTTGATTAATATTTATTAATAATAATGTATATTTATCATAACATACATGGAAATATATGCAAAACATGCATGCAAAATAAACTTCGCGAGCCAAAAACCATACTGCTGGTTAAACGAATGTAACCTTCTCTCCCAACGAAAGTATTGTATTCTGAAGATACTGTTAAAGTAGATATTGAAAAGATCAAATGAAATAATTTGTACATAATACGGAAATATGAGGCTGATTCTTTATTTACAGGAGAATGATTTCGAAGAGGAACAAGCAAGTGAAGTTGACTCATCACTTACGATTGCTGTCATCATTGTTTTCACCATCATCTTCTGCTTTGTACTCTCAGAACAGAAGTTGGTGGTGTACTTTCAATGGTATATTGGATATATGATAGTCTAGAAGATTAAAGTTTTCATGATTAGTTTCTAACCATCAAATTCCTGACTTTGAAGTCATCTATACTGTGGGCTTATGAAGTGAGGAACATCTATATCTAGGTTTTCGTTATCATCTTTTTCTTTCCATTTTTAGTTCAAATACTTTTGTTAATCTTTCGGTTACTAGTCTATTTAACTGACATACTGTTTAACTGAAATTAGATATGGTAACACTTTGAATGTAATGGTGCCAAGTTCCTTTCTAACAGCTTCGTTTTTAACATGAGTCTGCCATGATTGCCATCCGTTTAAACCATTTATCTTCGACTCACGTATCTGTGATCGTTGTCTTTATCATCAAAGACATATTAATGTTTTTCATTAACCATTTCATTCTTAACTCAACTCTTTTTAAGTTAAAATTGGTTTGGAAACCGTCTCATATGCTGCTATAACTTATGTACTGTTTTTAATCCTCTCGATTGAAGTTAAGTGGTCTCCTATGATGGTGAGAAGTGACAGAGTTTTTCTTTCTTTCTTTCCGGAATCTCGAAATTACAAGCATCAAGATAGACAGACAGAGAAGCAAACAAACAAACAAACAAACAATCCGAAATTAAGAGATATAATACACTTGCCCTCATAGTCATGTTTGCTTGGTTACGTAATTCAACAACCTATAAATTTATTCAATTAGATTTCCAAACCAGTTGAATAAATTTATAAGGAAAACGATCCTCGCTCATTTTGTTATCTATTTCCATATTTATTTTTTAATTTTCATTAACATAATTACCTGAAATGCTTTACTTGTTCTTATAAGTTCTGCTGGGTGACTGCACATAATGTTTTGTATTTTTCTGCCTATATTTCACCTCTTGCCAATAAATTATAATTATGTATTTTTGAACCCATCCAGACAATTGAAGTCTGAATGTTTTGCTATTTAAAATCTCCCAATATTCGTACAATCTGCCGATACTCGTACCTTAACATTATGTTTGGTGAATAATGAGGGCGACACTAAGTAATTCGATTTTCAATAAAAACAAAAAATAATTGGATTCTGTGCGAGGTTATTCAATCTCTAACGATCCAGGAACTCTTTCCGATTTGGCCCTTTGCCCAAACTTTCAATCCTCGGAAAATATAAAAACATCTCAAGTAATTTTGAAAAGTTTGGAGTAAAAAGTTAGGAGAGGAAGTACCGTAAGTAGGTACAATGACCTTACTCTTGGAGACATCCATTGGGAATTATTAAATACAGGAGAAAAGAAAAGTTATTTTATGATCAATAAACAGCGTGTCCTATTTCGATACTACTTCTTTTTGAGAGAGAGAGAGAGAGAGAGAGAGAGAGAGAGAGAGAGAGAGAGAGAGAGAGAGAGAGAGCAGTTTGAAGCACATTTCTTGTCCCCGTTTGCATGTTATCTGTATTTGACTATCGCTACAAGGAAGACAAAAATTAAACTGTTGGTAATCTGTAGAGTGGGAAGGTTATCGGAAGATATTTTATTTTCCTAGTAAAAAGGACTCTCTATGTTATGCAAGAGTTCAGGCGTCGACTATTTCATTAAATAGAACCATCGCGTCAGGAATGCACTTTCTTTGAAATTGGAATTCTTTTAACCGAGGATGATTATTGACTGGAAACAACTGCGTCCCTCTCTAGGCATATCCCTCCTTTATAGGAATTAAATTCTATGATGGAAAATCAAAGCCATACTATTAGTCAGACTTTAATGAGACCTCCAATGATAATTATCCCATTTCTTTCAGACTGACTGACCGATACTATCTCTATTGATGAAGCCTATAGAGTGAATTCCGATTTTTGTAAAGATAGTTTTTGTTCCCAATCCTATTCGCAATGAAATAGTATTGTTGATGAGCAAAATGTATTGTTGTTCCCATTAATGTACGAGTAGTATTATACCTTTATTGTATCATATTGTTAGAATTCCTGCATTATTGTTATTATAATTTATCCTTTCTCCACTTCTAAAAATCAGTTTTCATATAAAATTAGCAAGAAAAAAAAAGAGACTCGCTTGAATTGTTAATTATTGATGACGTTGAAAGATTTATTAAGAAATACGAAAATAAAAGAGAAACTTATCTCTGTCTCCACTTCTTCAATATGTTTACTTTAATCATTTTTATTCCAATATTGAAATAATTCAGGTAGACAGCCAACTAAATTTTGAACAAACTTTTGACAGTTTATGCTGGGAATGTCAGTTTTTTTTTTTTTTTTTGCCGGATAGGATATGACACTGTAGTTGTCAAAGGAAGGTAGAAGTAAGTTGCCGCACAAAAATAAACGAGCATAGGCAATGACGATAATAAACTGTTTTTCTTTTTAGAATTTTTTTAAGAATTAGTAATATATAAGATTTAATTATGTGCCGGTGTGAGGCTTTTTTATTCATTTAGTTTCACAAAGCTGAAATAAAATCCTTTGTAATTCTAACTCTTAACTGTAATTTTTTACTTTATGCATTGTAAATTGCTAAGCAAAATTGAAATAAAAAAATTTCAAATTGCCTCAAAAAGTATTAATAATCGTTCACATTATTTATTACCTCTGCCCATCTGCGGTTTTCTTTTTTCTTTCTTTCCTGATATAGTTTTGTTTACATTGATGGTTCACATTTCTTCCTAATGAAAACAAAATATTCTCTTAGTTCCATCTAGTGACGAAGTTGTAAGTTCATAAAATCAACAATTAAAATTTTAACACGGCTAATCGAATAAGCTTTGTAGTAAAATTTGGTTCAACTGAAGTAGAACCACCGCATATAATTGAGGAATTTATAGGATTGATCTATTTTTTAGCTTTCTTTGAATTAATGTAATTTTTTAAAAAAAATACAAAAAATCTTTCGTTTGGTAGAAGCAAGCATAACATAATAAAACACAAATATTATGTATTGTGGATACTTCATAAGATCTCATCTTAAAAAATAACGAATCAATTCTTTTTACTTGAATCTCTGTTCATTCTGTATTTTTCTGGTGTTAATCTGTTTATCACTACGTATAGATATTTTGTAAGAGTTTTTAACTTGGTAATTAAATAAAAAATTGTATTCGTAAGAAAATTATCATTTCAAGAGATAGGTAAAATTTTTAGTTCTTTTAAATTCATTGTTTCTATAATTCATCTTTCGGTATTGATATTTTTTCGTTATTGGTTTTATTCACGTTTTTTAGCTATCTGATATGTATTTCTAGACTCAGTTTTCGGTATCTTATGTCAAGCACTTTTAACTATATTCTATCTCAGCTCCGATCAAATCTTATGCGAAGTTTTTACCCTTTAAAATATTCACACAGGGATGTCAGATTGATATTCTTTAATTAAAATCTTCATTTAATTATACTTCTTTTAGCCTAGTTCTTATAAAGGGACTGCTCCATTGCCAAACTAGTTTTGCTTTTTAATCTAACAGTAGTAAATTCAAATACCATCTAGTTTCTAACTTTATTTTGAATGTAGCTCCATTTTTGTAAACTCAATTTAACTACATGGGTTAGACAAAATCTAACCCATGTAGTTGGATGAAATCGTGCACTTGGTCTACCATTGTTTGGAGAATGTCGTTGGATATCCGGAGAACATCATGACCTTCAAGTGGGTCATGGTTAAGGACGCAATTTGGCTACCGTCTTCGTTGTAAGATAGGGTGAGATTATCTCCCATGAGGTCTACATATTGCTTTTGTTAATTTCTTTTTAGCAGATTATTGAATAGAGGATGGTAATCTGCTATGTTTACTGAAAAAAGAAAGAAAACTAACAGAATGCCTTTACACTTTCAATTTATTCGTATGTTAGTAAATAAACAAGAAAACTTTATCCTTCTAAAGATCAATCCATTCACCACCACCACCACTAACTTTCCATTCATCCTCTGAACATAACACAGTGGCTCTAGAAGCATTGTCTGTTTCCACATCTCTGCCATGTGAGACGGGTTGAGTCCCTGTTTAGGAGACTTCAGGCAATTTAAATCTCCGGATTTTCATTTCTTTGCTGTATACCTGTAGAGGTACGTATTGTATGTCTGAAGAACTCTGTGTGTGTGTGTGTGTGTGTGTGTGTGTGTGTGTGTGTGTGTGTGTGTGTGTGTGTGTGTGTGTGTGTGTGTGTGTGTGTGTGTGTGTGTGTGTGTGTGTGTGTGTGTGTGTGTGTGTGTGTGTGTGTGTGTTCATGGGCTAGTTTGCCTATTTTGAGGGTTGAAAACTCGAGTTTCTTGGAAAAAACAAATCCTACCTCCGTATGAGACCAGTTAATTTATCATTTGAATGAAAAACCTGACAAAGGGTTTTCCTCACGTCGTAGAAAAGAGCAAAAATATAGAGGGATCCGCTTGAACGGTACAGTACAGCAGCAAGGCATAAACAGCGTTGGAGAAGAAAGGTAGTGCAAGGCAGGTCGATGTGAATCGAGTTGAAGTGGTATAACAGGAAGGGTTTCAACTCATTTCCGTAAATTAGCTTGTAACTAGTCGCGAACTGAGTATTCTACAACTCTGAATTTTTTATCGATCTACTGAATGTAGAAAATTCAAGCAAATGATAAGCCTAACAAATTCGAAACCGGAAATTTCTATTGCGTATAGAGATGAGAATACATTTCCCAATCAGGTTACATTCTGTAATGAAGGCATTTTACTAAGCTAAATTTGAGGAAGCGAATATGCGCAAATTGTAATGGACCTAAAATACCGAAAACTGCAAGGATCTAGCTTCCACTGATGAGACCTCATGCCATAACACGTGGGAATACACAAGCCGAAAGAATACTTGTTGTGCATAATTTGATATAAAGGCATATAAAAGTGAAGATAATCATTTCTAAAATTTAAAGTTCTTATGTCAGAATCATGAGATTTGATAGAGTACGTGGCTTGGCTATTTCCGCATATATTATGGCTGGTTGGAACCACTGGTACAAAATTGTTTTTGGTCTGTCGTTTCAGTAACTCTATTAATGTAACTGCTGAGTTTAAAAGTATTCTCTACAGTATTGTTGAGATATCTATATTTCTACGAAGTAAAAAATAAATAAATAAGATTAAAAAAAAACCTACGCAATATGTTTAAATCATATAAGAAACTTCAAGTTCCCTTTTCTTTGATGCATGATTTGTGGTATAAGGTAGCTTTATTATAATGAAGCGTTATAATCGCACCGAACATTTGTAACACTACTGTGTAACCCCCGTGCACACGCTATTTTGAAATAAATTAGTTGTTTCTTTATTCTCTAACAAATGTGCCCGGGAAAGTTAAACAATGCATTTAAATACCAAGTACACTGCTGTAGAACGATTTTTGTTGTAGATCTAATGTTTCTACTCACGAAATCCAAGGCATAATAATTGATCAGCTGCCAGGGAACGACTATCTAGCCTTTTAATAATCACATTTTGTCTCAATGCCAAAGTTCTAAAGCACTCTCTTGCATATTATATCAGTAAGATAAACCTCCGTACATGAGCCACTTCACTCTACAGCTGATACATTGTTTGACTTGTGACAGCCTGAGTAGTTCAGTTTCATTTAGAGTGCCACGGACAAGGAGCTCCCGCGTGCTCTCATTGTTGTCGATTATAACCCTTTCATTTCCAATTTATTTATTATTAATAAAGTTTCTCCTGCACTTTTTTTATTTTTTTAGAAACGGGAGTATATATGGACACGCGTATCGTGGTGTCCCTATATATATCGTGGTGGCAAATCGCTATCGTTATATTCTTTATAGAGAATAAATGGGGAAAATGAACGAAAATAAAGAAATAAAAGAGATCTGTTAAATCCATGTCGTTCGAAGTTGTCCCAGTCAAAAGAAAGTGTTTTTAGTTACCATTGGTACACACCTTTACCTTTAGTGTTTCAAAATATCAACCCCCCTTCCCTCCCCCTCATTACTACCCCTTCCTATGCTGTCAGAAATAGGAAGGTAAAGGGAGCGTACACTTTAATTGTTAGACGAAAACAGCACCATGCACATCATTACAAAAATACATCGATTGAATGTAATCGTTTACACGTAGAACGTACATTCAACAAATACAGTTCAGGGAATGGAAAAAATAATGAAATAAATCAAAATATTTTATATCTTTCGCTATTCATCTCATATGGACTCGACTACTCGTCTTATGTGACACCATGCAGGAAGAAATGCATACTCTGACGTGAAAAGAGAGGTATGTTTATGAACTAAGGGCGATATCTCCGCAGATAATGAAGCTTCTTGAAGGAAAAAAGATACTTCACACTGACGTGAAACGGAGCTGAAGGTGCTGGGAACCCTGTAATGTATTCTGCACTGATCGATACCATCTCTGCGATTTCAGTGGGTCGCACAACTAGCTAAAGTATTTGTTTCGGTCTTATTTTAAAAATCCTATCCTTTACATGTGTGTGTGTGTGACTGCATGACATATCGAAAAGATCTGAAATACTACGAAAAAAAAAAACACTCTATCCCCCCCCCTTTCGTATATTTGAAGTGTGGGATAATCAATATAGCCTTTGATTCCGCAGTTACTACACGTGCCTAAATAGTTTATAATTGGCGAGATGGCCGTGACAATGCAGTCTTTATGGTGCCCTTTTTTATCACTCAGATTACCCTGTGATACAAAGTTTTAAAACAATACACATCTTTATCTTATTTGACTGGAAGGTTGCAGATAGCTAAATTCCAATCTGTTAACTTCTCTTGTTTATGTATGACAAAGAATGAGCAGTTTGGTTTTCAGCTGCCTGGAAAAAGTACTCGCTATTATCATTACATATTCTCGAAAGAAACAACAACAACAACAACACAATCTTTTAAAGTTTAAATTTAATTTCACTAACAGACTCAATACTCTTCCATGATTAATATGCGAAACTTATAAACTTATCAAAATCATATCTAAATACATCGTGCATCATGCCAAGGAAATTGATTTCATGCAACTTGTTTCTAAATTATAAGGAAAAGTAAAAGAATCGGATACAGTTTCTGTATTGTTGATTTTTGAAATCCCTAGACAACATTGCATATTAGGACATTCCACAGCAATCATTCACTTTCGTTGTTCAGATTGATCACAAGGAAGAGCATTGATATAAATGTCATTGCAAATTGTTTATTTTCAGATAAGCTTCATGCAGTAACGCTCCTGAATTTCCACGATCGATTGTTTCGGAGAAGACAATTGAAGCCTCCAAAGATGAAATTGCAAAAAAAAAAAAAATTACGAAACAGTTATCGCTTCCTATTACTATAAAATGAAAACAAAAATTATCTGACACAAGCACATTACTTATTAGTTTTGTCACACTAAATCTTCCTAATGAATGCAATATTCCTTGTGCAGAACAAGAATTTCAATTTTTTTTATTTATTTATTATTATTATTTATTTATTTTTTTTTTTTTTGGCTAGATGGGCGAAGCAAGAATGCTTTTCATATTTCCAGTTATCTGAAAAGAAAACGTATGTATAGGGTAATATAGCGCTATAAGCTCCGATCATGGCAGGAGGTAACAGCAATAGCCGAGCCTCAGTTAAAACTTCATTGGCTATAGCATTGCCATCCATTACCCTCCCTGGGTACCCATTTTAGTCCCCTCGTACGACATGGAGTGGCGATTTTTAAGTAAATCCCTCTAAAAATTAAGACGATCCCCCGGACCTCTCCCTACGAGTGGCCGAAAGATCGTCCAATTGGTTCCACTCAGTGGCGCCCCCCCCCCCCCACCACCACTCAGCAGAACCGCTCAAATTCCAGGGAAAGGTCTCCACTGACAAGGCCCGTCACGGGTCACTCCAGAGAACACCCTCCCCAGAGACTCAAAATGCTCTCTCAAGGCAATTCCTCCCCCCCCCTCACCGGGAGCAAAATTCCATAAGAGAGCGAAACTCTGCGTCCCATTTTAGTCGCCTCTTACGACATGCATGGGCTACAGTGGGGATGATATGTAAGTAAAGCCCTTTCTAAAAATTAAGACTATCCCCCAGACCACTCCCTACGAGTGGCCGAAAAGCCGTCCAACTCAGCGTTGGTTCCACTCTGTGACAGGACCTCCCACCACAACCGATCATATTCCAGGGAAAAGCATCCACCGACAGCGCCCTCGCAGGCCACACCCTCCCCACCGAATCAAAATGCTCTCTCAGGGCAACCCCCCCCCGAAATCTAAGCCCCTCACCGTGAGCAAAATCCCTGAAGAAACCTAAGAGAGCGAAATCTCGAAACTCTGCGTCCATTTTAGGCGCCTCTTACGACATAAGAGGCGTAATGCATTTCGTAAGAGGCTTACAGCGGCGCTGTTCTTAGCTTGGCCACCACACGGGATAATTTCAATTTCAAATATTTCACTACTTATTTTAGGTTTAATTATATGAAAAAATTATTGGTATCTTCGATCAGGTTGTAACCAATTTATGTGTTTATCAAGAATTTTTTTGGAGGTTTACCCAATTTTTGAAAATCATCGTGAGGGACTTACAGCGGCGCTGTTCTTAGCTTGGCCAACACACGGGATAATTTCAATTTCCTTATTATCCTTATAAGGACTGGCTTAAAGGGGCGAAGCAAGAATGCTTTTCATCTTCCCCGTTATCTGTAGAGGACAGTGTATGGATAAGGTGTTATTGAGCTATTAAAGCTCTGATCATGGCAGGAAGCTCTGATCATGGCAGAGGGTAACAGCAATAGCCGAGCCTCAGTTAGAACTTCATTGGCTACAGCATTGCAATACATTACCCTCCAAGGGTATTGGATTGAATGAATCCAATAATCAATTTCAATTTCAAATATTTCACTACTTATTTTAGGTTTAATTATACGAAAAAATTATTGGTGTTTTCGATCAGGTTGTAACCAGTTTATGTATTTATTAATATTTTTTTGAGGTTTACCCACATTTTTAAAATAATAATAAAATACTTTAATAAATGCCTTCAGATTAATAAGAATAAAAATTGAAATATGATAATAATAATAATAATAATAATAGAAATACAGAATATGTTGTTGCATGTCATTTATAACAAAATGCAATAAATGGATTTAGTTATAAAGAATTTTATGAACTCCGTGTAATTAATTAATCAAGAAGGATTAATGGTTGTCGTAATTTAATGCTGAAGTGAGAGAAAGTAATGCGTCATGCGCCTGAAATATGAGGATCCCTCAAGAAGTGATTCTTCATAAGAATTGGAAGTTTGTTGCATAGTGTTGGTGATTAATATGCTGAAGCTATTTATACAGGCTAAGTTGCGAATTTCAGACACTGACCTGAGATATTTACTCTTGAAATCGATACTGATGTAATGTACGCACTACTATATAAAAGTATTTGGAGGCTATGGAAAACAACCCTACATCTTCGACTAATAGACATTTAGAAGGTGAAAATTAGTAAGCTACACAATGAATTGAAACAGTATTCATTTTATTGATAACAGTCATCAAAACGTGATTTTGGCTTAATACCATTACGTCACAACTGCCATTGCATTGCGTTAATTTTATTCTATTAAGTTACTCAATGATAATTGCAAAAATTCTTATGTACATATCTTATTTAATCTCAATAGTAAAGTTTATTTGTTTATTATAATATATATACGTCGTTTATAATAAAAATACGAATATAATAAAATTTAATATCAAATATTTTTAAAAATATAATTATAATAATATAATAAAACAACTTTATATAAAAATAAGAATATTTTAAATAATAATAATAATAATAATAATAATAATAATAATAATAATAATAATAATAATAATAATAAATACGCTGCTCAGGTCATTGTAGGATTATGTAAACATAATCCTAATATTGTAAAAATATATAAAAATAAGAATATTTTAAATAATAATAAATACGCTGCTCAGGTCATTGTTTACATAATCCTAATTACAATATTAGGATTATGTAAACATAATCCTAATATTGTAAGAATATTGTAGGAAAATGTAAATGAAATAAACATTTTCGAAGTCATTTTTGGCTTAGGAAGATGTTTCATACCATTAAAGTATATAGTTAGATATATTATATATTATATTTTGGCTTATATAAGAAGATGTTGGTTTTGAAGGAAAAAGTCCTTTTTGGGACTTCCAGGGTAAAATGACAATGCTGTAGCCAATGAAGTTTTAACTGAGGTTCGGCTATTGCCGTTACCCAGCCATGACTAGGGCTTTTTTAGCTCAATAACACTCCATCCACACAGATTTACTTCATTCAGATGACGGGATAAAGAGTCAAGGACTCAGTCCATCGCCCAGTTCTATATATACATATTAGGGTTATAATATATTATAATTATATATATATATTAGGGTTATAATATTATATATTAGGGTTACCAAGTAATTTTATAAATTTGGTTATTTTACTCCTAATCCCAAGTAAGCAAACAGTTAAGTTTGCACCTGAATGTAGTTCAAGTCTAAAGGTGGTGCAACACCAGGGCAACTCTTTGTAAAGGTGGATAAATCTCTGATCACTGTTCTTAGTATTTTCCATAATGTAAAGCACGTCTCACTAAGAGATGTATACTGCAATACATTATGGGTGGGGTGACTACGCAGACTGGTTTCAACCTTTTTTGAGGTCTCCTCAGTGAGTAGCTAGACCCTAAATAAATACTAAGGCTATCCTTATAAGGAGTGGCTTAAAGGGGCGAAGCAAGAATGCTTTTCATCTTCCCCTTTGTCTGTAGAGGACAGTGTAGGGATAAGGTGTTTTTGAGCTATTAAAGCTCTGATCATGGTAAGAGGGTAACAGCAATATCCCATCCCAGCCTCAGTTAGAACTTCATTGGCTACAGCATTGCCATCCATTACCTTCCCAGGGTTTCATCCTTCTCCGATATCTAAGAATATCGGTCTCCTAAATCCTAAATAAATACCATTAGTAATCAAATTATCAACTTTACCTATATAAGTTGCAACTAGGTGTTTTTATTTTGAATAAGATTCTCTGGAGGAAATAAAGATTTAAAAAAGTTTTTTTACATTGCCTAATGTATATTAGGGTTACCAAGTAATTTTATAAACTCAGCTATTTTACTCCTAATCCCAAGTAAGCAAACAGTTAAGTTTGTGCCTGAACGTAGTTCAAGTCTAAAGGTGGTGCAACACCAGGTCAACTCATTGTAAAGGTGGCTATATATATATATATATATACAGGGTGTTCGGGATAAATTTGACAGTTTCGTAAGGAAAAAGAAAATCTTCTTTGTATCTATTAAATTTAATGAATTGACAAAAAAACATTACAGGCAGAGTTAATTACAATACTATCAACAAGATTTACTCAAAATAACCACCATTAGCATCGATCACAGCTTCAATTCTGCTTCGGAACCTCGAACAAGCTGATGCTGCAGTCTCCCTGGGAAGGGCCGCAAAAACTGTTTTAATTTTATCCATTAACTGGGCTTTTGTATTACTGGAAGTGCGATTGGTGTCTTTTTCAACTGCGCCCCATACAAAATAATCCATGGGGTTAAGGTCTGGGGAGTTTGGAGGCCAAACATTTGGACTGGTGAAGTCGTAGAAATTTTCAGACAACCATTTTTGACTTTTCCCAGAGGTGTGGCAAGGGGCCGAATCCTGCTGCCATACATACGGCCTACCATTGGCTACCCTTGTTATCCAGGGCTTGACTACAGTTAGCAACTCCACGAACAAAGCCCGAATTCCAATGCCAGGGTTCTTCAACACCTGTTCCTGCAGATTTGCGAGGAATTCTGCTGTACGAACGCAATCAGATCGTCTGCTAGGGATCTTTCTTCTTGCTACATCCTCGTAGTCACCATTGCAAGTCTCTAGTTCATGCCTGATTGTTTTTACTGTATTCAGGGAGCATTGGGCAGCAGTCGTAATATCCTTATTTTGATGGCGGGCACGAATCATCATGATACAAGTTATTCTCTTCCATGATTCAGGTGGGTTCCAGCTATCCATCCTTTCTGACATCTTGTATATGAATGAAGAAGGGTCCAAACTTTTAAATGAAGAGAAGTGTGTGTTAATACATGTAACTTACGGAAAAATATAATTAATTATAAATATGTCAAATTTATCCCGAACACCCTGTATATATATATATATAAAATTTGCGCCTGAAGTATCTTCAGGACTGAGGCAACTCGTGGTAAAGGTGGTATAAGTTCTCATCACTTGCCTTACTATCCCATAATGCAAAGCACATCTCCTTGCGGACATGTATGATGCTGTGCATTATGGGAAGGGCCAGTACCCAGATCGGTTTCGACCTTTATTTAGGTCTCATCAATGGGAACCAGATCCAGAGGTGGTGATACTAAGATGGAAGTAATGTCGAGTCATATTTCCCTATACGAGTTGCCAAAGGGTGTCGCACTCTAGTATTGAAATACTCTGGATTAGAGATGTAAGGTATATCTAATCATCATGGGATACAAAGGCAGGTGATGAGAACTTATACCACCTTTACTACGAGTTTCCCCAGTCGTGAAAGTACTTCAGGAGCAAACTATATTTACTTATCCTTGGATAAAAGATAAAATGCAATATATAATTATTAGCATAGTAAAGTGAAAAATCTTCCATAAATATATCTCTAATCCAGAAAATTTTAATAATAGAATGTGACACCCTTCGGTAAATCGTATAGGTAAATATGACTTCTCGATTACTTCCGTATTAGTATCATGGGATTCATTCAATCCAATACTCTTGGAGGGTAAACGGATGGCAATGTTGTAGCCAATGAAGTTCTAACTGAGGCTCGGCTTTTGCTGTTACCCTCCTGCCATGATCAGAGCTTTAATAGCTCAATAACACCTTATCCCTACACTGTCCTCTACAGATAACGGGGAAGATAAAAAGCATTCTTGCTTCGCCCCTTTAAGCCAGTCCTTATAAGGACTATAAGGATTAGTATCATGGTGGAGAGGTCTAAGTCCTTTTTAGGACTTCTAAGGTAACAAATGGCGATGCTATAGCCAATGAAGTTTTAACTGAGGCTTGGCTATTGCCGTTACCCAGCCATGACTAGAGCTTTTTAGCTCAACAACACTCCATCCATACAGATACAGATTTACTTCATTCAGATGACGGGATAAAGAGTCAAGGACTCAGTCCATCTCCAAGTTCTTTTAAGAACTTTAATTAGTATCATGGTTGAGGGCGATTGAGGAAGAATCAATCGACCGTGAGATGCGGTGATTGATTCATTCAATCCAATACTCTTGGAGGGTAATGGATGGCAATGCTGTAGCCAGTGAAGTTCTAACTGAGGCTCGGCTATTGCTGTTACTCTCCTGCCATGATCAGAGCTTTAATTGCTCAATAACACCTTATCCCTACACTGTCCTCTACAGATAACGGGGAATATGAAAAGCATTCTTGCTTCGCCTCTTTAAGCCAGTCCTTATCCTTATAAGGACTATTAGTATCATTTGACTGGAGGGAGGATTGATTCATTCAATCCAATACTCTTGGAGGGTAATGGATGGCAATGCTGTAGCCAATGAAGTTCTAACTGAGGCTCGGCTATTGCTGTTACCCTCCTGCCATGATCAGAGCTTTAATTGCTCAATAACACCTTATCCCTACACTGTCCTCTACAGATAACGGGGAATATGAAAAGCATTCTTGCTTCGCCCCTTTAAGCCAGTCCTTATAAGGATTAGTATCATTTAAGGGGTCATGGTCGGAATCAATCGACCGTGAGATGCGGTGATTGATTCATTCAATCCAATACCCTTGGAGGGTAATGGATAGCAATGCTGTAGCTAATGAAGCTCTAACTGACGCTCGGCTATTGATGTTACCTTCCTGCCATGATCAGAGCTTTAATAATAGCTCAATAAACTTATCCCTACACTGTCCGCTACAGATTACGGGGAATATGAAAAGCATTCTTGCTTCTCCCCTTTAAGCCAGTCCTTATAAGAGAGAGATTAGTATCATCGTTAATGCGATGTTGTTGGATTAATACCTTTGCAGGGTAATGGATGGCAATGTTGTAGCCAATGAAGTTCTAACTGAGGCTCGGCTATTGCTGTTACCTTCCTGCCATGATCAGAACTTTAAATAGCTCAATAACACCTTATCCTTACACTGTCCTCTACAGATAACGGGGAAGATGAAAAGCATTCTTGCTTCGCCCATTTAAGCCAGTCCTTATAAGGACTTAGTATCACCATCTCTGGATCTGGCTACCACTGGTGAAACCCCTGTGGGTTGGAAGCGTGGATGATGGATGGCAATGCTGTAGCCAATGAAGTTAACTGAGGCACGGCTGTTGCTGTTATCCCTCAGGCGAAATATGAGCAGTTCTACTTGGCGATGTGGTGAGCCTGCCACTGGATAGATGCCAAACGCTGTGACAGTATGAGCCTGTTACTGAGGGGATCAACGCTGAGTTTTGCTCCTTGGATCGTTGGGTTATCCGGGGGGATCTCACGAGTTTTTGGAGAGGTAACCTCGCACTTAATACAGGGAAACCAGTCTGGATAGTGGCCCTTCCCTTAATGCATAGCATTATACATGCCTGCAAGGAGATGTGCTTTGCACTATGGGAAATACTAAGAAGACAAGTGATGAGAGTTTAGTCCACCTTTACCACGTGTTGTCCCAGTCCTGAAAGTACTTCAGGCGCAAACTTTGTTCTCTTAGACTTGGATAAAGGATAAAACTCACTATATGATTACGATATTACATTTATTCTTCGTGAGGGGTAGGAATTTTTTTCCTATTTTATTAATTTAATTTATTTTTTACATAGTCCGGAAACTCAGCTCTAGAGCCAAAAATGTAACATTTTTCAAGTTCTTCAGGCTTGCAATAAGTGGAAAGGTAGTCATATACAGAACGATGAAATTCATCTCAGACAAAATCACAAACATCTACATGCCCATGACAGAATTCGAACCTTCAGCCTGTTGGTTGGAAAACAAATACACTAACCACTCGGCAAACCAAACTGTTATTGTCAGCTGTTGAGTATAGCAACCAGAAAGTTGTGATTAGGGCAGCATATGAAGTTAGGCTCTTTTTATTATACGGAAGCTTATTTACATAGAAATGGTGCATTGCTTTTCCATATGCATCCTTGTAATTACTTGTAACGTATGTTGTGAATATCTGATTTGATATGAAATAGTCATTACTGTTCTGTATTTTCTGGAAAAGTAATGTCATAGCATGATAGCATAATGTCTGGGAATTGGTATAGTCATAAGTCGATTGTTTGCAAATAGTGATGGCTGGAAAATATTTTAGAATTCCAGAGCTGTTACTAGTCTTTTTTGTGACGGGTTAGTTTCTTCCTTAAATATTGTGGAGCAGAACCACAGCAAGATATGTTAGGTTAGGTTTTTTTTTTTTAATTTCATTAATTATTTTTTTATATTCCCGACAGCGAGGATATAGGCCTATAATTGTGAATTTCATCGGATTTTTCTTTTTTATGTAATGGAGTTATCACTACTGTTTTTAGATCTAGTGGTATGCTGCATTTCTGAAAAATTAGGTTTAACAATTTGAGTATTACTGGCCATAAGGTGGAGTGTTGCATTTTGATATCTCTTGGTCGCAAATAGATGATCAAATCCAGGGGATGCTTTAAAATTGATTTTAGAGATAGACGATTACAAATATTTTTGTGATATCTGGGAAGAAACAAAGACTCTAATTTTGGGTGTGGATAATGTTGATGTTTGAGTTTTCAAGATCGGGTATAGTTCGCCTTAAGTTTGCAATTTGTTCCTTGAAAGTATCATTAAATTTTTGCGCTAGTTGCATAAATCTTGTTTGGCAACGCCCTGAATAACGGTTGTTGTGAAGGGAGGGAGGTAGAGTTTTATTGAGCGTTTCGTTTATTATTGTTTGGTCCCTTTTAGTTTTTACTTAATTTAATTTAATTTTATCAGCCTTTTTTATATATTATTTAACTATCCTACTATTTAGCTTTAATTTTAAAAGGAAGAATTATATATAGGGAAATAATAATTTACTTATGGAAAAAAAGGGGAAAACATTCTTATATCGTAGAATTCACCTTAGATATTAGGCCCAGAGTCCAGACTTCCACAACTGTAATGAGTCGTATCTAACCGAGATATTTAGATCAAAAGACACAGTTATTGCAGCAGACAGTGCATACAATCTGTGCCTGACAGTATTTGAATCCAAAAAGTATTAATTTCTTTTAAAAAGTTGGTAAGATTTAATCTTGGATAATACAATAGAAGAAAGAACGAAGTACTGCTGGGTTCGGTATGCCATGAGAATACTTATTTTCGAATTTTATTTTATTTTATTTTATCTTTTTTTTTTTTTCTATTTCATAGGTAAATCGAAATTTATAGGGACAAATAACAACAATCTTGATTTATATGACTCATATGAAATAGGATATTTATTTATTGCTGCATATTTGAAAACCTACAGTAGGCTAGAAGTTCCTCCCACCACACACACACACACGCACGCACGCACGCACAAACACACACATTCTTTCATACGACTCTTAGTACCTTATATTTTGTATTTCTGCTGAATAGCAGTAATAGAAAATTTGAATTGTTTCAATGTGAAGGAGCATAAAGTGTCCCACCAAATTTTTACTCATACTGGCGACTGCCAATTTCCAAGGAAAAGTGCACTTTTCTTTGGAGATAATGAATGAAAGAAGACCCTACTCTTCTTTCATGATTATTTTCCAAAAACACAATAAGAGTTACAGTTGCAATATTTCTTTTCCAACTTTCAACCATGTATTATTATTATTATTATTATTATTATTATTATTATTATTATTATTATTATTATTATTGAAATTAGTTTTACCAAGATAATTTGGATATCGACGAACTTAATGTTTATTATGTAGACTGTTTTGCAACAGCTGTTCCAAAGTTATTCCCAAACTTTTAATACGCCACTCTTGTGCAACACAGGTTTCAAAAGTAGATGCAGAATCCATTAATTTAGTTAAACTTAGTTAATTTAGCTAAATCAGGACTTGATGAATATACTGTATAAGCAGTAATAATAATAATAATACCAGCAAATAAAAAGGTTTTAAATTAAATATTTTACTTAGATTTTATGTTTTTCCCTTTCTTTTTTTTTCTAATAGATAAAAGGATACAAATTATCTTTGATTCTTTAGATTTTATTTTTATTCCTTCTTTAAACGATTTTAGAAATATAAGCTCTAAATCTGAAGTTTTCATGACTCATTTCAAAAGGCACTTCTTCAGTATCTTCATTATTCGGAAAAGTATAGACAAACAGACAGACAGAGACAGAGAATTAGAATCGCTTTTTAGAGTACCATCCACCTCTTTGACAGCACGAAAGATCTGACATTAACAATATCGTCAAGATTTCTTTTCTGCACAATTTGATTAGTGGGATTGCTTTAACTGCGTGCATACAAAGAATTTCACTTGTTTTCTCTTATTCGATTCTAGAATGTCATCCAAAATATGGATGTTCTTTCAAACTTATTGCGAGAGGTTTAAGAAAAACTTCATCGGCAGTTGTATCACTCGTTCAAATGTGTTTGTTCTCTTGATTTTCTGTCTTCGCGACTGTCTAACATACCACAAGGATATTGCGACATCCTTGCGATATTCACAAAGGACATAGCAACACTTGTCATTGAGTTGGAAAGATCGGGGTTCTAATTGCATCTCGAAAGCGAGCAACGTTTGGCCTTTATAAGGACTTTCTTTCAACTGGATGTGATTTAGCCGTTCACATACGAAAGTCGTAGAAAACCTTCATGAAACTCGGCGTTTTCATCCTGTAAAATTGGCCAACTAACCGGAGCACCCACTGAACTAACATAATAAACTGGTTTGATATCCTTGGCTGATTATTCCTTCTCAAAGTTTTTTTTTTCTATCTTTTTCCCTTTTGCCTCATTTTGACTGGCTATTTTTTTTTTCTGAGGATGTTTGGGAACATTTCTTACCATAGGAGGAATTTCTTGTCACAAAATTTTCAAGGCCATCATTTTGACCTCAATCATTTAATAAATCCATATTACTACACTCACTCTTATTATGTTATGGTGATTTGTTGCAATTTGTTTGTTTGTCAGCTTAGAGCAAAATGTTTTAACCGCATGAAATAAAATATTAAATAGAAATATTAGATATCAAATCTTGGGTAGTTAAATGGATAGCATACCCATTGTGCAACCACGAATCCCACCGTGAGCATTGATGTGTAAAATACCATGTTATGGACGAACTTGTATAATTCATTGATTTTATAAACTTAAGTATATTTAGTAAATAAAAAAAATGTGAACTAACTGTATTTTTTTTCATCAGCACAAAAGCAAAAAGAAATACAATAAAGCATTCTACAGTCATGTGTCGCGTTGTGACATCCATCAATCAAGAGACTGCAGTTATAGAATACAGATCAACATGTCTCAGGTTGAAATGTGAAAGACATTATCATTACTAAGTACTTGTAAGGCTCCAGAAGAGGGGTTATTCTAAGAGATGAAATTTTTCAGCTTCCTGTAAAGAAATTGCTAAAGTAGTTTGCAAGTAGACGTGGAAAAGATAGAGATGGGTCGATAAAAATGATTTGTGAGAAGTTAAGAACCATATGTTTTGGTCGGAATAAAGAAGATCGAAGATACACATTCGAATTTGATAGTTAAACGTTTTGTTCAAATTTCCACTTTTTAAAATCAAAGGGCAATTTACAGTTGCTTTTATTTGAGCATATGCATTTTCTGATAAAAATTCTAAAATTCAAAATTCTGTAACGTAACATTCCAAATGCAGCGTCACATTCTCCAAATGTCTGTTTGGTCTGTTAGTTGAGCTGCATCATCTGCATATTGATAGATTTCACTTTGCTTGGGCAATGTTTTGAATGTCAATTATGTATATGTTAAAACAGTTTGAGTGATAACATTGAGGGACTGCGTGCTGTATTTGTATTCCCCGGCTGTGATATGTGCATATGTTTGTTAGTTGGATTCTGTCTGTGAGATAATTCCTAAACTAGGTATGCAATGTTTCTCTTATTCCGAATTAAGTAAAGTTGATAGGCAGCACTTCATGGTCAAGTGTATCAAAAGCTTTGGTAAAATCAAGACATATGAGGATAGCAAATTTGTTTATATCAAGAGCTTTATTTAGTTCGTTTGTAATGTTTTTTAGTAACATGGGTGTTCTCTTCGTTTTCTGGAAATAGAACTGCTTTTGTGAGATGATGCTATTTCTGTGAGTAGTTTTGTAGTATGGTGTGCATTAATTTTTCAAGAAGTTTAGAGATGAACTTTTACTAAGTCTTTTTTTCGACCGGTTCCCAAGTTAGTCAATCGCTGGCAAGGACAAGCGAGTTTTTTGTACCATAAACTCAAGAAAATCGACCGTAGAACCCGCCGCACTATTTTTAGAAAGTAAACACAGTGTTAAGATTAGGGACCACGAGATGGTAGCACATCCCAGCTTCCTCTCTTCACTGGGTGACATGTATAATTAGTGATAGTCTTGGGCCAAGTATCTCTGATTGGCTATCATTGGAAATTGAACTTCCGCTTCAGTCTCCAAAAGTCAGATAGGGTTAAAACAGTCTCGTATACGAGAATAAAGGGCGTTAGCTGATTTATTTTTGTAAATAGGCCTAGACGTAACTATCACCGGTTTTAGATGTTTCGTAATAGCGCCGGTGTCGCATATCATGTTCAAAAGTTTCAGAACTAAAGGATTTATTCATTCAAAATGTGTTAAGAGGTCTATGAGACTGATTCTTTCAGTCTCATAGACTGATTTTTCAGTTCCTGGGCTCGTCTTTCGCTTTAATTGAGAAAGGGCATCTTTCAGTTCCAATTTGGATACAGGAGGTAAATACTTGGCTTTCTGTTGACCTTGGGTTAAGAGTTTTGTGTTGGGCCTAATGGGGAAAGTATATTTTTTGAGTTGTATGATGTTGTTTATGAAGTCGTAGTTAAATGATTCTGCGAATTGCTTCTAGTTCTTCTCTTGGCTGAAATTTTTAGTGATAAAATCTTGTTGGGAGGTTTTCCTTTTTCGGCATAATAATTCATTAAGTGTAGACCATGTTTCTTTCGTATTGGCACTATATTCCGAGTTCTGAAAGTAGTCTTTTTTTTGCGCTCCTAATTTTAGTCGTTAGTTGGTTTCTTGTGTTTTCATATAATGCTTGTAGGTGAATGTTGTTTGGTGACTTTATTTTTTCACTTTCTTCCACAGAACGTCTTTTATTGCAGTGCTTCTAAGGATGGCCTCATTTATCCGTGGATTATTTGGTTATTATCTCCTGTTTCTCGAGTGTTTTATTGCCTTTCAGTATATATGTAAGCAGAAATTTGAGGCTGTCATATAAAGTTATTGGATCGTTTAGAGTAAGTAGCTTGTTCCATCTGTCTTTTATAAGGTTATCAGCGATACTTTTTTTACTCTGATTGCAGAGTGTGCAGTTTATCTGGTTGGGTTTTATAGCATGTGGACATGTAAAGGTGGCATTGTGGAATGCGATAAAGTAGTGGTCAGCTAATTTAGTGGTGATTACCGATTATATGCGTTGAAAGGCGCTCGTAATGTTGATGTGGTCTACGCATGATTTTGTTAGTAAATCATTAAGTATTTCTTCTCTTGTTGGGGACTTTATGGTAGGAGTTTATGTTGTACTTGCTTAATATGTCAAGATATGTGTTGGTGGTTGGAAGGCACGGTTAAGGATAGTTATGTTAGTGTCACCTATTAAGTCTGTATGTCGCGCGATTGTTAATGCCATTTAGCCATGTTTGTAATTCTTGAATGAAGCTGAGTGTGTTTCTATCTGGAGGGGGGGGGGGTATATTGTGTCTATCGCGTATTTGTGGTTGTGTCTGTCGTTAGTGGTGATTTCCAAGAGTAAAATTTCTGCATGTTCGAACGTGGTTATGATTTCGGTCACACTTTGCTTTTCATTTACAAACGTGATACTCTTTTGCGGGGTCTACATACGGTAGGAGTGGTAAATGCTAATATTACACGCGGTCGATTTTGTATCACATATACAAACTTCGGTCAGGATTAGAACATCGATATATGTCAGGTGGTTGTTGAGCAGGGTTGATAGTGCAAGCCAGTATGTCTTTATGCTTCTTATGTTAGTGTGTAGTATGCTAAGTTCAGAATTTGTGCACAATTTGTGTATCCACTTATTTAAAGATTCAAAATAAAACCGTTAACATTTGCCTGACGAATATGTTCGGCAGGAAGTATTGAAGCCATATTAGTGTGGGAAAATGCTGTAACACTTGCGCTCTGTAGTGTAGAAAGGCAATGGGGAATAAACACTGCATTGCGAGACAATTACCCGAATGTGGGAATTTCTGTGCTTTCACATAAAGGCCTGGATATCTCCAGTCCATAGAAACGTATAGTTTTATTCTGATTTTGTTTTCCATGCTTGATACAATACGTTTTTATAGGGTCCAGTTTTCTGTCATGCAGACTGGATTCGAGGGTTGCCTGTTATTGAGGATTGACGTTGTTGGCTTTGCTTTCTTGCAAGCAAGAAAGCAAAGCCAACAACGGTGAAGAGCGTGAGTTCACCGTTGAAGAGAGTGCGATCATTGGTGGTAGTCTCTCTTTATTCTGTTGTGGTTTACGAATTCGATGTCTGTGGTTGTGACCGGTACGCCGATTTCTGTGCCAATCGATTGTTTTAGAGCTCAGATCTTTGGACCCTGCTTTGGGTATCTCATCGATTTGCATTTTTTTTTTCCTGTTCTGTAACTGCAAGCCATTTTCCATTTCAGATTTCAGGCTTTTCACTTCTTCGTTCTCGCGCTCAAGAGTTTCCTACTCTTCCAGATTAGATTTTTTTTTAGCGCGCACAGTTCCAAGCACTTATTTATTCGGCCATTTGTTGTATTGTAAGTAGTGTTTGTACTCTTTAAATGTTTGGTTGAGTTGCTTCATGTGGGAATTAAGTATTTCTTTCACCAGGTGTTTAAAAAAATCTCAATTATCAATGACAGTGAAAACAGGAAGGGACTTACGTTTCTGTATCTATTTTGCTGTTTTTGTCTGGTGATTTTTCTTTGCATCTCACTTTTTTCTCAGAATTGTGGACAGCGCCATTCGGAAAGTTTAGTTAATTCTTTTGCTTTCCAGGTGGTTTTTGGTATAGTTCGCCCGCCGATTTGAGGTCCCTCGACACTTCTGCGCATCTCAGAAAAAGAAGAATCCATTCCGATAATAGGGTAATCAGTCCGTATAGTGGGATGAGTTGTTTATTATTACCGGTCGGAAAATTAACTTCTCTTTTATGATTATTGTAGTTAACTATGTTGCTTGTATAACAGTTGGAAAATTTTACCTATAAAGCACGTGATTTCGCGTGTTGGCGACCAATTCGGACGTCCTTCATTTTTTTTCTCCCCTTCAGCATGAATCGACTATTCTTGGAAAGACGCGAAGCAGGGACCTGGAAACGGTGGGCGAACTATAGTGTAGCCTCTGTCCACAACCTGTGCAATATGGCCGGATCCCCTTCTTCACAAAATGGCTCGCGGCAATTGTTACAGGAGATGGTTTGCGTTTGAGTAACCTTGACCTTGACTGTCTCCGTGACCTTTGGACTAGACTTTTCAATTGTCAGCAGGGGGGGTGGGTTCAAGTTGTCGTTGGGGTAGTACGGCAGTCACTTCGCCAGCCATTTTGATATGCGATAAGCGCAGTGCAATTGGAAGACGGTAAGTAGCGCCCTTTGAATGGAAAAGGCCTAAGTTCGATTCTCGTCGTGATGGGACGAACGTTTATATGCATTTTTACACTTAGCCCATCCCATACGGAGGTAGCAGGGTTTTTCTCCCAGAAACTCGGGTTTTTCATCCCACATACAAACATATTAGCCCTTCAGAACATACGCAAATTACAGACAAAAAATACTAGTGGTGGTAGTGGACAGTAGATGGCGTTGATGTAGATGATGATGGTAGTAGAAGTTCGGTGTAGTAGTGGAGTAGGTGCCCTCCCTCGATGAGTCTTCGGATTCCTTGGAGGTGTCACAAAATAATAATAATTATAAAGAAGCAGCTATTTCTCTTAGTGATGAATGCTAAAAAATCAGATATGTTGTGAAAGAGAAAGATTTGCACTCACTGATCTCAGTGGTTGTGGTTGTTACACTTTAGATAGCAGATTTCACTAGAAAGAACTTGATTTTCTGAGAGGCACAACACATGTTAACAACTACTGTTAGACTGACCACAACGTCGCAATACTACTAATACTAATATATATACTGAGGTTGATTTACTCGATTGTTAAACATATTTTTTTAAAGAATTTAATGACATATATAACGAGAGTAAAGGGGAAAAAAAATATATATATATATATATATATTATTTCGAAAGCGATCTCATAGCTGAGAGCAATAATCAACACCAACGTATTAGAAGTTTTGTTTAAAATTTTTGATAAATCCTTGTAAACAGTAATGCAGGCGTTGTTTCGTCAAGCGGCTACTTTAATATTCATGTACTGAATAAACATAGAAATAATCACATGACTTCGGTAATTTATACCGCGCTACATCTTTTATCGGGTTGCATTTCTCATTATATGAAATTGCTGTAATATTTTTTTATTTCTCGTTATACTCTCATAGTAATATCCTATGCGAACACAGAAGTACTATTTGATGTTGGTTTTGTATAAATATGATCCCCTAAGTTTGCATAAAAATCAGTTTTATGATAATTACGTGACACGTTCTATATAAAATAGCCGTAATCTTAGCTTGGTGCCCTGCAGAAATCAAGTAAATGATGTAGATTTTAAATTATTATATGTATTGATTGTGTGCATAATAACACTGTATAATATAAGTTGTTTGTTATTGGTGGCACACAATAAAGAAGTAATTTTTTAAATTGATATGCAAATAGCCAATATCATGCATTCAATTCGAGTCATTTAGCCTTTGAATACATTCTTGAACTACTGTTTTTGGATGATATCTTTCTTTCCATCGCTTCTTTAGCCTTAATTTTATTTATGGAAATCTGGTGATTCGCAGAACATCACAGAAATTCTATAAATAGCATTGCTTACGGCTTCCATCGTGAAACTAACTGAGTAGTCTAGAACAGCTCGTGATTTAAATTTGCATGATTCATTAATATAAATATCCCATTTTAGGCTAGCATAACCATTAAAGTTTCCCATGTGTGAAAAGCACTTTCTCCCTCTCACGCGCGCACACAAAGTTTATCGGTGTATGTTTTTTTTTTTTTTTACTGGAATATTATGAATTAATCTACTGTGAATGATATTGGTCATTATCTAATCACGCGTTCAGCTTTAGTATCAGCAATTCAATCATCCCCTGTGGTGTCTTCTGACCTTCATTAGATGATTTGTGATAATCTTAAGCGGATCTAGCGTGTTGACGGTTTGTTCTTCATATATCAGAATAAAATAAATAGAAATAGTAATTAAAGAAACAATCCATTAGAATCTTCACAGAATTACATAGAATAACATTTTACTGACAATTAATATATCACTTGAGATAAGTGTTTATTTAATTCATTGTTATGTATTGGAAAACTAATAATTAGAAACAACAACGTGACTTAGAAAAAGTGTAATTTTAATAGGATAACAACAAGACACAAACCATAGTAATTACATTTTTTTTTTTTTTACATTCCTGTCCATCTCAATAACTTAGCTCTTGAAGGTTGCTTAAAGCGTAATGATCCTAGATAGTGACAATCCTAGCAGACTTCAAAAACGAAGATTTATATTCCATTGCACCCATTGTTGGACAGCGTGGATCACCAGAGGTCGCTTCGGTCGGTACAGGCAGACTATAAGCTTTGCATCGAGATTTATGGTTGCAAAAGGATTGATGAAATTAGAGAGTTCTGATTATTCATGGTATTGATTTTTAGGCCCGATTTGTTAAAGATTTTTTATACAATTAGAAAGGCAACAGTTAGATGTTCCTAGTAAATAAATATAAGACGATTCATTCAGATGAACGAAGAGCAATTCATTTAAACCTGGAGACAAATATTACGTAAATAAGCCTTGGATTGACGCTGCTTGCAAATAACTCATTTTTCCTTCTCGTTAATCAAATGAAATCATCTAGACAAAAAGTTAGTTTTTAGCATACGCTGCTTAATCTCCTAAAAATAATGGGAACTAAGTATCCATTTCTGAGCCTCCTTAGCTCAGTCAGTTTAGGCGAAGCCCTTTGGTCGGAAAGACCTAGGTTCGATTCCCGTTCATGACGTGAGGAACCTTTATCTGGTCTCTTTCAACTAAAGGTGAGTTAGCTGGTCTCATGCAGGGGTAGAGGATCCGGAAATTTGAATTTTTGGTCCTTCAAAACAGACAAACCGACCAGTAGAACACACGCAATTTACAGACAAGAATACTTAGAAGCATACGGGTAACCGTCTTATCCTCGTATTACGGTTGGGAAGTCCAAAGATACTTGGAAGGCCATGGGCACTTAAGTGCCTGTTAAAGTCACTTATGAATGGATGGAAGTGTTCATTTCTGAAGAGAATGAACAGATGAATGTGATCATTCTTTTCAGAAATGGGAAATAAATTCAAAATATAGCAGTTACTTTTCTGAATCCAGTGTATACGAATATGTAGCAAAGGTGACGTTTTCCATTACTGAGTAATCTTGAATCAAAACATATTCTTCAAAAGAATACTTCGACTTCTACATTCGTTTTTTACGTTTTTACATTTCCATTTAATGAATCATTTAATTAAGTGGACACTCAGTGAACAGGCAAGGATCTGATGCCATGTGAATCTCAAATTCGCTAATTAACACTCATTAATTGTTTCAGACTGGACATAAATTGATTACGTTCTTTAATAATTTTGGGTGACGTTTAGCTTGCAGATAACAAGTAGTTTAGATTGTAGTGCAGCCACCTGTTCGGCCAACGCAATATTTTTATAGTTCAGGAAGATCTCAGGATAATTCGAGCAACTGTTAATCTATTTAACCTTAAAGTTTACATTGTGAGGAAGAATAAGAAGTCATAAAATATGTCAAAGTCTGTGTGTGTGTGTGTGTGTGTGTGTGTGTGTGTGTGTGTGTGTGTGTGTGTGTGTGTGTGTGTGTGTGTGTGTGTGTGTGTGTGCGTGCGTGCGTGCGTGCGTGCGTGTGTGTGTGCGTGCGTGCGTGCGTGTGTGCGTGCGTGCGTGTGTGTGTGTGTGTGTGTGTGTGTGTGTATGTGTGTGTGTGTGTGTGTGTGTGTGTGTGTGTTATATTTCAGGTAGCTAACGTTGGACAGCTACACTGCCAAGTACAGCAAGGTATGGCAAATGCCTTGTAGCACACAAGGATCGCATTTTCAAAAACGGACAAACAACTTAAAAAACAAAGAACAACAATCACAGACATCCAGTTACATTAATGTCCGATGAAAATACTGATGTATAGTCTTCGTAACAAAATGACATTCTTGGAATATGAAAACATCATTTTACCTGTGATCATGGTTTGAAGAAATCCAGGCATACTTGGGTTGCATTGCCCAATTTTTTTATTTATTTATTTTTTTTTTGCAAGCATACACAAGTTTGTACATTATTGAGAAATATTTGCATCTATGCACTAGACTAGTGAGTGTGAAAACGTGTTTCTGAGAAATATCAAAATAGTAAATCTTAATATGATGCAATAATTATGTTTAATTTTGAACATTAATTACACTGTTATCATTAATTAATATATTATTCTTTATTCATACTACTGTATGAATAAATAATAATAAAACACCGTAACGAATTATTATTGCATCATGTATTTGCAATAATACATTTCCGGCTGAATTTATTATTGCAAAAATATACTTTTAACTGTGTCTTCAGTGATTTTTATTTTTTTACTAAGACATTGAAGAAACGGAATACTCTTAATTAAGCTTCTGAGTACGCTGTCGCCAGTCTTATATGGAGGACTCCAAAGAATGGATAAAACATGATTCATCTTCACAATAAAAACAGCCTACTGAAAGCAAAAGCAGAAAAAAAGCTGTAATAGCAAATAAAGTTTTGTTTTTAACTTTTTGTTTTTTCCTAAACTATTTTAATATATGGGATTTCTGTATTGACCAGAAAGACCAGGATTCATCTTCAATAGATGATCTAAGAAAATTTTGCTATCTTTTTCTCTCCCTAATTAAAGAATATTTAGTTGAAAAGTAAGCCTATTTTCCTCCCTAGAAAATAATAATTTTTCCCTATATCAGGTAGCCATATAATTCATTATAGGTTAGTATACCAAGCTAAATTAATGGGTGCAAAAGCAAGTATTCGTGTGATTGCATTGTCGGACTCATTGCCTTTTTATTACCATTTCCAATGGTCTAGGACTAATGAGAAGAAGAAGTTAATTAATCGCTCTATGCGCTTGTGTATACGCCCTCGGTCTCTGATGAACGAATGCACCATAGTTACTTCATCTTAGTCACATTACTCTTAGTTACCAAGCGTGATTATATCGATACGGTAAATTTGTTTCACAATGTGAAAATTCCTGTTTATATACACTGCTTGGAAAGAGGTTAGCGGACACCACAGAGTGAGGAACAAAAAACCATGGCGCCCACCTTAATAAGATGTGGGATCTCCTTTGGCAGCGATGATTGCAGCAATTGGAAGGGACATACTTTTCTCAAGCGTATGATAGCGATCAATGGGAATTTTGGACCTTCCTGTAGCATATAATGAGGTCCTGGATTGTTGTGGAGAGAACGTCTCTTGACCTAATCCGACGCTCCAGTTCATTCCACAGATGTTAAATAGGGTTGAGCTCAGGGCACTGTGGATAAGAGTCAAGTGTGGTGAAGTTCATGTCCACAAAGCATGCAACTACAACAGCAGCCTTATAACACACAATGCATTGTCCTTGGTGAACAATACAATGAAAAAGCCACAAAGTAGGAAGTATTGCATTGTCAGAATGTTCAGATAACTCTCGGAATTCAATGTTCATGGAACAACAAAAAGCGGTCCGAGGTCAAATCAGTAAAAACAGGACTATACCATCACACCATCAAGTTCGAATTTCATAATTGGGTTTAGCACTCAAGTAAGAGACGTTCACCGGGCATCCACCACATCCACATCCCTTCCATCTGCTCAATAGAGAGAGTAGCGTAATTTGTCGATCCATAACATAGCCAAGCTTCCACGTCCCACTGTACACGGTCTTTGCACGCCTGGAACTCCGCATTCAATGTGTCGGCCGATGAATGGCGGTTTTTACATATTAACCTACGATCACCGAAAGTGACTGTAGCACCATACGGTCAAGTTTGGTGAGTGTGGTGAGTCGTACACTGCGGGTAGCACTTCCGATTAATTCCCTGCTCCATCTCAGCATGGTGTCAGTGATTGTTGACTCGGCATGACCCCATTTGTCAACAATTTGTGGAACAGATAGGCATGCAACATGACATCCTATCACAAGCCTCTTTCAAATTCCGGCAGTTTCCTTCTCGCAGCTGTTTTAACCCGGGCACAGTTGAACGGACTTGAGCGGAATCATATTCCACCGGCTGAAAACATGTGACTCTTTATATACCGCGATGCACCTTGCCCATGGGGGGAGGGGAGTGCGTTGACTTCTTCCCAAGCAGAAGAAAACTTATTTTTCTGTGAATAATTAAAATATGAATGAATAATAAAATTATTTATTTATTTTTGGTAAACCTTTTAGCATTTTCTGTTACAAAAGCAGTTCAATACATTATGAATCACCATTAAGGATATCACACTTTCAGTGATCGAAGATTAAAGGCTGCGATCACCGAAAACAGTCATTTTCGGTGATCGCAGGTTAATATATAAAAACCGCCTTTCATCGGCCAACACATTAAATGCGGAGTTCCAGGCACCGACTAGAACACGAATCTGCACAAAAACATTTAGAACCGAAGTAATATCTAGTACAATATATTATTTCTTAAAGAAATCGAAGCATTTTCTTAGAAAAATAAATTTGGATCGGAAATAGCAGTTTAACTGATTATTAAATGTAAAAAAAAGATTGAATAGTTATGATAATCAATAAAACTTCTGATTAGAAACATAACTTAATCATTCCTTTATACAATTTTGAAACGTAACAGTGTGGATATTAGTAAAAGACATAAAAGGATGAATTTTTCGATTTCTTACCGAAGAGTGACATCAGCTAACGATGAACTCTTGACACCTTTTGGTTGATGGAAAAATACAACAGGTAGAGCGCTTTAGAGCTTATAAATCATGGCGTATTTTAAATTTTAAACCTTGTGTAGAATTTTAAACATTTTAAAGCATCTGTAGATAAACGAGGCATCCCTAATGATGATTCTGAGGCATTTTGGTTAATTGTATATTCTTCTTAAGTTCTTAAAAGAACTGGGCGATGGACTGAGTCCTTGACTCTTTATCCCGTCATCTGAATGAAGTTAATCTGTGTGGATGAAGTGTTGTTGAGCTAAAAAGCTCTAGTCATGGCTGGGTAACGGCAATAGCCGAGCCTCAGTTAAAACTTCATTGGCTATAGCATTGCCATTTGTTACCCTGGAAGTCCTAAAAAGGACTTTTTTTGAATCTATATATATCAGTCCTGTATATTCTTATTCACTTATTAAATTATATATATATTTCACATGAAAAAATAAAATAGGTAGCTTTAAAACTACTTCGCACTCAAGGTATATATTCAAAGTATGTAAATATATTTCTTAAAACTAGGTGTAACATTAATAAAAATATTTTTATATAGCATTTATGCATTTATTTTCCATCTTAAAGTTTTTATTTCAAAATGCTTGCATATCTATTAGATTCGATTTGTTCATGAGTGAGTGTATGTAATAACTCCATTCTATTTAGATTACTGAAATTTGGTATTTGGAATATTTTCTAAACTTGCGTAATCATGTTAATTACGTTTTTGCGGATATTGATTTCCTTTTGTTAGATTATTGCGGAAATTTGAAGACCTTTCTGTGAAGTAAGTACAACGATATGTCATTAATAATCAAACGAGCCACGTTAGCATTGCGCAGTGTTGCTAAAACAGGCCTATAGGCATTGTTACTAACATACGTTTCAAAAATTTTACTTTAGATGCAATCGTGATAGTTCTCCCACTCGACACCACTCTAATCTTTCCCAGCTCTGTCCCAGCTGACCTGACATCGGTAACTCTGAATGACAAGCAGATAACTAAGTGCCTCTATTACAATATGATCTCAAGAGTCATATGAGATTCTCATGACAAAACCCTGCAGGAAACTTTAAAATGGCACTCGTGTACATTTACGTAATGCATATGTAGATAAATATACTGTACCTTCCACGCAATAACAGAAGCTTAAATGAATAATATTTGACCAATGAACTGTCTGCTGAATCAGCACTGCATTGTCAACACACACACACACACACACACACACACACACACACACACACACACACACACACACACACACACACACACACACACACACACACACACACACACACACACACACACACAGAATTATTATGCTACGGAAAAATATTAGAAGTATGTTTCTGATTCCTGAAATTGATATTATTTGTGTGGTTAGTTCATTAATGTCGATAAGACCTTGGCTATTGAAACTTACTTGTATTAAAACACTTGTTATCATTGCTATCGCATTCTTAATGGTACCCTAGGAGAACTATCTATGTAATAGAGAAAAAATATCATTAAAGATAAAAATAAATTCTAATTCACATCAACGAAATACGATTTACCTCCATCTGATGCAGAGTCTCGCAGCTCAGTCAGTATAGACGAAACCCTTTGGTCGGAAAGACCTGGGTACGATTCCTGTCAGTGATGAGGAACCTTTACCTGGTCTCTTTCGACTAAAGGTGAGTTAGCCGGTCTCATATGGAGGTAGGGGGTTTCACCTGGAAAGTCGGGTTTTTCGTCCCCAAGAACAAACAAACCGGCCCCGTGAACATACATGGATTATAGTCATGAATACATCCCAGCCATATGCCGGTCGAGAGTTCGGATAAAATTGGGGGTGGGGGAAAAGCATTGGTGAACTACCCTGTAAAAATTTCATCAAGAACACTTTGTGGGCAATGCCAACAAAGTCACATAGGGCCGGAAATGACTGAAAGGAAAAAAACATCTCATCCCCCTCAGTTAGAAATCGCCTTTATACTTTTTCTAAGAATTATTTGGCAATGTTGTTGCAACTATTTCTATAAATGGTATCAGCGCTTGATAATGGTATTCTTGGCTTTTTCAGCAACCAAAGGTAACTTTACAGTTGACGTCACAGCTGTGATAACTAATTTCACAACATATTTACTGTAATATTTAACAAAGCAATAATAATAAGTTAACAACAGAATTATTATTATTATTATTATTTTATTATTTTTTTTTTTGTATGACACCCACCCATGATACGTTTTTGTACACTTATACTACATTAATAAGGCGGGTGAGCTAATGATTTTTTTCTATTTTTTTTTAATATATATATATATATATTTTTTTTTTTTTGTAATTCATTTTTATCTGGTCCTGAAATCTTACATCTCGAGACGAAACATGGAACCTTTTTAAGCCACTCCAAACTTCCTATAACTGAGATGGTGGTGTACACCGGGCGATGAAATTCATCACGCATCTAAGAACAATCACAAACAACCATGCGCACTGTGGAATTCGAACCCGCAGTCTATTGGTTGGACATCGCATACGCTAACTGCTTGGCCAACAAGGCAGGCATTATTAGCAATACTCTTAAGGACATTGACCACAAGATTTAATCATAACTAGTGCTTACAGATTGAATCCTTAGTTAGGTATTAAGTATGGATATATTTTAAGAATTTTTCACTTTGAAAATTTGCATTTCGTGCCCTGGGGGAAAATAAACTTCTTTTTTAAATGTTTTTTTTTTTTATTTATAGACAGCATGTGATTAAAGCCAAAGACTCAACATTGAAATAGATTAGATAAGGTTTCAAAGTCTCTGATAGAATAGAATCATATCGTAACAATAAATATGAAAAGGAAAAGCCGGTAATAAAGGTTGAAATAAATTTTTTAGTATATTTCAGTGGAAAGAAAAGATTTTATTTCGCTCCACGCACGCCCACACACATTCACGATTTTTCGACAGCATAGGTACTTTTTAATTAATTTATTATTATTACCGATTAGTTGCAATCAGATCTGTTACTTCATTATGCTGGGTTGCTTGCAATAATTACTGAAGTTTATTATGCCCTGAATAATTAGGTAGAAAATGTTGCACCATTGACAAGAGCAACATTTAGTGGATGTCTGTTTATCGAGTACAATACAAATCGAAGACGGAAGTCGAAATGACCCAACTTCCGTAATGAGATAAAAGTCTAGGGAAGCTGGTAACTATCAACGTTTTCACTCACCACACATTACCAAAGCTGATACCAAATTCTACACTGTGTACAATTTAGTAACAACCACGTTATGAAGTAAATGGAAGTCTTAAATTAACTACGTATACAATTATATGTATATACAGAGACAGCCATATCTGGTGTGCTTGTATAAGAAAACATTTCCTGATTTTGAATACTGATTGCGCAAATACTGTACGTATGGAACTGTAAACTAAACATAATCAGAATAAAAAGTTTCAATGTACAGAATTAAACGCACTTTGTATACATCAGAATGGCATTTTAATTGATTGCACATGTAGTAGAGTTCTGCTACAAAGTTTTTTTATTTTTATTTTTCATTTTTGTGATTGGATTGTTCTCCTAAAATTTAGTATATCTATGAGGAGAAACGTTTCTTTCTATTTATATAAAATATTTTAAAAATTGTAAAATAATTATATAATATATATATATATAATTTATAAAAATTTAAAAAATATTATTTTGTTTCTTAGTTAAGTGCCGAAATAAAATATTGTAATTGTTTTAACTTTAAAATTGTTACTACACCTTTCAGAAATCCCATTATAAGCTTTATTTATTAGGAATGGATGGCAATGCTGTAGCCAATGAAGTTCTAACTGAGGTTTGGCTATTGCTGTTATTCTCCTGCAATGATCAGAGCTTTAATAGCTCAATAACACCTTATCCCTACACTGTCCTCTACAGATAACGGTAAAGATGAAAAGCATTCTTGCTTTGCCCCTTTAAGCCAGTCCTTATAAGGATAAGTTTCAAGTTGATTCAATGAATGGTTTGAGTTTTAGTATTTTTGTGTTAGCACGAGTTCCTGTATGAGTTTGAGAAAAATGTAATTTATGGAGTTTTTTGATTAGTTCATTTATTAGTAGTAAATAGTCTTTGCTACTAAAAACAAACGGTTTATATTTATATATTGAAGAACAGCTACGCAGGTAAGTCAACTGAATTTACAACAAGGGCGATACGCTAGGCCTACTGCCACTAGTATCGCCATTGTTGTTTTATATACTTGATAAGCCAGTGTCTATTTATTATTATTGTGTTAAGGACAAGGCATGTTCTAGTCCATGGAACAGAGTCTGGATCCGGCCATGGATACGCCATATGAAGAACTTAATTTCAAAGAACCTTTGACAATATTCAAATATGTAGGTAATCTACTCCACACCAAGTGCCCAGAAAAAGTCGTAATTCACCAGGTAAAACAAGTTGATATAGATGACCCTCAACTCTCAGAACTCCCCCCCCCCTAGCATTCCTCAAGACAGCGCCAGCGAACTAGCAACAACAGCTGATGACACAGACCAGAGTGATTACCAGGAGGTCCGCGAACGCAAGAAGCGCAAAACTCCCTCAGAACCACCCAAAGCGGATGGAATGGAAGAAGACGGTCCTGTTCCGGACTCTTCTGCCTCCACTAGAGAAAGGATATCTCCAATTATTCTGCGTGAGAAGCAGAATTGGATGTCACTGAGGATTACGATGTCCAATCTCCAGATCTCATATAGCCATGAGAAGAATGTCGCAGATGGTATCAAAATTCAACCCACGACAGTGTTGGATTATCGAAGGCTAACAGGTGAAATGAATGCTAGAGGTATCCAGTACCACACCTATTCACTCGGATCGGAGAAAAACCTCAAGATAGTGTTCAGAGGTGAGGTTATCTGAGGATGTATCCACAGAAGAAGTGGCTGCGGAACTGCATCAAAAGGACTTACCACCGATTAAGGTCAGTAGAATGACCAAAAAAGACAAGACTCCAGTGCCACTGGTACTAGTAGAGATCAGTCCAACTTATAAACACATATACCACCTAATGTCCATCTGTGAACTGAAAATCACCCTAGAACCATTAAGGAAAAGGGCTTCAAAAGGGCAGTGCCACAGATGTCAGACGTTTGGCGACGCCCGAAAATGTGCAAGGCTGAATTTGAATGCTTAAAATGTGGGGACAGCCACCCAACAAATACATTCACTAAGCCAAAAACTACCCAGGCTAAATGTGCCAACTATGGCCTTATATGCAGATGATACTGTGATACTGGCCAGATCTTCAAAACCGCATCTAGAAATCAAGAAACTGCAGGAACAGCTACTGCTAATCGAACAATATTTCGCCAAATGGCGACTCCAAGTAAATCCTCAAAAGAGAGTAGCAGTGCTATTCGGCAAAAGAGCGATGCTTCCTACTGGAGACATCCTCCTATTTAACACAAAAATTCCATGGTTTACTGAGATCAAATATCTTGGCGTACTGATGGACAAAAAACTGACTTTCAGCTCCCATGTCAAGACTATTTGTCTAAAGACATCAAAAATCATTGCCCAGCTCTATCCCTTAATTAATAGAAACAGTAAATTGAGCACCAGAATCAAGTTACTTATAAAATGATGATTCGTCCTATACTCACCTATACGTCTCCGGCCTGGAGCCATACTGTCAATATCAATATACTCAAACTACAACGTGTGCAAAATAAATGTCTGAGAATGATCCTCAATGCACCATTACGTACTGTGCAACTTCATCGGAACACACATGCAGACTACAGCAGCTAAGTTCTTCTCAAAAGCATCTGTGCACCCTAATAAACTAATTCAACTAGCGTCAAATTACGACGCAGAAGATTACTTTAAGCATAAAAGACCAAAAGCTATCTTAAACTGCAACCCCAATGAATAATCCTCAGACCCACTCAGGGCGAGCAACAGGCTCGCAAATCTTTTCCAACTCACAGTTTTCCTCATCAGATAGTGGGGAATATGAAAAGCATTTGCTTCACCCTTTAAGTCAGCAATGTTAAAGTTTCAAGTTTATTTTCTTATCAAATTATGCGTTAAAATGTAATTATTAAGAATGAAATATTTTTGAAAAAGATTTTTTAAATTAGATTATAATTAAAAATTATTGTTATTCATTTTTTTATGTTAACGATACCATAAATATATTCATTTATATATATTTAAGATGTTTTTTGTTGTCGTTTCGTTTCTTATAAAAAGGTTATATTACAATTTATTTATATATTTGTATTTTTCAAAGTAGTTTATAGTAATACTCGATTTGATTTTCTGATTAAATTTTATGATGTAAAAACACATAGAAAAACAAGTCTTTAAGGTGCAAAAGACCAAAAACAAACATACATAATCATGCTAAACACGCGTGGTAGAAATGGCAAAAGCTGCCAATAGATAGGATGTAAAATTCTTGCGAAAATTAGATGCATTCAAGCGTGTGTGGGGATAAACAGGAAAAGGTCGTGTGTGCCAAATGATTTCGAATGAAGAAACGAGTGTCGGAGTCAAATGGGTTACAAACAGTTGTCGTCATAGGAGAGCGTATGACTGCACCTTGAGAATGGCGAGAATAAAGCAGAAAAATTGTCATATTCGAGGATCTACCCGATTGAATGATTGATATGAGAGAAAGACGAAGGAAGATTAATAAGATCACAAAGTACGATAAACGTGTCACAATTGATCAAATCAATGGTAGGAGTATATCTGAAAACACCATGAGTTGCATATTATTGCAAATAAGTTTCGTAGCAGAAAGAAATTAAGAACCCCCCCCCCCCCATTTCAGGTTCACTTAGTATCAGATAACTTGTGGAGTGTATCCCGAAGTTTGTGTAGTCGATGAGGCTGTTCTGAAGGCTAACTATGGTCCTAAACTCGGTGTTTACAGCAAATGTATAACGGTATGAACAAATACGACTTCGTTAGGGTTTCCTCTTATTTTTTTATTCTGATCTGCATAAACAAGCATAGATTGTATCATTACTAACGGCTGGTAATTGAACGAACTTAATATTGGGTTTTAATTACTACTATCATAGATTATTACCAAAACTGCGCGATACGATAACACAGAATTTCTTTTGCCAATAGAAATTCAAAATTGCAAACAATCTCTCTATTCATGTATTGAAATTGCAACTGTAAATAAAATTCTTATTTATTTTTTGGTTTCAGCTTTTAATTGTATCCAGACAGCAAATGTAGTATTCCGATAATAAATATTACCCCAAATCAGGAAACTCGCTTTAAAAGAACCATATTTTATACTGTTTTTCTCTATTGATATGAATTAAATGGTATAATAACAACGTCCTGGCAGATTACTGTTTTATTTTATTTTTATTTTACACATCATTATCTATTTCATCCAAACACACTTCTGGTTAGAAGAACCAAGCTTCTGTTTCCTTCCTAGTAACAGTAATGAGGCGGGGGGGGGGGTAAGATTTATAAAGACTTTTCACCCTAAGGGGGATCAGTCAGTATCACGGTAATGGAAGGGAATTATCCTTCCCTTAGCGTATGATAGTGGAAATGGAAGCTTTGGTTTCAACTCGTGAACAAAACAGGCATAAGACTAAGGTCACGCACCCCGTGATCTGTCTGCCTCGTGCACGTTACATAACAACTATACTCTGAGCGAACGAATTTTAATAATTTGATATTTGAAAGCACTAGAAAAACCTTTTCATGTATTTTAGTTTTTTTGTTTAAATCAACCATTTTTTCGGACAAAATTATGCATGGTTTCGAAAAGGTGAATCTAATCTTTAGCTGAATAGAATGGGATGAAATTATACTTAGGATCTTTATTAAAAATCTTTTCGGTGATTTCAATCGATGTCATATTTAAGTGACATCACCAATGCTATTGCGAAACATACCTTTTTATGATTGTCTCAGATCATTCCCACATCATCATCACTTCCTCCTTCACTCATTCACTGTATATGTGCTTCCGTAGCATCTCTGCAAGAAGGTTGAATAAAACATTTTATAAAAATTAGTTACTACGTTTAAAAAGCAAGAGTTTCGTGTTAGGCTTTAATACGGTTCTGATTACAACTGGACGTCTACATACAAAAGAAAAAGCTTTCGATTTGCGTAGGAATTTTCTATTAAATACTAGAAAATTCCAATATGTTTTCAGTTAAAATATATTGGAATCGCTAAAAGTTAATTCATGCACGTTGTTTTTACACATAGTTTAAAGTCCTTTTTTAGCTATTTTGTGGATATTTTTAATGATTAATGAGCATTTAAATAGCTAGTGAGATGTGTGCATTTTTTATTAGACGAAAATAAAGATCGTATTTATTAGGATTGAAGCTGAAGTTTTAAAACACAGCAGGATTCATTCATTAGTGCTATCACCGGTGTTATCTGCTACGTAGAGCACACGGATCGTTTGTATACACTAATTTACGTGACAAAACGAATCTAACGCGTATGATTAAAAAAAAAAAAAAGCTTTTCGCTTAACCAGTTGGGCAACGGCCAGCATCATTAAAGAAAAACATTTTTTTTTCCCTTCAGACACATCAGTGCAATTGCAAAAGCAGATTATTACAGCAGTGGGGTGGGATGGGATAGTAGGATAACAAGAACTTATTTATCAACTAATATTAAAAAACTAGCAATATATGGAATTGTCTTAAAATTGACGTTCTTTAAATTGTTTAAAATGCACATATGAAAATGTCCATTTTTCTAGTTCAAAAGACAATCTTTGCGATTTAAGTGAATTATTTTTCCAATCTCCAACGACTTCGATGCTTATTTCGACTGGGTGATATAAAAGAAAGTAAATAGAATACATTTTATTCTATTCTATAATAATTTATCTAATAAATAAAACATTTTGCATATTTTTCTTCTTAATTTCGGAATTGTATATACGAAACACCATTTTATCTTTTTTATAAGTTAAATACATATTTTATTGTAATAATTTCATAAATTACTAATTTAGCTTTATTTTAGTTATTTTCATTTACTTAATATTTACATTAATTAATTAACAGTTTTAAATTTTCGCACTATTTTAATTAGAATTTAATTAAGCATCAATTATATTTTAATCAATTAATATTTATATTTATATTTAATAATTATTTACAATTACATAAGGAAATCTTAAAGAAAAGTGAAATATTTTCATTTTGTATTTGTTATGCAAAAACATATAGTATATTGTAATTTTCCTTTTTTAATTTTAAGTAATGATTTTGTGTGTATGAAAAATAAAACGATGTGCAACACTTCTTAACCGAACCACGGATTCGAGACTAAGCCACGGTAAAACATTTTATCCAATGTTATCAGTTTAACAAGCGAATGCACATACCTCTTTTATCTTTTAGAGAATTTGTTAAAAGGAATCGTTTATAATAATAAGTTTTATTGCAAAATACAATAAACAGTAACGATTGTTCGAACTGTATTTACATAAGAAACTTGATATTGAAATGAACAAAAAACAAAATTTTCTTTTTAATTTATTCGTGGCAGTTTCCGAGGAGAAAGAAAATAAGCCGTAGTCATTTTTAATTTTAATATAATTGTATTTCGTTGCTTTCAAAACAGGTGTTGCAAATTAATAACTTGGTTGATTATTATAATTTCCACCAACTAATTGATAAAAAATAGATTTAATTACAATAACGTAATTATTTATTGCCATCGTAAATTGAACAGCTTTTTAAATAAAAACAAAAAAAAAAACAGAAGAAAATAAACATTGCCTGTCATTCATATGACTACTGCGAAAGCACAAAAAAAAGGTACTTACTGAACTCCAGAAAACTTTTATTTTAATCAGGTAAACACAGTTCCCATAAACAGATTACATTTATCTGCTAATAAAAACCAATTTGTAGACTGCTATCTTCTATTGCTCTAACCAAACAAGGACATCTGTCAGTCATTGCTAAGCTTACGCTTACAGGAAATGTTCAAGTCTCTTTTAGGTCCAATCAACACTTCACTTGCCACAGATAAAATGTTATTTGTGATCTGAGAAAACCAAGAAAGGTGGAGTTCAATAAGTACGAGTTATGATAGCGATGACATTAGATAATGCTATACATACACTTTCTGATTGCTTTATCACGTCATTGTTTTTAAGTTAGTAAAAGAAAGGAAAGACGGCGGTGTACTTTGTACGACCAAGTCTTAAATAAGATAAATGAAGACTTTCCTGTGTAATCAGTAGCGTCTTCAGTGATCTTTGAAATAACTTGAGTGGACGGAAGAGGTTCTCTCAGTAGCCCTTAGGTGTAGCTATGGTTACCTGAGGGACTGCGTTGCCCCTGTAATTAGAAGGATTTCCGGGAGCCATGTTGACCACCTTATCTCGTCGATGAACTTTCAGATGTTTCGCTAAATGATCTGACCTTGAAAATCTCTTTTCGCAAATCTCACAACGATACGGTTTGATGCCAGAATGGGAGCGTTTGTGTCGGGCGAGCTCGTCAGAACGAGAAAACCTCCATCCACATCCAGGCCACTGACAGGCAAATGGCTTTTCTCCGGTGTGACGCCTAAGATGAGCTTTCAGATGAGAACTCTTGGAATATACTTTATTGCATCCTTGATAGGTACAGCAGAAGACTTTTTCTTCGTCCTTGGAGGACTGCCGTCCGCCTCCCCTCCGAACAGTTACTGTGGGCATCGCACAGGGTACACTGTTGGACTTAAGAATTGGCGCAGGAGGCAAAAGAGAAACAGTCGCCATCGGATTTCTCCTGTTTAGAGAAGGAGCTGTCATAGGAGTATTAACAGGTAAGTTATAGCTTCTAGGGGGATATCCTAAATTATTCTTTATGGCATTAGGATTCAAATTAGAATTATTTTCTTCTTTGAAAGTAGCATTCAGAGCTTTTAGGTCCACTCCTAGAACAACTAAGTCCTGATCTACCGTGTTCATGGCAGTGCAATTAGTAGAAGTAGCCGATTGTGGAGCAGATGTCTCTGGGTTCCAATTTCCCGATGGTTCTTCTCTATTCCGAATAAAGTTAAAATCACTCGTGGGTCTCTGTAAACCAGAGTCCGGAAGGATAAAAGAGGGAGGAGAAGAAGAAGATGGAACTTCCCAGCTACTAGAATACTCAACACTTGAAGATCCTAACAGAGGATCCTGGGAACCAAATATTTGATCGTCTGAGCTTGAAAAAGCTGCTTTGACCGAAATGTCTCCCGGAATGGACGAAAGTAAACATTCTAAATAATCATCTACTTGAAGCGAGTCCGGACTCCAATCTTCCCAAAAGGGAAGACTTCCAATACTAATATCGCTATCGTCGTCCGAGGAGTTCAACTTCTGCAATGTCCAGCTTTCCCGTTCCAGACTGGAACACAGAGGCAGGAAATCTTCCATCATGGTGACGTGTATGGGAGGTTAAGGAACTACTGCAACTTTCTATATGACATCACTGAGGAAATAAAAAAACGTGCACATAAACTCACCTCATCCAAACCGCACGATCTTTTCACACGGGGAGCTATTACAAGTCGCCGTTTCATCTACAGTATTGTAACACGTGCGTGGTGAACGCTCTTGTTCCCAGTTAATTAGCGAATTCCGGTAAGCCATTTAGGCTTACAACCCCCCGTTTAACTTCCTGTGCTATTATAGAGTCCAAAAACAAGAGACCGGACACCAAAACTGACCGGCGTCCGTCGAAAACTGCTAGACACATTCGTCTACAGAGTTAGCATAAAGGGGGGAAAAAGCAAGCGCGCGCCTGGCACTAACCGACATGCTTTATATTGCCTAAGTTATCAAATTTCCTCCTGTTGACGCGAACGGACGTAAGCCAATCAGCTGCATGTCTAAAGTACGACTAATGCAATCATTTGTCGATAGTTGTGTAGTCTAATTTATATCAACGATACAAGCAGATAATTCATTGTCAGATTTTTGTCTTAAGGTAGCCTACAAGTCCGTTCTTAGATTGCATTTTAAAAAGATTCTGTTATGATAAGAATATTTACTCATGCAGATCCTTCTTGCATCATTAATAGTCAAGTTTTGAGAAGCCATAGCGGTATCCTTCTATAAGATTTGCTCAAAGCTCGACGAGTAATGATGCAAGAAGAATATGAAGAAGGATATAAGAACATTTTTTGATTATGTATATATACATTAGCTGAGAAAACAACCTTTTTTTTTGGCTGTTTCGTTTCATTGGTTGTTTCTTCCGGTTCTTTACATATATTAACAATTAACAACGTTTTGACTTTTTCATTTGCTATTCTGCTTTTATTTTTTTTTACATGATTTATTATATATCATGCATTATACTATGCATGGTCAGTTAATTTTTTTAATTTCGTTATTTATTTTTTATTTTGGTGTATTATTTATTTATTGATTTGTTTCATTATTTATTTTTTATTTTGGTGTATTATTTATTTATTGATTTGTTTCATTATTTATTTTCATTATTTGTTTATTTATTTATTTTTGTAATTCCTGATTTTTATTTTTATTCCAAAATATACGATTTACCTATCATCGTATGAAATGTTTATTGTTAAGAACTAACAATTCCTGTTGGATCACCATTGAATTTTCATGAACTTATTATGTTGGATACTGAAAAATTCATAGACATATCATGTTCAATGGCAATTAAACAATTGTTTTCTTAAAAATTGAAAAGCAAACAAAATTCTATTGGGAAATAGGAATTAATTCTGCTTAAAAAGTAATAAATATTTGAAAAACAATAATTTAGAATAAATAACAATAAAATGTGCGTTTCCCCATTTAGTATGCAAACTTAGTTTGTACTAAGAAAACAAAAGTGCTTGTCTTTTCATTGTTATGCGTTGCCTAGATATTACATTTTGACTCCGAGCCTTCAGAATTGCAAAATAATCCCGAAGCACTCTAATTTTGCCTTTGAGTGTTTTTTTTTTTATTTTTAATTCTTCAAAATCACAAAAATTAAAATGTAAAAATGAGGTGGTTTAGGTTCACTCTTTGTAGGATCTTCATAGCTCAGTCGGTAGTGACGTCATAATTTAGTCACTACCTTTGTTCTGATCACACCTGTCAACAAGGGCCATTTATATAAGCTTCTCAACTAGTAGGATATTTCCTACCAGTTGAGAAATTCAACTGGTAAGATATTTCCTACCAGTTCGGGTCTTTCCCGGCTGTAAAACAGGCAAAATAGCCAGAAAAGCCAGAAAATGCTTATTGGCAGTCATAATAGGATATAAGATTAACGGAATTAACCATTCTATCATTATCAAAATTAGGATTGGATTATAAAAAGGCAAGTTGTGGCCTAATGCATAAAAGAAGACAGAATAGGATGGGAACGTTGTGTCAGAATACCAAGGCATATCGTGGTAAAGGTGGAGCTAGCTCAGTATATGATATATTAGTCGCTACAGAAATTCGTTTAGTTCTTAGCAAGAAGATTGTGTAGAACTGGTGTGTGGGGGAGGATGTCCTTGTTCTATGTTTTTAATCAAGACGAAAGAGCAAATGTTTTTCTTCTAGTTTTTCCAGTGTGGATCTTAAAGGTTGTTGTGAATGACAGATAATCAGCTTTTTAAAGTAATATCGGAATAAAAATCCATCTTTTCCCGTCTAAGATACTCTCGAAAAACTCCACCAATCATAGAGGAGAGTTTAACAGTTCACTTTGCCAACCAAATGGCATCTAACGAAATATCGTGACAACATCAAGCGAGAATAGAGCAATTTGAAAGAGAGTTTCTTCGTAGTAGCCCGTAACTGCCGATAACACAAGATTAAGCAGCAGAAAGAGAAGAAAAGAATAGAATGAGGTGATAAGAGTCCGAAGTTGTAATTGCACCCATGTTGCACAGCTTCTTTATTCCATGTAGTGCTATTGACAAATATCAGTAAGATAGTTTTTCAGTCCTAAGTACAGTCACTGTCAAACCACTGCATGTGCATGCTACATTATTAAGAACTCCAAAAAGTTACGACGGTAAATCAAAAATCTTCGTTAACGTTTTTATTTGACATATTTTAGTATTATAAACATTTGAAATATTACAAACAAAAGAGGAATCCATAATGTGTTCTGTTGTTCCAGCAGATGGCGATGGTGAGCTGACTGTTTCGGCATTTTAAACATGGCGTCATTCCTATCTGTGTCCATCCAAAAGAATAATGATGTGCTGTGCGATTTTTGCAGTTTCAAAATATCCCATTAATTGATATTTATTGGTCGCTATAAAATGGAGGATATGTTTGTCGGAAAATAAACGGATGTTAATGATTTTTGCATGCCTACGGAATCCTTTACAGTATCATTCTCTAATAGCTGTACTATAACAAGGCAACAGCACGCTAGATGCCGATGTCTTCAAGGGCTACGGGTAACGCTATTATAACACAGTAATAATCTTCAAATGTGCAAAGATAATCATCACAATAAATTTGAAGATTATGTGGAAAGATAGTTTAATGATTCATCTTTCATTTCTATGTTCTACAATGATCTTAACACTATAATATGTCAGATGGCGATGATTTTTACTTCCGATGTGAGTCCATTGTCTATTGAAGTCTGAGGTGGATTGATAAAAAGCAAAAATATTTGGTGTCTAAAGCAGGTGAAAAGATTATAGAACAACTGCACTAAAATGTTTTATATAATGAGCAATTAATCGAGAGATTGACTTATGGTAAAAAATAATAAAAATATATTTGAAATCCTATGGACTTACTATAACAATAATAATATATTCCTTCCTGTTTTACGCTGATATGTAGACCAGCACCGTACTATGCAGACGTTTCAATCCTTATTTCCCATAGTGCTATGCCTGTACATTGCGTGTGTTCTTCTGGCCATTTTGCCTGTTTTGGGGGAATGAAAAACCTGAGTTTCCGTCTGAAAATATCCCCTTCCTTCTTATGAGACAGGCTAACTCACCTTTAGTCGAAAAAGACCAGATAAAGGTTCCTCACGTCTCGTCTACTGGAGGCCTGAGGTGGATTGATAAAAAGTAAAAATATTTGGTGTCTGGAACAGGTAATAGGATTAGAACAACTGCACTAAAATGTGTTATATATTGAGCAATTAATCGACAGATTGAATTATGGTAAAATAACGATAATCTTAGGCTGGAATTGAACACAGGTCTTTCCGCTCAAAGGGTTTCGTCTATACCAACTGAGACACGTGGGCTACGCACATACAGCCTCAATTAGCGCTGCAGTTTTTATTATTTTTTTATTTTTTAAATCTAAGGTCCTCAATTTAGTGTTATATTATAGTATTATATCTGTCAATTGTGTGTGTTATTTTCAGTCAATTGTCAGTCCAGTCGGTTAATTATGGAAAAAACAGGAATAACTAATTGATAGTGACCATCGCAAAGTTGCTTTATAAGGTAGGATATGAAGGACTGGATCTGCGCACAAGTTTGAGAAGTGCATTAAAAATTGCATGTCGGGACAATTATTAAGAAAAGAGTGGGTTTCATTGTTTTGGATTAATTCATCTGGTTTTGTGTAAGCAAGCTTGAACTCTGAGATTAATGCTGGCTAGTTCTTCCTTTCGAATTTTTTTTTCTTGAGAAATTGTTTTAAATTTACTAATCAGAAAGTAGCGTTGAATTGTCAAAGAAACTTAATACAAACTTCATCTCTATGCGACGCATTCTACATCCAATGTCTAGCACACGTACCATATACACAACGATAATTACTATTTGTCGCAAATTAAATTTCTTATTGGTATAAATAGGATTTGTTTAATTAAAACTATTTTTTTCTGCTGCATATATTATCATCTAGAATTGACTATGAAACAAACAACACGAATTTATTGGATTTTAAGACATCAGTTTCATTTGACATAAGATAAATAGATCCATGAAATTGAATCCCTTTTTGTCTAAAAGTGATTGAAAATATAGCAGAAGGTCTTCTAATATATTTTCAATCACGTTTACACTTCTACAAAATTCTACATTTCCCTAAATTGACATTCTTCCTTGAAACATGAGCATCTTCTCTGGGAAGTACCGGAAAAATCGTATCCAAAATCATGTTCTTCTTTCAGAACACAAATTTTGAATATCCATATCCTTTCTTTATAATTTATCATGAAAGCAAGCAAAAAAAAAAAAAAAAAAAAAACATATTCTGTAATTCCACACTCTTAGCTTCCCGCAACATGACGTCATTATTAACGCATAACACATCCTGCTAAAATATAAGATGCTTCATTTAATATATAGAGATGTCATGTGATTGTTCAGTGCATTGGCCGATAATCTCGAACGCAGTTTATAAACCAGACATACCTGTAGAATTACATATTCTAATAACTGATTATAATTAGCAAGCTTTTATTTATCAGAATTTAAATATCGTTTTGTATACTCTCCTCGTACAAAATGTTTGTTGTGAACAAGATAACCTTAAAAATACTTGTCCTGTTTACTCATTCTCATCCATAGCACTGCAACAAATTTCTAAATACACACCACTATAGAGAATGATTATAATATCGGGAATCGTGAAACGTATTCGAATCAATAACGATTAAACACGTTTCAGCACGGCATAATTATAAATTCAGTTCATTGAATGGAAGAAATAATAAAGCTGAAAGGATTCGAAAACGATAGTGAGTATACCGAAGAAGATGCTGAGAATTAAAAAGCTGCTTTTTAATATGTTAAGAACAGATACTGTCGTCACCGCGTTTGGAATTATGGCAACACTACGATCAAATTGTGTACAATATTTGAGTTGACTTTGATCATTAATAATTTATAGAAACATGAAAAAAATAAAGGTGTCAATGCAAAGTAACTTATATGTTTTCCAGATATTAAGAATTGTTTCTAAATGTTACCTATTATGCAAGCATAAAATGTATGTTATTTTTTATTAAAAATATTACACAAAAAAGGATATATAAGTCACGTGATAAATATTTCATATTTGTGGTATAAAATCGAGCATATTAGTACATGTTACTAAACATGTATACTCGATGCTACTTGTAGCTAATACAAGTGCAATATAACTTCATTACAGCGCTCCGAATATAGCGTGAACTATGAAATTAGTTTCCCAGCCATTCTTCTTCACTTTATTATGAAACCAAATCCTATTATAATGTCTATTATGTTGTTGTCGTCACACGTGACTGTCTGTGTGGTTTCGGAACCCTTTTAGCGGAACAAATAAACAAAAATTACTGCTCTAATTCGTTCATTTTTTTCTCTCTCTAGAATTGTTAGGTCCGCTTAGCCCATTAATTTTCTTAGAAGAAGACATGCACTTCAAAAGACAGTACGACCTCTTAAGTTCTTTTCGTTCTCCATTTTAGGGAGTTTTGCAAAACCTACGTGTATAATATTTTTTCTTCATTCTTTAATTTCTGTAGTTTTGTGACAGCACTTATAAAAACATCGCCTTTTCATATTTCTGAAATGAGATTCCCACGATATTCTGCGTAACGTTTTGAAAAACAAAACAAAAAATCCCACACATGTGCAGAACCATAAGAGTCCCTCAAAAATATCTTGTGCTATCTAAATTCCGAGGTGGAGAATCAAGCTCTTATTCTCTATTAACTTACCCACACCACCAGTGTCTTTCAAGATTTTAGCTTTTAGCATAACAAACTTTCCCAAAATGGACAGTAGTGAGTGGTCGCTCAGCACTCACAACTTGCAAGTTGATAACAACTCATCATCAACTCAACTCATGTTAGTCCTTTGGATTTCTATTGTTATTAACCCCACCTTTGTTGTTGTTTTTATAAACTTAATCTCTATTAATTAACGTTTATATATGAATCAATTTCAGATTGGTTTGTTGGCTGTTTTGTATTTATGATTGAAGCATCTAACGCTATGAGGTCAGTGTATTATATCTGCAAATTGCATTTGAATCCAGCCCACTCTAGGTCCCTCTGATCTCATTATTGGCAATGAAAATGTCTGTTACCATAAAGACGAGAAGAAATGATCTCCTCCAACTCAATGATCAAGCTGCAACATCGTGCAATTTTTCTCACACGAGCTTCAGTGGTTTCCTGGAGTAATGTTTTCAAATACTGTATTGCACTACATTATCAAGAATATAATTTGAAGTTATAATAATGTAAAGAACAATAAATTATGCACAGTATTTTACATCATATCTGTTTTATACATAATACATAAGTGTTTTATATCAATGATGTACAATATTTATGCCATCTCTAATGTACTGACACCTGGTATAATAATGGTTCATTATTCAGCTTTATACCGAAGTTATGAAGTATTATGAAAACGCAGGCAGAAATACGCCACATGTATAAATGTAACATTGCTTTAAAAGGTAAATCATGCTCATTTTCTTCACATTATAGAATTAACTCTTTCTACATGTAAATCTTTTCCCTTTTCACGAGATTCGTCAACTTTTCTGGGCAACACTAACTCACATATTTCTTTCATACTCACCAGCAGAAATGCATTGTCCTACCAAAAATAATAGGACACATGCACCGAATACTTTTTTATCGAATTCTGGTAGAAAGGAGCCATCTTCATCTTTGTTGTGTCCTAATTCTTCGTTTTATTTCATTCCACAGAAGTACTCCTTGTCAGAGAGGACTCTAGCTGGCCACTGCTTCAAAGTATGTGTTAAGAGTCACAGGTTTGTGACACGGTGATTCTAATAAAATTTCCATAATGTAGGATTAAGAACAACAATTGTCTATGCTATCAGCTAAGATTGAATAGTCATGATTCCATGCACCATGGCCAGTGGGTTTCATCCATACTCTATGAGAAACAACAAGCAGCTCTTGAACCGTGAAGCAATGGAAACCAATTCCATTGCTTCACGGTCAAGGTTCAGTGTGATTTTTCCATTTTAATCGACAACGTAATATTAGTTGTTATTAAAAAAAAAAGAACTTTGTAGATGCATCTCTTCCGTGAAATTTCATGGCACGAAGGTGTGTCAGTGTGTCGTGGAAACATTGATAGAATTGCTTATGGCTACTCTCATCTCCAAACACAGATCATCGAGGGGGGTCAATCGGTGAGATGAGCTAATCCCTATCGGGCAGTAGCGTCATCCACTACCCATCAATATTTTAGGTATATCTGGTATATTTTATTATATATCTTGGACTCAGTAGCCTTGGCAGACATTTTCTTTTCAGCACCTTTCGAAACCGCCAACTTGGAGCGACAGACTGCAATAATTCCTGAGGCAATTCTTGTTCGTCTGTAATGATATTTCGGCACAGCTCCACTATACATGTCATTGATTTCTGACTTTAATTTTCAATGTTGCTTCCTTTCTAAAATGACACTACTGTTGTCATACCTGTTACAAAAATATAATGTACAGAACTAGAGTTCTTCATATAATAATGTTTATCTACAAACTTTTCTAAATTTCCAGTAAAAAATTGGAAAACCAAAAAAGGTGACGCTAAATGTAGATGAATTTATTTTCTGCATTAACAGCTCACTTAATATATTCACGCGGATTTTTTAAAAAAGATTATCGAATAAGAAATAAAATAAGACTGTTCAAGTGTAGATCTTAGATTTAGGAAATCCAGATTATCACTAGGAATGCCCGTTTGGGTTCCGACATCACAAAAAAGTATTTCCAGTTGGCTGATCATTACCGACCCGAAGATATTCGATCATCAATGAGAAAACGTGTGTATGGCGGCGGGGGGGGTAAATAAAATCTGAAAACAGAAAGTATTTCCCAATTGGTGTTCGACAGGGACATTACGTGACCTAAGACCGACTAAATATTAATGCAAATGAATTAAAATCTATATTTTTCGTTTGAACTGGTAGGTACGTGAAGTTTAAAACTATTACTACTATACGTGATATTATATCACGTATCTCTTTTTATTTTTTTGTATTCTTCCCTTGATTTTGTATAATATACGTCGATTAAGTTCATTTAATTACGGATTAAAATTTTAATTGCTTCTATAATCAGCTTCTACCATTTTACTAACCTACGTTTTAATTTTTAAATAGATTTTCCAAAGTTGTTTCCTCTATTGCGTAACGCCTCGGTCAGTATCGACGCTGCTATTCAGAAGGAAAGACCTGGATTCTATGTAGGACGTGAAGGCCCATTGTCAGGAGATTTTGAATTAGAAGAACGCAAGCCAATTGCAGATAGGCAGAATGCAAATAGGATCAGAAATCATATCATAAGCAGTAAGCCTAGTTACTTTGGCTCTCACTGCTAACACGAATGAGATCATGTTGTGTTGAATTTTTTCTTGACAATTATTCATAAGACTATTACACTTGTTTATAAAATCTTTATAAAGTAGCTTTATTTTTATCCTCCTACATGTTTCGCCAATCTGTTTCTATTGGCATCCTCAGGGAATACAAATCAGTAAGCACAAAATGAAGGTTACAGACTAGGTTATAACCGATGGTTCTAAATCTAGTCTGTAACCTTCATTTTGTGCTTGGTGATTTGTATTCCCTGAGGATGCCAATAGAAACAGATTGGCGAAACATGTAGGAGGATAAAAATAAAGCTACTTGATAAAGATTTTATAAAAAAGTGTAATAGTCTTACGAATGAGATCCATTAAGAGATTCCTGAGATACATCAAGTAAATTTGATTGAACTTCATTTTTATTTATTTATTGAATCAACATCTCTTTAATTTACCACTTGCTTATTCTTAACTTAAGTCGTATCATTATTCAGTCATCAATATTTATCAGTGTAAACCCACCATTATACCAAGCATCATAAAATGGTCTATTTATTAATTCCATACGTGAAAAGATTAGGAACAAGTAATGGGTGCTGTTTTCTATAGGTTAATTTGAATCTGTAGAAAATGCACGAGGCTGGAACGGAATCCTGCATCTTTCTGTGAGAAACTGCTTGGAGTGAGGGTGTTTACGAAACGGGGAGGGGGTATTTGTTAAGTAGACTGCATTTTCTCCACAGTATCAATATTATTATAATTAGAGAATATTATTCTAAGATTGGACCAGCTTGAGATTTACTTCATATAACGTGTGGATAGAGCATGCTTGTTTGACCAATAGACACATCGAACGCTATATGAATTGATTAGCGATAGTTCTAATTCAATCCCTCAGTGATAAAATATTATTTACGTGATATTAGTCTGAGTGTTCTAGACAGCATATTATTGAGATGCACTGTATAAAGTTCAATTATTGATGACCCAGAATACTCTGATTTTTTTTAATGTGACTTCGATGAATGAAGGTTATAGACCTATAATACATTAGTATCGTGGGTGGGCTAAAGATTTTTTTTTATTTTAATTTATTTTGTGTTTTTTATTATTTTTACCTAGTCTGCAAACCCTGCTCAAACTTGGAATTTTTTCAAGTCACTTCAGGTCTCCAGTTAGCCAGGCAGCGATCTCACACCCGGCGATGAAATTCATCTCCCACCTAACGACAATCACACACATCTCTGTCCACCACAAAATTCGAACTCTCAGCCGGCTGGTCAGAGAGTGAGTACGTTAACCACTCGACCAACCACGCTGGAAATTACAAATTGCTAATTGATTGTGGCAATCTCGTCCATTGTCTCACATACGTCAAATGTATGAATACTAATACGGTATATGATCTTAATAATTTTGCAAATTATAAAAGGAAAAAAATCTGATTTTAATTATGCGAAGAACTACTCTGGAAATGTTTGTAATTTCCTTTTTTGAGGCTCTTATTAGCCATAATACGAAACATCATCAACGGATAACGAAATTAGAAGATTTTCTCTTTGGCATCATTCTCCCCTACGAGATATAGGCTAAGAATTGTTTTTTATCGCTAATTAGTATGGTAATGAACTATCACTTTTTTAAAGCTGATAACCGAAATCTCTTCTTTTCAACTTTCAATCTTATTGGCTTAAAGGGTGAAGCAGATGCTTTTCATATTCCCCGCTGTCTGATGAGTGAGAGGAAAAATATTAATAAGCCCGTTGCTCGCCCTGAGTGGGCCTGAGGATTAATCATTGAGGTTGCAGTTTAAAATAGCTTTTGGTCTGTTGTACTTGGTGTAATCTGTTGTGTCGTAATTTGCAGCTAATTGAATTAGATTATTAGGATGTACAGATGCTATTGAAAAGAACTTAGTTGCTATAGTCTGCATGAAGGTATATTTATATCTTAATATAGACTATACTATTCTGAGACATTTATTCTGCACACGTTGTAGTTTGAGGATATTAGTATTAGCAGTATGACTCCACGCAGGAGAAGCATAGATGAGTATAGGACGAATCATCAATTTATAAGTAACTTGATTCTGGTGCTCAATTTACTGTATCTATTAATTAAAGGATAGAGCTGGGCAATGATTTTTGATGTCTTTAAACATTGAGACTTGATATGGGAGCTGAAAGTCAATTTTCTGTCCAACAGTATGCCAAGATATTTGATCTCAGACTGCCAAGGGATTTCTGTGTTAAACAGGAGAATGTGTCCAATAGGAAGCATTGATATTGATCTTCTGGCGAACAGTACGGCTACGCTTTTCTGAGGATTTATTTTGAGTCGCCATTTGGTGAAATATTGTTCAATTATCAGTAGAATTTCCTGCAGTCGTTTGATTTCTAGGTGCGGTTTTAAAGATCTGGCTAATATCGCTGTATCATCAGCATATAAAGTTTTGATAGATGACAGTGGGCTGTGCGGAATATCACATATTGGTGCCAGTAGTGATCCTTGTGGGACACCGGCCAATATACGTTTTTGTTTGTATGGAGTGTGCCATTTAACTTAACTTGCATGTGCCTATCATAGAAGTATGATCTGATCATGTGAACCACTTCCAATGGTATTCCAGATGTTATCATCTTATATAGCAAGTCGTAGTGTCAGACTTTGTCGAATGCACTGGCTATGTCAAGGAAAACAGCCCCAGTACATTGACGCCAGTTAAATTCCGTGGTAGCATATTCTACCAATCTGTATACTTGTTGTGTGGTACTGTGAAATTGTCGGAATCCAAATTGCTCCTCAGGAAGAATGTATAATTTGTGCACTAGTTCTTGGAGTCTAGTGAGAATGACTTTCTCGGCAATTTTGCCTAGGTTGGAGATGAAGTTAATTGGTCTGTAGTTTTGAGGTGATCGCGGGTCTTTTCCAGGTTTATGGATTGGAATTACATCTGCTGGTTTCCAGTGGTAAGGAAAATATTTGTAGTATAAGATGGAGTTTATAATGTTAGTCAGATGCACAATAGCTGTGTAGGGTGGTAGTTTTATCACCCTGTTTGTGATTCCATCAGGTCTAGGAGCCTTTTTGTTTTTAAGCTTCTTGATTATGTCGTATAATTCTACAGGTGATGTGGGTGCAAATTGACTAGAGCATGTGACAGAAAGTTTGAGCGAAGATCTGACATGTCGATGAATCTTGTATATGTGATTGAAGTCGAGATGGTCATATGAGGGTTTGCATTGCTTTTCTAGAGATGTTAATATTGCCTCGGCTTTGTCTGCATCGGTATGGATAAGGCCAGTATCTGTTTGGAGAGGAGGAAGAGGTTTGTTTTTATTCTTGATGTTTTTGATAAGATTCCATATGGAGTGATTGTCAGGAGAGATAGAATTCAATTTTCATTCCCAAATTTGATTTCTATGCGCTGTGAGGGCATCTCTAACTGCGGAGTTGAATCTGTTCAAGATTCTTTTATCTTGAGGTGCTCGCGTGTTGTGCTATCTTTTTCTTGCTATGTTCTATTCTCTGATCAAGTTCATAATGTCTTCTGGCAAGTGCTTAGACCTGGGAGTAGTTCTGGAAATAGTTACTGCTGCAACGTCAGTGTTGATTTGTTTAGTTAGATCCTTTATAGCTGTTTCAATTTCCTCTGTGGATTTAATCAATGGTACAGCACCAGTATATTTTGGGAATACTTTGGATAGCTCATCCCAAGGTATATATGAGTGGGGGGGGGAGACAGGTTATCCTGGTTTCCCATCTTTAATAGAATGGGATTGTAGTCAGATGAAAGATCATTTAGAGTCACTACACTGTACTGGAGTCTTACATTCTGTAGGATCGTTATGTCTAGTACATCAGCCCGACCGTATGTGTTGTGATGAGTAGGCGCTGTGGCGCCTGCCACAACCACATTGTTGGATCCAGAGTAGTTAGCGAGAATGTGACCATTTTTATTTGTGGAACGGCTATTCCAGATAGGATGCTTGGCGTTTAAGTCGTCAGCCATGATGACAGGCTCCCTGTTGATCAGTACAGCGTTCAGATCTGAAAACAGTAATGTTTTTTTGCGGAGGATTACATGCTGCGAAAATCTTTAGTTTTCCCACCGTGCACGTGGGAATTTCTATGCCTATAATCTCAAGATTAATGGTGGATGGAATGTTTATAGAGTGATGACTGATGTAATTTTTAATGTAAATAGCAGTGCCGCCTCCTCTGCAGGATAATCTGTCAGTTCTGTGCAACTGGTATTCATTTATTTTGGGATTATCTGATGGTCGGAGGTGGGTTTCATTTATCAAGAGTATATCTGGCTGACGCCTTTGAGCGAACTACCAGAGCTCCAAGATTCTACCTCTTAATCAGTTCGCATTCCATGCTATGATCTTTAAAGAATCTGGTTTTATTTTATTTCTGTTCATGAGTGAGCGCTGAGATAACGAGTTGTGTGTCCTTCAGAAATCTATTTGTAGAACATGGTGAGGGTTTGGATCTGCTAAAATCCAACAGCATATTTGACAAGGAAGAGGTAATGATAGCTGTCAGATTTGGATGTGATGTTGGCTGTTCCAGGGATGTCTGTTTAGGGAGAGTTACATCTGCATATGTCCTGGACTGTTGTTTCTGAGTTGTTCTTTTAGGGGCCTCTGACTTCAGCAGATGGGCTTCTGACCCTGTATGGTGATCTTTAGGAGGCTGTGAAGTAGTCTCTGATGTAGGTGTGCTAAGAGAAGAAGAGTATGTTCCTTCTTCTGGTTTTCTATTGCTTGGATTGTGCGCGCATCCTCTGTAGTTGGCAGTGTGAGGACCGCTACAGTTGGCACATTTAGCTGGGGTGGATTTTGGCTTAGAGCATGTATTTGTTGAGTGGCTGACCCCACATTTTAAGCATTTAAATTCAACCTTGTACTTTTCTGGGTGTGACCAAACTTCTGACATCTGTGGCATTGCCCTGTTGAAGCCCTTTTCCTTAATGATTCTATAGTGATTATCAGTCCACAGATGGATGTAAGATCATATATGTGCTTGTAGGTTTGACTGATCTTCACTGATACCAGTGGCATTGGAGTCCTGTCTCTCCTGGTCATTCTGCTGGCCTTTACGGGTGGTAATTACTGGTGTAGATCTGCAGTGATTTCTTCTGTGGAAACATCTTCAGATACACCTCTAATCGCTACCGTAAGGTTTTTTCTGATCCTAGTAAAAACATGTGGTACTGAATACCTCTGGTATTCCATTCAGAGGTTAACCGTCGATAATCCATCACTGTCCTCGGTTGGATTTTAATACCGTTTGTGACATTTTTCGCTTGGCTGTATGAGATCTGTAAGTTGTACATCGTAATCCTTAGCGACATCCATTTATTCTTTTGACGCAGAATAATCGGAGCTATCTTTTCCCTTGAGGAGGTAGGAGAGTCCGGGACAGGGCCATCTTCTTCCATTTCATCCGCACTGGGTGGTTCAGAGGCTGCAGTTATGCGTTTTTTGCAAGCGCGAACCTCCTGATAATCGGTGTGGTCAGTAAGGGGATTATCCTCAGCACTTGTTGCTATTTCGCTAGCGCTGTCTTGAAGAAGTTCTAAGAGTTGAGAGTCATCTGTATCAACTTCTTTTATTTCATGAACTACAACCTTTCCTGGCTATTTTGTGTGAAGCAGATTGCCTAAGTGTTTAAATATTACCAGAAGCTATTTAAAATTAAGTTCTTCGTACGGTACATCCATGGTTAGACCCAAGCCTTGTTCTGTAGAGCAGGACATGACTTTCCCTTTCCACAATAATAAGTAGGCAGTTTCTAATGAAATAAATGAAGCAATGGAGATACTAATGGCAGTAGGCCTAGCGTATCGCCCTTGTTTTGAAATTTGTTGACTTACCTACTTAGCTGATTCTTTGGACCTCTTTGAAAAATAAACCGATTGATTATAGTAGTAAAACTATTTACTACTAGTAAATTTACTAGTCAAAATTCCTTGAATCACATTTTATATCAATATCAAGTATCAAAATCCCGAACGTCAGACATCATCGCTTTTTACTACCTTCATTCGCTCACATCTATTAAAAAGTTTCCGAAACTCTGCTCGAAATCACTTCTTTCTTAAGAAGAACTTAAGCAGAGTTTTGGAAACTTCACCTCCATTTAAAATAAGAAATGTATATAAGATAAATTTTGGTTTATTGCAAGTTATTTTTCTTTTTTTTTTAATCATGAAAAACATTTAAGTTTTGATTTTTCTTCTATACATTTAAATTTCATATTTCATGTTACTATTAACTCCCGAAAGATCCATTTATATTTTTCCGTCTTTTCATTGTTTATTATATTTCCTTCTATCAGCGGTAGTCAATGTTAAAATTTATATTGCGATAATTACTAATTAAGATAAAAATGCATCTAATTATACAATTATGGTGCGTATTTCCTAATCATTTTTTCTTATCATGCTGTCTGCCAGAAAACACAGTGCATTTAGATAAGTGAGACGAAACACGAATAAAAAGACAAAATCTATCTTGGAATAAATCTCTTCCTCGTGCCCTATGTAATACATCGAACGTATTATCACAATTTTTCAAGTGGCTTGCATTCAAAAAATATCTTCGCGATAGGATTGTTCTCATTGTCGCTCTATATTCGATAACATGCATGTAGAGCGCCCTCTAGCGGTACCAAGAAGTACCAGTTCACTGCTTGTCGAATTTTTACACTGATGTAATCTTATCTTTTAACAGCTGGTTTACGTTTGGTGCTGGTTTCAAAGCACCAAATGTCCATATCAAAGATCAACATTAGGTTTTGCCTATCACCCTTTCTTGCTTTTTTCTTCCCTGTTACTTTTAAATAGAAAATAAATTTAGTTATTTGCTATATTTTAGGAGATTATTTTTTATCAATAAATTAATGCACTTTTTTATTATTGTAAATTGGGTATGACTTTCTGGATCACTTCTTAGTTCGAAAATTCAAAAAACTTGCAATAATACTGAGCAGGGTGAGTGACAAATACTTAATAGAATACAGATCACAGATTCGGCAATTAGTAACATAACATAAGAGATTTTCAAAGAAACTATCTAATATTTCAAAGTTAGTTAGCCGTTCTCATTATGAAAGCAAGAGGATTTTTTCTTTTGACACACACACACACACACACACACACACACACACACACACACACACACACACACACACACACACACACACACACACACACACACACACACACACACACACACACACACACACACACACAATGCAAATGTGATTAACTACCTTATGATAGTATTGATCAGGTTTCTACCAAGTGAAGTTAACTGACCGTGCCAAGCTACTGAACTGGTTCAAGCGACAGCATCACGGCTCTTAATCAATAGACTGTGTATTATTCAAATCCCACTGAGGGGGCTGGATGTATGTGAATGTCTCAAATCATGTATATGGGAGATGAAGTGGATCGCCCAGTATAAACTTATTATAGAAGTCATGTGGTTCTATTTTTGGGCACCAGAGCAGGGTTTCTAAATAATGCGTCTCCTTTAGCACACGGATATTGAATGTATGTGAGTGTTTATAACAAACTTAATTTGCAGATAATAATATTTGTTTATATTATATATTTAATTACCAGATTTTTAACCTCCAGACTACCTCTTTAAGGAATTATACAAATTACACAAAATACAAATTCCTCTAATGTCTTTGGCGGAGCTCTTTCGGCTCTAACTAACATTTTGAAAACAGGTGAGCAACCAATATCAAGAGTTACTCGATCTCTGCACTGGCATGTAGTATTTTGTTTTTCCTTCAAGGAAAACTAGGGTTTTTAACTTCGTATATCAATAATCTATCGTAGAACTTACGCTCTTATACACAATACTATTAGTGTTAGAGTTTAGCCATATGAGACAGCTGCAGTTCTCTTCCCGCCTCTGTCTACAGAAACGCTGGATTCATTAATATCTTGGGTTCGCTATCGGTGAACATCTGCAGGATGAAGTCTAATTGTCCACTAATCGTCAATAAAGTTTTGGAAAGGTGTCAGAGAATTTCTTTATTTGCTTATTTACAAATGACATTTCATTATCACATATTAATGAGTTGCCATATATATAACCGACAGAGCTGATTTTAAATTTATTATTTAAATTACGTACACTTCTATATCCCTGTGGCACCATTTCTGCTTCCATAATTCTAGACTGGAAGATAGACCATTAGAGGTTTGATTCTAGTGGCCGAATATAGGAAGTTTTTCTAAGCCTTTTATCGTCGGTTTTCGAGTTAGCCGATCTTCTTCCCAAAAATGAGGTTTTAACCCCAAATTAAGAAAAAATCGAACGTAGCATTCCCATTATTTTGCTCAGCAATATAACTGTTAGGGTTCAGGATCACTAGATGTCTGCCGGATTCTCATCCCGATGCCTTCAAACTCATTGAAAACAATGGGCTCAGCTATCGTTGATGACTAATAGTAGAGATTGCTTGGAAAGAAGTCAACGGAGACCCTAGTGTGAGAAACAAAGAGCCATGGCGTCCTACGAATGTAATAAGGACTTGGAGTTGTGGGGCGGACTTCTCTTGACTTCACCGAATTACCATTTCATCTCACAGAAGGGATGAGATCAGGGCTCTGTGAATACAGTCGTGTGGTAGCGTTCATGTCCACAAAACCCGCAATTACGCAGCAGCCTTATGACACGGTGCATTGCCTTGCTGAAGGAGGCAATGGACAGTTCCGTAGAAACACCACTAAATAGGAAGCATTGCATTGTCCAGAATGTTCAGATTCCTCTCGGAGTTCAATGTTCGTGATATCACAAAAAAGGGGTTGGAGGACAGACCAGGAAAAACAGAGCCACCATCACACCGTCAACTCCGAATTTCATATTTGGGGTTACGCACTCTACAGACGTTTACCGGACATTCACTATACCCACACTTGTCCATCTGTTCAGTAAAGGATGCAGCGTGATTCGTCGCTTCATAACACCGATTTCGAAGCTTCCACGTCCCACTGCACGTGCTCGTTGCACCACTGAAGACGACGCTGCATGTTGGTGCGGGTAATGTTGGACTTGCACATTGTGGTCTATCATGGAAATGCATGTGGTGCACCTCGGTTCTGTTCAAATTCGTGTTCCAGTCGACCCGCAATTCTGCATTTAACATTTCGGTCGACGATTGGCGGTTTTTACATATCATCCTTCGTATCACCCTGTTCTGCTAGTGTAGTGGGTCGCCCACTGCGGGTATTACTTGCAGTTGACTCCCTACGCATCCAACTCGGTATGGTGTCATTGATTGTTCACCTGGAATTTCATCCGGACACTGTTGCACTGACTCTGGCTCATCATACTCCTCAAGTTTATTAATATTCAGTCGTCAATTAATATTAAGCCAGGTTGACTAAATAAAGTTGAATCAGTTGAACGAGATAAAATTAAAGGGAATTAGATTAGATTAGATGAGATTAATGAATCACGATTGAAGAAGAAATATTTGTTAAGTAAAATATAAGGAATTTTCCCCCAAATATTAATTTTCATTTTTATGTATTTTTATGAGTATTTTTACGCTTCGTACTCACAAAAAGTTGTAAACCTATAGTACATCACAACAGTGAGTGCGCTAAAGATTTTTGTCTATTTTTATTAATCTTTCATTTTTTATGTTTTTTTGTATAAATCAAAATTTCTTTTCTAAAAATAAAATAAAACTTTATCAAGCGATTTAAGCTTCCAGTAAGTAGGATGGTAGTTGCACACACCAGATATTGAAATTCATCTCTGATTTATTTTAAATGAAATTCATTTACAACTGGTCGGGAAGATCGACCGTGAGAACTGTGGATAAGATAGCGAATACGGATTAAACCCTGGGAGGGTAATGGATGGTAATGCTGTAGACAATGAAGTCCTAACTGAGGCTCGGCTATCGGCTATTGCTGTTATCCTCTTGCCATGATCAGAGCTTTAATTTAATAGCTCAATAACACCTCATCCCTACACTGTCCTCTACAGATACAGATAACGGGGAAGATGAAAAGCATTCTTGCTTCGCCCATTTAAGCCAGTCCTTATAAGGAACTGTGGATAATGATTGGATTGACCATTTCTGTTTAGCATTGTTTTTGATTCCGCTAGTGACTTTTGATGTGATCCAGCGTGTAATTTTAGGCTGTACCTGATTGAATTTCATGCAAGGTTTTTCGGAGAACTCACATTGCACTGGGGCTAACACAGTTTGAAACCTACTGTCTCCCCCTCTGCATGAAAAATGCACGAGGTCTGATGGCCATGTAGATCCCACCCAAAACGAGGACCAGTGGTGGATGTATGGTATTTTAGGGAGGGGTAGGTTTCACTCTGTGGCCAAGTGAGTTCTTGACACTCCTTTTCCTATTTATTAGGGTACTATAAATTGCTGTTATTTCGCGCATTTTTCCAATGCTTCGTTTTTCTGGCAGTCTTTTGCGGCTGCGGGATTGTCTTTGCGGGTATATCACTGATTGGGACTACGCGACATCTATGCAGACTCAAGGACTAACGATCTTCTTTCGGTATGAATGAGATTGACACTGACGCCCTGGTAGAGTCACTGGACAGAAGACTAGCCATGAATATAGTAAAAAGATTCTCAAAAAATTTGAACTTAATTTGTACTCTATGTCGGAGGATGACGACGACAATGCTTTAGCAGATGAGAGGCGGGACTTGGTGATCTCCGCCCCGTCAGACTTCAAGGAGGTCTGCCTGCGTAAGAAGCGCAAAACCACAGTCTCCGAACCATCAAAAGAGGATGGAATGGACGTAGACGGTCCTGTTTCAAACTCCTCTACATCCACTAGAGAAAAGATACCTCCGATTATTCTGAGCGAAAAACAAACATGGATGTCTCTAAGAGGCTACCATGTGAAATCTACAGATCTCTTATATCTATGCGAAAAGTCACTGACAGCATAAAGATTCAGCCCACCACAGTGATGGACTACCAAAAAATTACAGGCGAAATGAATGCCAGAGGCATTCAGTATCACACCTTCTCACCTGGTTCAGAGAAAAATCTGAAGGTCTCAGAGGAGTATCGGAAGATGTGTCCACAGAAGAAGTGTCTGCTGATCTACACCACCAGGATCTACTTCCCATTAAGGTCAGTAGAATGACCAAAAAATACAAGACTCACATGCCACTAGTATTAGTAGAAATCAGTCAAACTTACAAGCATATATATGACCTAATGTCCATCTGTGGACTGAAAATCAGCCCAGAACCCTTAAGGAAAAGGGACTCAACAGATCAGTGCCTCAGATGTCAAAAATTTGGCCACGCCCTGAAAATGTGTGCTCAATAATAGGCTGAGTTTAAATGTCTAAAATGTGGAAGCAGTCACCCAACCAATATCTTCACAAAGCCGAAAACCATCTCGGCTAAATGTGCCATCTGCGGTGACCATCACACGGCTAACTATAGGGGTTGCATTCAGAACCCAAAAAAACAGAAGATCGGAGAGAGAGAGAGAGAGAGACAGACACTGTTCCTCATCCAGTAGATCCACGTCAGAGGCCTCAGCTTCACAGCCTCTCAAAGACCAGCAAAAATTGTCAGAAGCCCATCTGCCACAGCCAGAGGCCTTCAAAAGAACAACTCAGCAACGACAGACAAGTGCATATGCGGATGTAGTCTGTTCTAAACAGATAACCTATGAACAGGATCAACTAGCACTGCACACAAACTTGACAGCTATTATCACCTCCAAATATGCTACTAGATTTTAGCAGATCCAACCCCTCACCATCCTCTCTACTAACAGATTCCTAAAGGATGCTCAAACCATCCTCACAGCGCTCATTCATGAACAGGAGTAAACTAAATCCAGACTCTCTGCAGATTATCGCGTGGAACGCGAACGGCCTCAGAAATAAGATCTTGGAGCTCCAAGAATTCACATCAAAACTCATTCACATCATTTATCAAACCTACATCAGCACGATGTAGTTTTGATAAATGAAAATCATCTGAGACCATCGGAGAACCCCAAAATCAGGGATAATCAGCTGTACAGAACTGACAGGCTAACCCACAGAGGCGGCGGAGGCACTGCCATTCCAATCAAGAATTACATCAGTCATCACTCTGTAAATATCCCACCTACTACTGATCTAGAGGATACAAGTATAGAAGTTCTCATGAGCTGGGCTGGTAGACTAAAAATCTTTGCATCATACAATCCTCTACTAAAATCATTACTGTCCTCGGATTTGGAGGCCATCTTGGGCAACAGAGAGCCTGTTATCATTGCAGGTGACTTAAACGCTACGCATACTGCCTGGAACAGTCGAACTACCAATAAAAACGGACAAATACTTGCTAATTACACAGGATCCAAACAATGCGGTTGTGCCAGATCCCACTAAACCTACCCATCGTAATACGTATGGCAGGGTTGATGTCGTGGACATAGTCATACTGCAGAATGTGAGACTCCAGTACAGTTTAATGACACTTAATGATCTTTCATCTGATCACAACCCAATACTGCTACAGTTGGGAAACCAAGGAAAACTGTCCCCATCCCATCATTCAAATCATGGGAAAGGTTGACCAATATGTTTTGTCCCGAAACATATTGGTCCCGTTCCCCTTATAAAATCCAAAGAAGAAACTGAAACAGCTTTTAAAGATCTGACTCAAAAAATTAACGCAGCCTTTATAGCAATCACTACTTCCACAACTACCCTCAGGCCCAATCACTTGCCTGAAGATATCATGAACCTGATCAAGGAGAAAAATAAGGTCAGAAAAAGGTTTCACAATACCCGTGCACCACAAGACAAAAGAATCCTAAACGAACTCAACTCTGCAGTGAGAGATGCCCTTAAAGCACATAGAAGTCAACTTTGGGAAGAAAGATTGACTTCTATAACTCCTGACAATCGTTTCAATCTAATAAGAAATATCAAAAACAAAAACAAATCCCTTTCCCCTCTTCAAACATATCTAGGCCTCATTCACACCGATGCAGATAAAGCCGAAGCATAAAACTTAGACGAGCAATGCAAACTCTCATATGAACATCTAGACTTCAATCACATCTACAAGATCCATCGACATGTCAGATGTTCATTAAAATCTTCTGTAACCTGCTCCAATCAAATTACACCCACATCACCAGCAGAAATATATGATATAATCAATAAATTAAAAGCAAAAAAGCTCCTGGACCTGACGGCATCACCAACAAGGTGATAAAGCTACTACCACGTATAGCTATTGTCCATCTGACCAACATAATAAATTCCATCTTCCGTTTCAAACATTTCCCTTCCTGCTGGAAGATGGAGGATATAATTCCAATCCATAAGACCGGAAAATACCCGCACCTGCCTCAAAGTTACAGACCAATCTGTCTCATCTCAAATCTGGGTAAGATCGCAGAGAAAGTTATTCTTACCAGATTCTAAACCTCCGTACACAAGTTAAACATTCTTCCTAATGAAGAGTTTGGGTTCCGTCAATTCCATAGTATCACACAACAGATACACAGACTAGTCAAATACATCTCCACGGGATTCAATTGGCATCAATGCACTGGGGCTGTTTTCATTGACATAACCAGTGCATTCGATAAAATTTGGCATTACGGACTACTACATAAACAACTGGAATACCATTGAAAATGGTTTACTTAATTAAATCATACCTTTTTGACAGGCGTATGCAAGTTAAGATTGCGGTATCAGCACAGAAAAGCATCTTGGCTGGAGCCCCCCACAAGGATCCTTACTGGCATCTATTCTGTTTTCCATGTGTGATATCCCAAACAATCCATTGTCATCTATCAAAGCCCTTTACGCGGATGATACAGCGATATTAGCCAGATCTCTACAACCGCATCTTGCCATCAAGAAATTGAAAGAAAACCTACTACTGATTGAAAAATGGTTCGCCAAATGGAGACTGCAAGTAAATCTCCAGAAGAGCATAGCCATTCTATTCTCCAGAAGAGAGATGCTTCCTAAAGGAGACATCTTCCTATCCAACATAAAAAAATCCCGTGGCGAACAGAGATCAAATACCTTGGTGTACTGCTGGACAGAAAGCCGACTTTCAGCTGCCATATCAAGACTCTCTCTGTGCAAAGGCATCAAAATACATTGCCCAAATCTATCTTCTAATTCAAAAGGAACAGTAAACTAAACACCAGAATCAATCTACTTACCTACAAGCTGATGGTTCGTCCTATACTCACTTACGCTTCTCCGGCTTGGAGCCATTCCGCTGATACTAATATGTTCAAATTACAACGTGTGCAAAACAAATGTCTACGTATGATCCTAAATGCTTCATGGTTCGTCAGAAATGTGCAACTCCATCGGGACATAGATGTCCCCCTATATTTACACTTTCTTGCAAGCTATAACAACAAAGTTCTTTTCAAAAGCATCTGTACACCCCAACAAACTGGTTCAACTAGCTGCAAATTACGAAGCAACGGATTACTTCGAACATAAAAGACCAAAATCCATCTTAAACTCCAACTCTGATGTTTAATCTTCAAACCCGCTCAGGGCGAGCAACTGGCTCATAACTTTTTTCCCTCACCGTTTCCCTATCAGATAGCGGGGAGTATGAAAAGCATTTTGCTTCACCCTTTATGTCAGAAATGTTAATCGTTAATCAACTGTAGATAATACCTTTAACTCCGTTAACTGCATATTTATGAACAATTTTAAATTCCTATGCTGAAATAACTTCAGCATATTAATAATAATTATGACAGACCACGAAGTGTAAGGGCTTCTGTAAACAACGAATTTGAACACGAAAAAAAAACAGAAGTAGAAGTATTGTAATAACCATAACCTCAGATTGGTTTAAAGGCTATAACTATATAGCATTTCTAAAGGCTTTAAATGTTGATAAAATATCGAAAGTCGATAGAAAATATGCCGGAGGAGACATATATATATGTTAAAGATACCAAGCTATTTTAAACCTGGTTTTTACTCCATTTCCCAAGTAAGCAAACAGACTAATAAGTCAAGTTTGCGCCTGCACGTAGTGCAAGTCTAGGCAGCTCGTGGTAAAAGTGGAATAAGCTCTGATCACTATTCTTAATATTTACCCTTAATGCAAAGCCCATCTCCTTGAGGAGATGTATGATGCTATGCATTTAAGGCAAGGGACCACTACCCAGACCGGTTTCGACCTTTATTGAGATCTCATCAGTGGGAGCCAGGCTTAGAATACCAAGGTTAAGTAAATACCCCTTGCTTTTAATGCATAGCATCATACATCTCTTCAAGGAGATGGGCTTTGCATTAAGGGTAAATATTAAGAATAGTGATCAGAGCTTATTCCACTTTTACCACGAGCTGCCTAGACTTGCACTACTTTGCGGGTCACTAGACTGCACTACATGCAGGAGCAAACTTGACTTATTAGTCTGTTTGCTTACTTGGGAAATGGAGTAAAAACCAGGTTTAAAATAGCTTGGTATCTTTAACATATATTATACCCAAGGCCTCCATCAAAGCAGCACTAAGTTTAGTGACAGATGCTGCTCTGGAGCCCCAATCGCCGCTCCAATTCGTCCCACAGGTGTTCGATGGGATTAAGGTCAAAACTCTGCGCAGGTCAGGGCAGTCGTTTAACACCCATCTCTTTAAACCACTCCATAACAGCTGCAGTTTTGTAGCATGGGGTATTATCGTCTTGATAGTGACTCGTGTCCGTTCCATAAAAACTCCACAGTGTACGCAGCACCAGAATATCAAAGTACTGAGCTGCCGTCATGGAATCAAGGACAACGACTAGTGGGCCCACTCCAAACCAGCTGAATGCATCCCACACCATTACTCCACTACCACCAAACTTTGCTGTGGGTATAACGCACTGGGATAACAAGTCTCCACAACCTGTCATCAGACTGGAAACAGGTGAACTTTGATTCATCACTCCAAAGTACTGATCCATTGGTCAATTGTCCAGTTCACACGGTCTTTGCACCAGGCCAGATTTTGTGATGTTGTTGTATGTATGTCACTGCTCTTCCGTAGAAACCCAGAAAATGGAGTTCTTTTCGTACAGTATTTAGTGCTCACCATGGCGTTACTGGCCTGAAACTCGTGACCATACATGCCATTTCCGCTCAATTGGAGCATCCCAAATCAACGGTTGGCAATGTAATCAACAAATGGAGACGTTCTGGCATCACTAGTGCAGGAAAACACTCAGGGAGGCCGCCAAAATGACTAATAGGGACAAGTGGGTGTTAAAAACGGATGGCACACAAAAACTGGTTGCACTCCGCACAGACCATTGTATCCAGTTTTTATGGCCTTTCGTTTTAACATCCTCCTCTCCCTAGCAGTCATTTTCGGCGGCCGCCCTGGGTGTTTTCCTGCCCTAACGATGCCAGGACGCTCCATTTGTTGATCACATCGACAACCGTTGATTTTGGGTGGTTCAGTTGAGCGGTAATGGCACGAATGAATATGCCACCAATGCGACTGCTCACGATTACACTTCTCTCGAATCCCTGAGTTCACGTCGTGTTGTCATACCAACTGTATCCAACTGCTGCGATGAAATACTGGTTCCTACTATCTGTACATCGGTTTTTAACAAACCTAGAATGTTCCATAACTTAAAATAATAGGGGTGTCCGGACAATTATTGATAGATAGTACATATGAAAATGATTTTCAGTAGTGATATGTCAAACCCAAAAATGACAACACGGCTAATTCTAATGGCTTCAAAAGAATTTAGCATGCAAAGTTTTCTACTCACTTAAAAGTAGATTTTTACGATACCTTAATTACGTTTCTTTAAGTGGATCATTCGCATTTGGTACTAAAGACAATGATTTACTTACTTACTGTGTGTGTGTGTGTGTGTGTGTGTGTGTGTGTGTGTGTGTGTGTGTGTGTGTGTGTGTGTGTGTGTGTGTGTGTGTGTGTGTGTGTGTGTGTGTGTGTGTTCTTCTGTTGAAATAATTTTCGATTATTGCTCCTAAACACAAATTTAGTCAAAAAGCATAAATAGAACACTTAACTCACTTCAAACATCTTTCTTAGTTTTAACTCAAGAGACTGACCGCTAGAATCGGGGCCTCAGCTGAAAACGGGATATTATTGATACTTAGATTTAACTATAGTGATAAATTTAGTTTTATTTAATGTAAATATGAAATATTTAGAAACGTAATCCCAGTGGCGTAGCTAGAGATTTTGCCTAGAAGCTTTTGTGAGAAGTTACTGAGGATAATATTCATATCTAAATGGCTGAACAGCATCCAAATGCACATGCGCTCGTCCCTTTTATATTAGACGCTAACTTATTTGTCCAATTTATGCTCATATTGTTAATTAAGGCTGTAGTCGCATTTCCATTTTGTTTAATAAAGATAGTAAGTAGTTTTACAAACTTCTGTAGTTTTAAGCTTACCTTCTGGACTTTTTCTGGTTAATTACAGTTTTATATTCTTTCACTTTATTCTTTAAGGTTGCATAATTAAAACGGTTTTTCTTAAAAAAAAAAAAGAAATATAACAAACAAATAACCAACATAAGAATATGAAAATGTTCATAATTTAAAGTAGAAGAAAATTCGATTTAAATAACTTAATAAAAAAAAATTAGATATCTTTGCTCAAGCAATGATGATCAATTCAAGCTAATCAAATTAATCCTTTTTGTTCTTCGTCATTTTCTTCCCATTTACATTTTTTCTTTCGCTCGTTGCCTACGTATTTACAAAAATGAAATAAATTTAATTTAAAAATTCCAATTCAAGTCATTAGTTTCTACTTTCTTCCGGATCCTTCGATCTACTCACAGTAATAGTGTACTATAGCTTGAACCTTATTAGGATCACTGTGGTTGAGATCTGTACTATTCAATCATTTCAATTTAATTAAAAGCAGCGACCAATTTCTCAGTCTGACAACAATGAACTTTTAAAATCGTCTACAGCTATCGTCTTTTCTCATTTCGTCACATATATGATGCATTTGTCATTTTCGTTCAGATATTTCCTATTTCTCAAGGATGTACTCTAAGTATGAGTTGACATCCTCACAACGAACAGACAAAAGTTCGTCAGACGTAGAGGATATGATTAATTCTAAAGCCATGGAACAGTATATAGAGACACGTAGATAAAAGTAATACTCGAATTTGTTAAAATACGATATATATATATATATATATATATATATATATATATATATATATATATATATATATATATATATATATATATATATATATAGTATATACAGGGTGTTCGGGATAAATTTGACAGTTTCGTAAGGAAAAAGAAAATCTTCTTTGTATCTATTAAATTTAATGAATTGACAAAAAAACATTACAGGCAGAGTTAATTACAATACTATCAACAAGATTTACTCAAAATAACCACCATTAGCATCGATCACAGCTTCAATTCTGCTTCGGAACCTCGAACAAGCTGATGCTACAGTCTCCCTGGGAAGGGCCGCAAAAACTGTTTTAATTTTATCCATTAACTGGGCTTTTGTATTACTGGAAGTGCGATTGGTGTCTTTTTCAACTGCGCCCCATACAAAATAATCCATGGGGTTAAGGTCTGGGGAGTTTGGAGGCCAAACATTTGGACTGGTGAAGTCGTAGAAATTTTCAGACAACCATTTTTGACTTTTCCCAGAGGTGTGGCAAGGGGCCGAATCCTGCTGCCATACATACGGCCTACCATTGGCTACCCTTGTTATCCAGGGCTTGACTACAGTTAGCAACTCCACGAACAAAGCCCGAATTCCAATGCCAGGGTTCTTCAACACCTGTTCCTGCAGATTTGAGAGGAATTCTGCTGTACGAACGCAATCAGATCGTCTGCTAGGGATCTTTCTTCTTGCTACATCCTCGTAGTCACCATTGCAAGTCTCTAGTTCATGCCTGATTGTTTTTACTGTATTCAGGGAGGATTGGGCAGCAGTCTTAATATCCTTATTTTGATGGCGTAATATCCTTATTTTGAATCATCATGATACAAGTTATTCTCTTCCATGATTCAGGTGGGTTCCAGCTATCCATCCTTTCTGACATCTTGTATATGAACGAAGAAGGGTCCAAACTTTTAAATGAAGAGAAGTGTGTGTTAATACATGTAACTTACGGAAAAATATAATTAATTATAAATATGTCAAATTTATCCCGAACACCCTGTATATATATTATATTATATTATATTTAAAGTCCTTATAAGGACTGGCTTAAAGGGGCGAAGCAAGAATGCTTTTCATCTTCCCCGTTATCTGTAGAGGACAGTGTAGGGATAAGGTGTTATTGAGCTATTAAAGCTCTGATCATGGCAGGAGGGTAACTTAAAGGGGCAAAGCAAGAATGCTTTTCATCTCCCCCGTTATCTGTAGAGGACAGTGTAGGGATAAGGTGTTATTGAGCTATTAAAGCTCTGATCATGGCAGGAGGGTAACTGCAATAACCGAGCCTCAGTTAGGACTTCATTGATACAGCATTGCCATCGATTAGCCTCCTGGTTCTGAGGTCATTTAATAACTCTTCTTATTCTCTATTTGAAACAATGAATTTACAAAATAAAAGAGTGTCTTATAAAACTTTAAAATAACAAAAAAATGCCTAAATAATAGAAATTGTTTATTAAATAAAACATACAAAATAAAAGTTACCAAGAGAATTCATAGAAAGATTTAAGTTGTTTGTAATTTATAGTTTTTAAGAAATGTAAAACTTGGTCAGTTACATGAAGTATATGCATGAAGGGATGTATAATATTTTGTTTATGGATATGAAATCTTTATTAAGAACCAAAACTTTACCGATATTATGAAATTGTTCTGAGCCAAATTAATCACTCGGGAAATGATCGAAATAAAATCTGGTAGCAATCTTCTATCCACCGCATTCACTTAATACGTGACCATTGGAGATAACCTATCAAGGCTGGGCTATTGTTAAACATATTTCCGATTAGTTAGAGGGAGATATCTTGAGTCCAGAAGGACGACTGTATCTCTGTGTTTGTACAAGGTTATGTGATTATATAAATTTTTCAGTATTTGATTCCGAATCTTTCCAAGGGGGCTACAAAACTAACAGTGAAATCCGATTTTTCTAATCCATTTTCAGTCGATTTTTTTTTTTCATGAAGTAAACAGAAAAGTCATTCAGAACCCTGAAGATGGCTCACAAGGTTCAGGTTTTTCAGTCCTTAATTATAGAGTGATTATGGCTCTCGAGGAAAGTAACTATTGTTATTAGGAGAACACATTATGTCTGTTAACTACTTGTATTCTAAGGCTGGTTTGTCCGTTTTGTGGTAGTCATATATGGTCTCATATTCCCTTTCATATTAGGTTCGAAGGGTCTGTCAAGGCCAAGTAACACAAGTTACTTGGTTTTTTAGAATCCTGATATTTTTTATGATGGAGGGTGGGGGGGGGAGCTAATCCTATCTGCATTGTCTGGTAAGGATTTATTCTGATCGGTTTGTCTGTTTAGCGGCGTGAAAAACCTGGGCTTCCGGAGCGAAAACTATGCCACCTCCTTATGAGACCGATTAACTCACTTTCAGTGGACCAGTCCTTCTATTCTTTGCGCCCTATATGGGATTCGAACCAAGGCATTTCCAATCGAGGAGCTTCGTCAATACCAGGGTTTTCTCAAGGGAAGCGATATCGACACCCTACCGAGGGAAATTGTTTCTCCGGTAGGCAAAATTTAGTTTTTAGGCCGAAAAAAATAATCGGAATCAATCACGCTAACCAGCACGTGTGGCGATGAAAAACAACTAAATTACTTTATCCAATAACGTGGTCTAAAGTGGCAAAAGTACTTCTAAGTTTTCCAAAATCTTATAGGGTTGAAAGTGGTTTTCACTCAGTCAATAACATCTTAACAAAAAAAAAAGTAAACAGAAATAAATAAAAAAGAAAGAAATAGATTGCTATATGTTCGAGGAAACATTAGAATTTAGCTATCTAACATCAAACTAATATCTTTGGACCAATACCTCGTCTCTGATCCAAATGCAATACTGATATCCTGAATACTCCCACACACTATAATAATAAATATTAAATAATAAAATAAATAAATAAATAAATAAAATAAAATAAATCTAGTGTTCCCAAAAGACTGCAAATGAAGCTGTTCAATAAAAACATTAACATGTGCATTCTTCCTTATCTTTTTTACTCCACCTCTGATTTGAAAGTTCTACAACCTTTCTTGTGCAGGATTGGTATAAAAATATTGTGATTCTGGTGCTGAAAATCTTTGTTTTCTCCCAGTATTCCACTATGACAAGAAATTCGATGCGTAAAACTTGCAGGCCAACATTTAAAATGGACAAAAATGAAAAATAAGGAATTGTGCTCAGCGAATTCACTGATTGTACAGTTCGTATGATTTATGATCTAGTCATGCGCAGTGCAACTGCCACTGCAGCTGAATATTAAGTTCATTTTCCATTTTTTTGTATACGGAAGTGGATAGATCCGAATTTTATTCTGCAAGCAAGCTTTCTGTTCCAATCTCTCTCTCTCTCTCTCTTGTTGTTGTTGTTGTTGTGGGTGGTTTCAGAACGTTAACCAGATGCACTTTCGATCTTTCTCTTTTATAATCTGGAAGCAGCAGCTTTAATATTTCTTTTTTCTTTTTCAGACATTTCTGAATAGCAAGAATATTTTTGCATGAAATATTTATTTACTTATGTGATTTATCTCAATGTTTGCTAAAGTAGGTCAAGAGCATGACTGCAGTCGATAAAATAAGTCTGCTCATCTTGAAAACAATTTTTTTGAAAAAAAATTTAAATAAAAAATGGAAATATCTTGAAAAGCACGTGTGGATGATTTCGAAACGATCCCATAAAACAGAAAAAAGACCAAAGAGAATATAGTAAACAATATATCTTTTCCAGATAGAAAATCGTATTATCATAAAGACAAATTCAATATTAAAAAAAATAAAAAAACAAACAAAAAGCTTTTGATATGCGCACATAGAAGATTTTAAGGTACTTTTATACGATTAACTATAATAATAATAATAAAACATCAGAATATTCAGGCACTAACTAGCTAAAAACGATGTTGTGCACATATTTTCTTTGGCTAATTAATATTTGTTCCTTTTGAATCGTCCATCACCATAATTTCCATATAAATATTTTTATTTCTTAAATTAAGGGGATATTAAATCCCACATAGTTTTAAAACCGAATAAGAAACTCAAAGATTGGAATCAGAGAGTTTCTTGCCGAATATAGTATAGTAAACTATAAAGTATCGGCGACACTAGCGTTAGCAAATGCAAGTGATCCTAGTACGTAGTACAATACCGGACGACTCGTTTGCAAAGGTGGGGGAAGGTCAGATCGCTATTCTTAGGTATTTTCCATAATGTAAAAACACATTTCCTAGGAAATGTATGCTGCTATTACATTATGGAGGGAGGTCACTATCCAGACCGGTTTCAGTCTTTTTTGAGGCTTCATCAGTGAGTAGCTAGACCTAATATACCAAAGTGTATAGCGAAAAGAACTTATGTACTCTGCGAACGAGTTTTCCAAACAGGTGCAACCATTAAGTTACTTAAGTATAAAGAGCTGATAAGCTTCATTTCGGCAATGAAAACATTACTTAAATTAGGTCTAGCTACTCACTGATGAAGCCTCAAAAAAGGCTGAAACCGGTCTGGGTAGTGACCTCCCTCCATAATGTAATAACAGCATACATTTCCTAGGAAATGTGTTTTTACATTATGGAAAATACCTAAGAATAGCGATTTGACCTTCCCCCACCTTTGCAACGAGTCGTCCGGTATTGTACTACGTACTAGGATCACTTGCATTTGCTAACGCTAGTGTCGCCGATACTTTATAGTTTACTATATTCGGCAAGAAACTCTCTGATTCCAATCTTTGAGTTTCTTATTCGGTTTTAAAACTATGTGGGATTTAATATCCCCTTAATTTAAGTAATGTTTTCATTGCCGAAATGAAGCTTATCAGCTCTTTATACTTAAGTAATTTTTATTTCTTTTCATTTTGCAATTGATGTCTATCCTAATCGTGATCAGAAACAATAACATTTTTAAATAAGTTTTTTTGGTTTACGTTTCAGGAACAATTGATCTACTACAATCAGCTATAGAATGCATCCCTTACAGCATACTGAAGGACATTTCTAACTAGTAAACATCGTAGATCTTCAAAAAAAAAAAAAAAAAGAAAGCAAAATCAAGAGATAAGAAGTACAATAGAACAGAGAGAATGCAAAAGATAATACATACAGAAAGAAAAACGATACGATTATAAAATGTGCAGAGAAAGCAACAAGAGATAAATGCAGAATATGCATATAACAGACAATTCGTAACATTGAGAACTGCAGTATTTATTCTTTGAAGATTGTTGGGATAATTGCTACCATCATCACTAGAGGGCGCTACTTTTGGATTGTTACCATTGTTTAGCATTTTCGTATGCTGTTAATTCTTTACTACAAAATTCCTGTTTCCTATTAGAAGTTCAACACTGATAATTGGCGAAGCAAAAAATTGTCAAATATTTCATTTTACATTTTCCCCACAAATAGTGCAGGTAATTTTCAAATCTGCGCGACAAATAAATTCTTTGTACATTAACTGTGAGGAGAGTCGTGAATGGAAATGGAGTTTACCTCAAGTCGTAAAGGAAAAGGAAATCATAGTAATTAGACGGGAAACGGAAACTGAAGCAGTCAGCGCCACAGGAACAGAAGATCATGATAAAGTCTAGTATTCCAAGTTGTTAGAAATGATGTCATAATCGAATTTCCCTGCATGTATACCGTATTAGTGGCTAATGCAGGAAGTTAGAAGATCCTGTTTCTTTGTTTGCATTTTTCTTTGTCTGATTAATAAAGTTATCTTAGAAAAATGGTTCTCGAACTTATTTTATTTTATTTTTATTTTTTGCTTTATATTACGTTGTTTTTAATTTATATGATGTATCGAAATTCAACGTGGTATTTGCCTTGTTTAATAAGGCAAATATTCATAGTGAAATGCATCTGATTAATGATTTTATTTTAATTCATATCTATATCATTCCCCTTAACAATGCAATTATCGTTTGCATTGTTAAGATCTAAAATCCGGCATTCAAACTATTTTTGAAAATAGAGTATTTTATTCTTGATGTAGTAGTTCGTGGTTTGCCCGCTGTAGGTGCGTGGCGCATCGGTCTTCGATGGTCATAAAAATCGAATATTATTACGCATATTCAAGATATGCTACAAATAGTACAAAGTGCAATTTTTAAAACCGGAGGTAACTAATAATAATAATAATAATAATAATAATAATAATAATAATAATAATAATAATAATGTATGTATGCCAGTATCCAAACTGTTGTTGACTATTAGCAATATTGTACAGTTCTTATTTTCTAATTTAAAAAATCTAAGATTAAGAAGTAAATAAACCTGTTTTGATAATTGCAAAAGTGCTTGTGATCGATATTACAAATAGTTTAGATTTAAAGCATTATAAATAAAATACACAAAGGTTAGTCAAATTGAAGTCGGCTATTTAATGATCAACCCTTGGCAGGTTATGGAAAAAGACTTACTTGAATAAGCAAGTGCTGCCATCTGACCTCAGAATTTTAAATTACATTATCAAATTCTCATTGTCACTTGGCTCATGATGCGATAAGTGATATCATGAGTTTGATGGGTGCTTTGAACAAGAATAAAGAAGGCGAATAATTGAAAGTTGTAAATCTGTATTATTCTATAATGAATTTACAAATCGCATATTATTTGGAAATCAATAAAATACGAGAGAAAACAAAATAATAACAATAAAAAAACATTTATTTATTTATTTTTCTTTTTTTTCCCCTAAAGTTTGTTTTGTAATCGAGTACTTTATTTTTTTTTTATCTTAAGTGGCTTCTAGTTTGATTTTTCATTTCTTCACTTTTTTTGATATCAAATAGAGAATCTCATTGTGTAAGCTTCTGTGGAGAAAAACATTAGAATCACTATTTTCTGGTATTAAACTCACAAAAAAGTCAAAAAGAAACTATGTTTTAATTTAACTAGTTTCGTGAAAAAAACTTGGTTTCACTGCATCAGGAAATAAGGTGAATAAACTTAAAACTAGAAAGCAAGTAATGACAGTTAACATTTCTAGTGAAATGTTAACTATATGGAGTCCCTCAACTGCATAAATAAAACCTGTCGTTGAGACCAATTGCTGATGTAGGATTCTTTCCAACTTCATTATCTATCTGGTAATCCTATCCCAGAAAAAAAAAAAAAAAAAAAAAACATCATTTGTATGGGTTTTTATTCTTGGAACATTTGTAAAAAAATTACTATGTCTAAGCTTGCAATTATATCACTAGGAGCCACTATGATGCCTTCGCAGTGGCTTCTAGTGATTGCAAGCTTCGACATAGTAATTTTTTTACAAATGTTCCAAAAATAACTCAAGAAATTTTCCCACTGGACACAGTGGACCTATTTAGATACCGTGAAGCCTACAGCAAAGATACGTCAATGATATTTTTATCATCTGGCCAGGTTTGCTACCCAATGAGAAGATTTACTTACCATCCTAAAAATATTCATTCTCGGAATTAAATTGACGATTGAATTATAAAAAAATGCGTATTTACCATTTTTGGATACACTAGTTGAGATATCAGAACAAAACACACTCAACTTCTCAGTCTACAGGAAACCAACTAACACAGGACGTTATCTACAAGCAACTACTCATCACCCCCCCCCCTCAGTGCAAAAAATGAAATCATTAGTTCCTTACGTGATAGAGCCTACAGGATTTCCACCAACATGGATAAAGAAACCAACAGCTACAGGATATTAATTCTGTCATTCTAAAAATGGCTACATCAGAACATTACTAAAATAATTCTATTTCAACCTCCAAAATAATCAGAACAAACCAAAAACAACTAAGAATAAAAAGGAGCAAGTGATTCTCCCTTATATATACAATCAATCACAGATAAAACAGCAGGATTGCTTCGCAAACAAAGCCTTTTACCCAATCAACAAAATCTCTGAATACCTGAAAACCTCCAAAACAGTCACTTAGAAAATCAGGTGTATACATGATCAGTTACAGCTGTGAGCTACACTATATAGGACAAACTGGAGGATCTGGAGAAATAGACAGATCAGAATATAAATAAACACTTCGAAGAAATTGAGAATGAAAGAAAGCACAAATCAGGGCTGGCAGCACATACAACGGATACAAAATATTTAGTAGAATGGTAACAAACTGAAATGCTCCACACTGGTTACCACTTTTATTCAAGAGATTCAAAGAATCATTTGAAATGATAAAAACATCCTCTACAATGTAACAAAACAAAAAAAAAAAAACAAGGGATGATTTTGAATCAAGTCTGGTTTTCCTTAATCCATCTCGACACACTTATATATTCCAGCAGTATGTTACAGCAACCCACGAACCAGCGAGTGCACGATTTCCATTGTTTAAACGTTTAAAATATTTTTCACTAGAAATGTTATTATTTTGCTTTTTTTTTTAATTTATTAGTGCTATTTCCTGATGAATTAAAACAAAGTTTCTCACGAAAATAGTCGAATTAAGCATAATTTTTTTCGACTTCTTGTCCACTATTTTTAAATAATAAAATATTTCATAAATAGCAGAATAAGAGTAGAAATCTGAAAGAAATGTCTTATCTCTAAAAATTTCAGAAAAATTATTTCAAATACAAGAATTTAAATAGAGATGTCCAAAATAAATAAATCAAATCGAATTATACCGTATTTGGCGTACATTGGATTCAAATGACTGAGAAATGTAGCTGATATTTTGAATCTCATTTCATAGTGCACAAACTGCAGTAATATTATAGCACAGAGAAGTGTGTGTGTGTGTGTGTGTGTGTGTGTGTTATTTTTTTTATTACAAAACAATGTCCCCATTGTTTTGTAATTAAATGTTTTGTAATGTTTTGTAATGGGCTGTATCTGCATCGGTTATAACGGATCTTTGATTACAGAAGCAAAACTTTCACGATATACACGATGTATGTAGATATAATTAAAAATTGCACATCAATCTGTGCTTTTTAATCATCGAATGTCTCTGAGTTCAGGGATACCAGATATTCCTAACTTTCTTTTTCTCTGAAAATTAATAAATCTTTGAGCAAAAAATAAAATAATAATAATAAAATGTGTTTTGTTCAACTGTTGTATACAAATGAAATTAAGCATTCAGATCAATTTGACCTTCTATTGATTTAGTTCAAAATTTATTAATCATCCTACCGTGGATATACCAAACTTAACTTAGATTGTATTTTTAATGGACACTACGATAAAATGTCGGTTTATTTACCCAGTTTGGCATTCGACTATCACAGTGTTTCTCAACATGTGGTCCGCGACGATGGGACAGGTGGTCCGCTAATGTAAGTTACATCCCTTCTATGAGAAGTTCTGTTCGCTACAAACTTGGTATTAACTTGGTCTACTGGTCTACCTACTCACTGATGAGACCTCAAAAAAGGTCGAAACCGGTCTGGGTAGTGACCTTCTCTCATAATGCTGAACAGTAATACAGCTCCTAGGAGCTAAGTTCACATTATGAGTAAATATCAAGAATAGTGATCGGAGCTTGCTCCACCCTTTGTATGAGTTGCTTCAGCTTGCACTACCTTCAAGGGTCAGTTGCTGCTCTATCCGGGTATTTGCTTACCCTTTGAATCGCCAAACTTTATATAGTTTCTATATTCGGCATGAAACTCTTTGAGTTTCTTATTCGGCTAAGAAACAATATGGGATGTAATATCCCTTAACTTAAATAAGTTCATGTCGCCGAATTTAAGCCTTTGGCTCTTCATCATTATAATTAGTAATATAGTTTTATTGCCATGGACAGTATGGCAAGATTTCTTAAACGTCAAAAAAGTGCCGCCAGAGGCAGTCCCCCCCCCTCCCAGTTACGCCTCTGTAACTTAGTGGTCCGTAGAATTGTTTTAGGTATTTGACTGGTCCTTGGGCTTAGAAAGGTTGAGAAACGCTGGACTGTCAAAAACTTCTTTCAATTTTGACTTGTGCTGCCATCTAGTATTGAAATGTGCAAATTATCTCTAAAACACAATATTCCGGTTAGCAATTCTCTACTATATTCTCTTCCTAATACTGTACTCAATATTTTAATACAAGGAATAAGATTTTACCATAAGGTATATGTTGCTTCAGTGATTTTCAGCATAGATTGTACTAATTTAGCAATAGGCCTGATTGGCCGAGTGTATTCACTTTCCAACCAATAGGCTGCAAGTTCGAATCCCGCTGTGGGTATGGATGTTTGTGATTATCTTTAGTTGATCTCTAAAATAGAGTTTTTTCCAGAGAAGGCAAAAGATGAATAAAAATAGAAAACATCCTGTCATATCCATGGTACTAATGTATTATAAGTTGGCAATGTTTCGCGGATATTTATATTTATTATCTCGCCAACATACACATGCGATGAACACGGACGTGATTTTTTTCCTCTACTTTTTTATTCCTTCTTTTTTTATTTTTTCATTTTCTCATTATGAGTCTGTTTATTACAACATAGTTCTTACATTTTAAGTACGTTTGCACTTATAAGAGCCTCATTAGCTCAGTGTAGACGAAGCTCTTTGGTCGGAAAGACCTGGGTTCGATTCTCCTCAGTGACGTGAGTAACCTCTTTCGACTAAAGGTGAGTTAGTCGCTCTCATACAGAGATAGAGGGGTTTTTTTCACCCGGAAATTTGGATTTTTCGTTCCCCAGAACAGCCCCCCCCGAACACACATGGATTAGTCATAAATACATCCCAGCCATATGTCGGGCTCGAACCCGGACGAAATCTCTGTTGAACGATTTCAAACTTTGTTAAAATCTAACCATTTGAAGAATTCGTTTTTTTAATCACATGAAATTATGAATGCCTTTGGATTCCTTCCACGCTTTTTCCCCTTCGTATATTTTCTTGTCTTTTCTTAGATTTTATTGCTACTCCTGCTCTGTTTCTTCGTTTTTTTTCTGTGAAAAAATAAAATCGGAAAACCATCTCATTACCAGAAAACACCTTAGCGAAGGAGAAATGTTGCAACACAAGCATACACACACACACACACACACCGCTGACGGAATAAATCCGACAAAACATCTAGAGACAGACAGACAGACAGACATTCATTTAAGTCCGACAACGCCGAAATAGAGCCTGTCTTTAAACATGACAAAGTAAAGTGTTTTCTAGCTTCCAACACATCCCAGGTGTGTTTACAAAATTTCTCAGAAGCGCATCATCGACTAAACGGATCTCTGGTGAACTCAATTTCCATTTTCATGCCTAACGGAAGATAACACCAATAAATGATCTATTTGTTCGCATTCCCGTCTCCTGATTTTAACTATTCAAACAAAATGTTTGCATTAAGATGAACGTTCCTTTAAAATATTCTTTCAACGAATCTTTCGGTTATCTTGGTGTACCACTGTCATTTGAACTTTAATTGGACCCTCTAAATCCATTCGCACTTTATTTCCAGGTATTTGGAAAGCCATTGATTTTGAAAATGTGCTATTAGCGACGGGTTGTTAGAGAGGGTCGTTAGTATTCGCGTATATTATCTTTTTGGCGTCATAGAGTGGTATGTCAACAATTCATCAGTGCTTCTCTGTTAAACATGCAAATACGTTCTCGATTTGCACGTTATTATACGTTACTCCACGAGTCATTCATGTAACCGAGTGCAAAGTTTTCTAGTGCTTGATAATTTCCCTAATAGCAGACTTTGTGGATTTGTTTCCATATAAAGGGATTCATTTAATAAATGGAATCTTCTCACAGATCATTGAGATGAAATTTTCGGTTTTATGAGTAGAGAAAAGCATCCATCAGTCCAATGATTGAACGCAATTTAATGACAAACTAATGATGGAAAGCTTGACCGGCTGGTGATATATTCTGTAATAAGCAGTCTACAATATAACCATTAATTTCAACTCTCAATCTCTTTCATTTTTATTTTTCTGCTGTTATTTACGAATAATTGACTCCCATGACACCTTTATGGATGCCAATCACCATAAAACATTGCAAAAATTGCAACTCTACGTTTGAAGTTCGCATATCATGATATCATTAATTAAAAAGGGCATCTTCTGTTCATCAAGACTCGTGATGTTTATAAATTTTCCTTGCACTGGAAACGTTTCGAAAGTTTAGTTTCATTACTGAAAAGAAAAGCCGATCAGGGAAAGCAAGCATCACTGAAATCCAATACAATAAATGGAAATTATGTACAATGTCACCTTCAAATATTTGTTAATTATATGTTTATTTTTCTCTGCATGTTTCCTATTTATATATATATAACTATAATAATTTATAGATCATTTTTAATAAATATACACTGGTGTCCAAAAGCTAAAGAAGAACTACATTTTTACCTGTATATGAAAAACAATTTATGACTGCAGCCAAATGTGGACATAAATTTATTGCCAGCATACTAATAAAGTATGTTACACAAAATGTGTTATAAATTTTGTGCAACTTAAACTGCAAAACGTTTTTGGCAAAAGCTACAAATTCCCTAAGGACGTAGTTAAGGAATTAATGTACAGAAAACTATGTGGAGAGACATTTCGACCCCGAACTACAATGTAGCTCTCCCAGTGTTGTATCTTGCTTAGCACCAGGGGCGAATGCTGGTCTTGAAATTCACGCTTGCTCTTGTTATCATTCAGGGAGTGAGAGGTGTGATTGAAGTCTGATTAGCGGAATAATGAATTACTGACCATTTAAAACTATATATTTAGAACTTTATGTACATTTAATCATACAAATACAACATTTATTCAAATGATATTCTATCTTTTTCAATTTAGCTACTGGAATACAAATTCTACCCTACGGTTCTTCTTTATGAACTGATCAACAACATCGTTATAAAAAGTTGGTTGTAACTTAATTTTCCCAAGCAACACGCACACTTGTAAAGGCTGACCGAAGCTCACTGGCTAGAGCTACTTTGACTGCGTATGACCCGTGTTTAAGCAACAGGGTGAGATGACGTGGACGGAGCGGAAATGTGCGCGCTCGCGCATGAAATCACAGTGCTGAAGCGAGGACCTGGATGCTCCCACAACCGAGCAAGCCAAGGGAGCTTGACTAGCGTCGACCTTCGATATACACAACGCAAAGCTCAATTATTGCCACGCAAGCTTAAGGCGTCTTCTGTCTACAAAAAATAAAAGGCTAAATGGAATGCTTATAAATGCATGCATTTATTAACAAATAAATATTACTTCTTTCTCAATTAATGAGCTTGCGCAGCAAGCATAGCAAGCATGGAGAATTCGCCACTGCTTAGCACCAAGTGATTCAGGAATTCTTGAGACCCACTCCTCCTTCAGAGCCTTGTTTGTTTTCTGGAGGGGAATTTCGAGCCAGCAGCAATGCGTCTCCCCATTGCTTCCTAAACGTGTTCTATGGAGATTGAGATCTTTGGAGTGTGGTGGCCACTCGATTCGATTAATATCCTCAGTCTCTAGAAGTATCTCCACTGTTCGTGTACGATGTGTTGTAGCTTCGTCGTGCATAAAAATGAATTCTTCACCTCGGAACAATCGAACATGACGAACGAACGATATCGTTCACCACTCATAGTTCCTTTCTAGCACTTGTAGCTCGGTACGTCCATCAAGCATAATGCCTCCCCACACCATGACCCAGCACCGCCGTATCTATCCCTTTCAAGGATATTTTCGCGATGGTTAGCAGTACCACTTTCACCCCATATCAAGTGTTTTGGTGGGTTGTCCAATTTTTGTGGATGCAACACCAATGAAAATGTGCTCTACGATGAGCCGTGAATAAAGAGATGCGGGCTACAGACTTTCGGGCCTTTAGAACTACTTGTCGTAGACGTCTTGCTAACAGTTTGTCGAGATATCCGTGTAACCGTGAGCCAACTTGCAAGCTAACCTGCCATGATGAGCTCCCACTCTATGATGTGATTCGGTTGCTTAAAATCACGTGATGCATCCCTTTGAGTCTGTCTGCTTGCTTTGTTCGTTGGCGGAGTTCGTAGTACCAACAACAAAGAGGTGAAGAAAGTACCTTTAAAATTTGTACAGATGTGTGGAATCACGTGGTCGATATATATTATTGGGTAAATGAAAATCCATCAGAGTATTTAGGAGGAATAATTAAAGATTTAATTACCCAGAGTGATTTGTTGAGAAGACGCAAAATTTCGAGCACCATGTTTAAATTAATGTTTTTCTTAATTGTTTTTTGCCTAAGATGGATATAATATCATCAAAAATAAGCTATGAAACTTAAAGTGTTTTTTGTTATCTTAGTATATTATATCATTTACTTCGTTATTGAAATGTCGAGGTCCTCAAACTCTGATTATCTGTACTGTAGTCTTTGGCAGTTAATCTAGTTTTGCTGATGACAGCAGATTGCACTTCTTTTCATTTGACAACCTTTGCGATGCACAAATCACAACTTCCAGAAATCAACCTTTATTACATTTTGATTTTCAAACAATGCTTCAATCAGGTTTGAACGCCTCATTGAAGTTCTCATTGAAGAACGCCCCATATCAGTTTCAACGCCAGGAAAAGACAACTCCGTCTTATTCCACACCAAAAGAACCCATGTCTTTTATTATTACTGGAAAAAAATGGTTATATTTTTAGCGATATATCTTCTTGGAATTATTCAAAACTCTCTTGCCGTCAACATACGAAATATCGATCACTTATCCAAAAAAAAAAAAAAAAGTTTGCTTTCTCTTTTGCTCAACGCAACTCAAGACGTACATGACTGCCATCACAAACTGGGCTCAAGATTTTCCGTCCATGAAAATAACATCTGCTTCTAAGGAAGTGAAACGGGCTGAGTTCTTTCACAAAAGCCTCACCGGGAATAATCAAAAAGAAGAAATAAAGTCACAAGACCGATCGAGATTCTTCTTTGCGATTGTGTCTTCGGAGACAATGCTCGCTTCTTGAATCCACAGAAGAAAAAGAAATGGTTGAAGAAATGAAAGTTACGAATCAAAACATCCAAGTGATCCTACGAACGAAGAGGAAAAATATCGAAACGCTTTCTACTAGACGATACGACATCCAATTACAGTTGAGACTTGAACAACACAGGTTTGAATTGCAAATATATCGGAAAATAGTTTGGAGATTTCCGACAATTTGAAAACATTAAGAAAAGGTTATGTTATGAATGCGTAAAATATATGTAGATACTAGTCTATTTAATCATTTACTACCATAATATATACACGAATCTATTATAAAAAGTTAAAATTTATCAAAGCTTACACACACAAACACTAACAAACCGTATATAGGCGAGAGAAATGTAAACAAACGTAAAGATGCAGTATTAAATCACCACTGCGTAAAATTAACTGTTATTAATTAGTTAAATTTATTTAACTGGAATAAAAGAAAAATTTTAGAACGATTCATTCCTTAGTGTATAGGCTAGGCTACCGCGAAGCAATGGTATCGATTGCAATAGGCCACCATAAAGCAATCATATTGCTGCTGCTTCGTTATCAATGCATAAATCGCTATACGAGTAAATAAATATGAATTTCTTTTTCACGTTATCTTTTCATTTTTGACGTCTAGTGTTAGCAATACATAAAGCATCTACAGTGTTTTGTATCATATAAGAATACTGATGAGGGTACTGGCAGACATACGATTCATCTTGTAAACAGACGACGTAAACTTACGGTATCGATAAATACAGTACAGTATTGTAAATGTATTTTCACTTCCCTTACGATTTTCTTTACTCTAGCTTATTTTATTGTAAGAATATAGTATATAATACATACATATGCAGAATATGTGTTAATCGACTGTTTATGTTATCAGCAATAGGCTATTAGTAATTACCAGTAAATTTATGGGAAGGCAAAAGTTATACCCAGATTTTCGAACAACTCGGGGGGGGTCGGCGCCCCTAACTCCCGCGTTGTTCAAGGGTCAACTGTATAAAGAATAATGAAAAAAAACTCATCGACTACAAAAAATTACGGGAATTTTCAGAACTCGTCTACCCCCTCTTTGAAAGCGAGAAACACTGACAATCCTCTCGTTCTAATCATTATTAAAAGCACCCCTTTCAGAGACCACTGCCATTTATGGAATACCAGTCATCCCATAAATAAATACATCTAACTATTCTTTAAAAATATCAGAAACAGATTCTTAGCCTCTAAATTGGTTTTACGAGTAAATGAACTCTTTACACAACACTCGAACAGAAATAGCCAAATGGGGTCTTTACTTGATTTCCGTTTTGCCACTCTAAATATCACTTACGTTTAATGTAAGATTAACGTCACTTGGTATATAAGAATTTAAAACATTTCCTATAGAAAGTTTCTTGAGGGGGGGAGGGAAATCGTTATTCATCTCCCTATTCTAAGCTGACTTTTCAATGTACAAAAATAGGTTTCAGGACGATAGTCTTTATACACTGGAAGTTTGAGAGAAGGGCCATCGGTTTCATCATCTGCTATGCTCCGAATAACAGCCAACAGCGATTCGAACAGCCAACGTGACTCAATATGCCATCTTAGCAGTTTGCTGGAAGTGCATTGAAGGTCCACGATATGACAAAGGGGATAATAACAGTTCTTGTACCGAAGGGAATTGAAGTTCTCCTGTGATAATATCGATATAATGGCATCTAAAGGGAAAAAACCCGTTCAAAGTTGATATACCACATAGTTGCAGCTAGGAATCTCAAAGACTCGACCACCTCTGTATCTTCATTTACCTTAGAGCCATACATTGTTACAGTAAGGCGTATAGCGGTTGGTAAGTCAATAACATATAAAATTGGTCTGTTAGCAGGGATTTGGTCTCTCACCTATTGGTATTCCATCTTCTTATAACCTTCACTAACTGAATATCGCTACTTTTCATACATTGATAAAGAAAAGGTTGAAACATTTGACTTCACATTTTAAATGAGCAATAAAGTCGCCATTTTCATTTAATATAAGAAAGGTTTATTTTTTTTTTATTAATATTTGTTTTTATTTAAAATAATATGCAATAATATCAATGAAAACAAGAACTCTCAAAGAGGCAGAAGTCGCAGAGATTTGTTTATTATTTAGTTTAGAGAGTCGCTACGAGAGGGCGCTTGAAACAATTGCAGAAATTTCAACCTGATCTGCCAACTACGAGGAATAATTAGGCTTTGTTTTTCTTTGCTATTAAAGCCCATGAAAACTCTGAGGACAAATAAGATATATCCAAAACAGTCAAACTGCCACAAAGAGAGAGAAAAGTTAGAAGTATAGACTTAAATAATTGGTGTAGACCATCGACGATGTGTAAACATCTTCAAAGGCTAAATTAAAATTAATATATTTTTTATAAACATCATAGATTTTATAGAGCTTTTTTTTACTTAAAAAAACTCTTAATTTCGTTGTGTTTACAGTATTTCTGTAAGGATTGGTTTAAATAAACCCAGACAGAAGTCCCACGAGTAACTGTTCCCTCTAGAGTGATATAGTTTATCTGCAACCAGGTTGATTAATGTAGTACTAGTTTATGCAGCACAGTCCCTAAACCAAAGAGCAATTCAAGATCGGAATTCTTTAGCGGATGCTATTTTAAGACAAAGCTATATCTAGGGATTGTGCAATAGCAAAGTCAGTTCAACAGGGTTCAATATATTATGTTAATTTTACACTGGTGTCCATCACAATACGATATATTCAAGTACGGGCACAAAGGAAGTCGGCATTGTTATCGGCTGGTCTATTTTCTCCCAAATGTCCATCCATATACATGACATCTCCAGTCTCTCCAAGACTATAATAGCCTAACTAACCGATGATGTATTCAACACATTAACCAGACGAATGGGTAACTTAATATTCAAATTACCATCGATATCTGAATGGATTTCATTAATCATTTAATAAGATCGATCTTCGGTGGATTAGTTGTCTGTTTGATTAATTGGTCGCAAACTAAAACGAACGAATTGGGTAAAGGACAAGCCACATAAAGGTGTTGTGTAAAGAATGCCTCGAAGGCTTATTGTATGCCAGCGAGAGATGACTCACATGTTAATGTAAAGTCCTTATTTTCCATTTCAATAGTATTTGGAAATCCAATGTTGCGAACAAGTGGAAATTCCAACAATTGACTATCGGTCTGTTGGTGAAGTAATGCAGGGAAAGGAACTGATGTATAATAGTTGGCTATAAGGCATTTTAGATCAACTACATTTGGAAGTGATAGATATGAGGCAAGCTTATCAATAAATGTGCCCCTATAAAAGTTTGTATTAGTCCACTTTAATCCAAAAATATAATGAAATTCATTTTATTTGCATGATTTCGCAAACAAGCAAAAGAATTTAGCCCTAGACCAAAAGTTACTATGTTTGTCCAATCGCTGGTTCATGCATTTCTATGTTATACACTGCAAATTATATTCTTATTTAAATTAAAATGAAAATTATTAATATATAAAAACGTGAAGTGATTTTCATTTTTAATATACTTTTAAAGAATGATTAAATATATTTGATATTATTAATTAAAATGTAATTTTTTTAGAAACCTTTATTATTTTTAAATATATTATTATATAAAATGCTTTATGAAATTAAAGTATAGATGTGTAACAACACCATCATCATTAGTGTTTTTATTTAGTATTATTGTAATTATATGTTGTAATTATATATAATTATATATATATATATTTTGGCATTACAAAAGAGAAACAGTGCTCTCCCAGCATAAATGTTTTAAAATGTAACGTGTGCTTGAATATTCCATGTTATGTACATTCTCAGAAAACGCTGTGTAATTGTTTTGTAATATTAGCACCGTGGATAGATTAAGTGTAAGATAATCCAGAAACTCTACTCTAAAGACCGAAAATGGACATTTTCAAGACATTTCATATCTGCCTGTTAGTCATTCATGCCAAAGTGAGATTTGAATCCACAGCTTGTTGCGCCGAAACACTAACCCCTAGGCCAGGGGTGTCCAACCCGTCGATCGCGGAGCAATTTTTGGTCGATCTCTTGTGTATTCCTCCTTACAAATTTAATTAAAACTCAAAACATAATATTTTATTTATCATTATTTTGTATTATTTTTAATTCGCTTTAAGTCTAGTGCTATTGTTTATTTATTTTTCGTTAAAATTATCAAATCAGTAATTTTCTTATAAATGAATTAATTTGGATCAGTGGAAGTCAAACAGCGAGCCGAGTGAATTCGATTATAAGCAAAGTGTAAACACTCGATTGTAGCTTAAATATTAAATATTCCAAAGCAATTACGTCGATTTTTTACTTAGGTTAAGTCCCCTGTGAATATTGTAAAAAAATAAACTTTGTTTGTCTCAGTATAGTTTGTATTAGATGTTTTTGTAAATAACTTTTGAAGCTAACTGTATAGACTGCTTTAATAAGAATATGTTAGAGTGTTAAAAACAAAGGCAATGTTTTTATCGCCGAAGCTGTACATGGCCGCATTAGAAAGATTGTTATTGAAACTTGTATGTATGAGAAAGGCTTGCAGGCTCTAAGTGTAAACATTTCCGAAGTCAGTCAGAAAGAGTTCAAACAACTTTCCGATGGCCGCCAACCTACAATCAAAAGAAAGCGGAGGAGAACAAAAGGCGTGCCGAACTTGAAACTTAAGATGAAAGACTCATACCGATTTTTTGGGGGTTGCCAAACTTCATGCGAGGTCTCAGAGGAGGCCTAATAAAAAGGGACTGAAGCAGCAGAAGGGGTCCCGGTTACAGAATTGCTGTCAGAGAGGAGGCCGCCCGGTCCAGAGTCGCCGTCAGAGAGACTGCCCGGATCCACGTTGCTTGAGAGAGAGGAGTTTCCCGCTTCCAGAAAGAGTTTCTAGGTTCGAAACGTCACTAGAGAGACTATTTCTAGGCCGCAGGCAAGGGGCCTAGAAGTAGGCCCCTTGCTTTCAAATTGCCGAAAGCAAGAGTTCCAATTGCCGGAGAAAAGTTTCCAGGCCAGGTTAATGTCAGACATTCACCAGTGTGTTGCGTTTTCATTATAATTTGATGAATCAAACGACTTCACTGATATTGTTCAGTTAATGGTATTTATTCGCATGGTATTTCAAAATTATTCAAGTAAAGAAGAACTTTTGAAAATTATACCATTATTCTGAAGGACTACGGGAGAAGACATTTTTTCGGCATTTGATGAATTTGTGAAACAACACGAACTTCCGCTTTTTAAACTTATGTCTGTTATGATGCTACTGATGCTGCTCCTGCAATGATAGGTAATAAATCAGTCTTCATTTCATTATGTAAAAACGATGACAAATATCCAGATTTTTTAATGTACCACTGTATTATTCACCAACAAGTACTGTGTAGTAAAAGATTAAAAACATAAGTTATTTTGGATATTACATTTAAAATTGTAAATTCCGTTCGAGGAAAAGCCCTGCAACGGCGGTTATTTAAATTACAGGCAGATTAGGGAACTTCTGTTGTACAATAATGTTCGCTGGCTCAGCAGAAGTCAATTTTTAGAAAGATTTCTTGTATTAATTAACGATATAAATTTTTTCTTGATGAAAAAGAAATGTTAATCACAATTGAATGATAAAAGATGGTTGTTACACTTATCATTTTTAGTAGATTTCTGTACGAAATTAAGCAGTTTAAATTTAGAGTTACAAGGTAGAGATAAAAATTTAATTGACACGTTAAGTTCAATAAAAACGTTCCAACAATACTTACTTTTATTAAAGAAAAATATAAATGACCGCGAATTTAGACATCTCCCATGTTTATTAAATTTTTTTGAACAAAATCAAGAAATGATGATTTAAAAGAATTTATTCGTGAAATAGAATTAGTTGAGGAAGAAATCAATTCAAGATTTAAAGATTTTAATAAAACTGAAATGATTGTATGTTTTATCAATAATCCATTTCAAGAAAACTTGATCACGGAAATTTCAAATAAAATTAGTGGGCTGTTTGATATAAACCAAGCTGAAGTAGAACTGGAGATAATAAACATTCAGAATAGTTTACATTTAAAATCAATAAACAATGAAGTCATTTGGAAGTATGCACATGAAAAATTCCCAATATTAACTGATATTGCGCGAAAAATTCTGTCGTGTTTCGGATCGACATACTTGTCAGAATCCGCTTTTTCAAATATGACCGTCATAAAAAATCAATTAAGAAACCAATTTACAAATGATCATTTGGATGATTGTCTGCGATTGGCCACTTCTTCATATCAACTTGACTATGAAAATATTGCGAGGTCCAAACAGTGCCAAATTTCACATTAACTTTTTTTTTAATCAACCAGAATTTCCTGTAACTTGTGAGTTTGTAATCAATCTGCTGTTTTTTCTAACTTTGGTTTTTTCAAAATAGAGAAATAAATATTTTATTCCAATTTATTTGTTTTTGTTTGTTGTATTAAAATATTTGTTGTATTAAAATAATTAAAAGTGATAAATAAATTTTTAAATACACAAATAAAAATAACTTTTTACAGAAAAGTAGCTCGCGTAGTAAAAAAGGTTGAACACCACTGCACTAGGCCATCGAATTAACATTTTAGTAAATATATCACCAAATTGTGTAAAGGACTTTCCGCTTCATTATCTTCTTGTTTTTTTTTTAATTATTGTTATCCAAGCAGAAGTCCTATGTGCGAAGTATACAATTTTTGGGCCACACCAGAAACTTATGCCTTAACAAGATTTACTTCAAATGTGTGGTATACGTGTTAGACATAAACAAGCAACTTTAGGGTGTAAATAATAGAATTGTGCTTATCATCGGAAGCACATTGCAACAGTCATAAGCTCCAGAGTTTGCACAGTCCTCTTAATAGGAGCAAACTTGAAAAAAAAAAGATGTCTTTTGGGCTACAGTAGTATTTGAGATCGACTGTTAGGCATTAATGTACACAACGTAGGGTTGTGTTTATGTTAATCCTAACCACAAGAGGTTGTTCAGCGTATAGTACTGTTGATGAGTAGAAAGATTAATAGAAAGTAGAATTTTTATATAGCTCATTGATGACGTATTGTAAACTGTACACTGCAAAATACTGAAATCTTCCTTTAAGCAAAATATTTTTATATAATGCATGTATCGAATACTCCATATTGTTCTATCACCCACAATTTACTTAAGGAAAAAATTTGGTTTGGCAAACATCACTGACATTGAGTTAAGGAGTTTAAGACCAACGCTCTTCAAGAAATGTAGGTGTGCAAGGATTAATACTATGTCATTTGACGTGGGTATGCCATTGTCACTGTCCAATGAGATATTTGTTGCTGCACAGAGCTCACAGTAATATTTACTGCACTCTGAAGGTCTAGTTACACGATGTATATTGAAGGTGTACGAACAGTGAAAATTTATTTTTATATGTTTGGGAGGGAGAGTAAAATTTACAAATAAAAAGTCTTCTTTCCTTTGAAAGCGTATAAGTTATACGTAAAATTGAATATTAGGATCGAATCTTGGCTTCCCACGTGTGTTACAGCACGTGTCGACAGCATTTAAGAGAATAGTTAAAGGGTGCATGTTTGTCAGTGTCACTTATTCTCGTTAAATGCCTGGAGGCTAGAAAGCATGCATATGATCGATACTATCCTATACGTCAAATATCTTCAGATTTTCTGATAAAGTCAAACTGTTGTAATAAAATATCCAAAGCTTTCAGCATCTCACGAGAAGTATGACACTTCCAAAGCCACCTGAGTTATGGACTAGGAAGAAGACAACCCTCCCGATGGATCTTAATCGGTAACAGCATGTTTGGGGGAAATGGGTCATCTTCAGCCACCAGGTATGCGAATACCTGTTTTGACAAACAGGGCATAATTGAATGCTTTTTTGAGAAAAAACACTTATCACTTATGAAATCATAGTGTCTGTAATGTGGGTCCAAGGATGACACTTTCTCGAAAAGGACACAAAGATCCCTTATTTTCGAAAGCATTAGCAAAATTTAGATTTTTTTTCTACAAGTGGGGACGCCGTATGTTAAATATTAATGGAATGGTAAAGAAATTATAGAGATTTAGAAACGATGATCACGATGAATACAAGTGGGACAATTGTGGTGATGGGGACGTCAAAGCGACAATGCTTCTTAAGGCCAATACTAGGCTTTACGATAGACTGTTACCTTTATGTGAGTAGGAGTGCACACTATAATGGATAGCCATGATAGATTAAAAAATGGACAGTCCGAACGAATTTAGGGCATTGAGAAAAGCGCTTCATATCCTTTCTTTGGGAAGACAGAATGTTTTTGTTTCCTATTGATATTTTCATGAAAAAAAAAAAATTAATGGTTTTAAATAAGAACAACAGTAGTTTCAAGTATTCAAAAATGAAAAACGTCATTCTCATTGGCTCCCAAATTCGTCCACGATTCAGGGAAGGCATCTTAAACAGCACTGCAGCATCAGTATGGAAGACTTTCTTAGCTGTTACTGCCAGTTTTTAGATCTCGTAAAATGATAATTACAAGGATCTTGTGAGAAGACATGCAACATGAATTTACAGAATGGGAATGTAAACTGCCATTAAGGAACCACTTTCCTTTCAATTTCGATTATCTCTTTCCTAATTTGGCCGCTGTTAGTCAACAACCTCAGTCGGTGTGCACGAGATGTATTTTTGGTTGGAACAATCTGGGTTTGAATCCTGTATAGGGGAAGAAGAGCCTTTAAAGGATTATTTAAAGAAAATACTTTATATTGAATACACCTATTATTTTTTCATCCAAATATATTGAAAAACTATAAAGTGTCGAATGGGAATAACAGTTTTTCTTCTTGAATAATCAAGCTTGCAAAACAAGCCAACCGTCGGAAGCGCACACTCTCCTATAACAAACAAAACATTGTCTTAGTTGATTCAACCGTAATAATTCCAAAACAACCGCAAAAATGATCAGTGGCGAACATAACTATGGACACAGTTCTCAGGCATTTAGAACTCGAGTATGTGTATTGATTTTTGCTGGTTGTTAATCAAGAAATCACTGATTCCAGTTATTTTTCTCAGTGGTTTTTTTTATTTATCTACTTTTACTAAGTTTAGTTAATAGGTAAAATTCAAAATGCGTATTTAAATCCAGAGAATAAATATGCACTAAGAAACCAAAACATTCTGACAAGTAGTTTGTTGTCGCATCGTATTTCTCTTTTCGCCATAGTTTATCCTGGAGTTTCTCTGCTACAGAGTTTACTTGTAGTAGTGTTCCCTGGCTCACATGTCCACATACAAAATCCCATCTGAAAATGTCAAACCCTTTGCACAGGCAGTGCCGAAAGGTATTGATATATCTGCATTGACTTAAATATTGTAGTTTTAGAAAACCGTACTTCTCGTTTTGAAATAATTTTTTTTTTTTTTTTTTTTTGACTCTGCTATGATATAAGAAGAACCAAAGGCCTCCATGCTTAACAAGTGGTTGAAAACTTAACGAGTTCATTCAATAAGGCATGCGCAAATTTTGTAGTGTCATAATATTTGCGTCTTGTGTATTTCTAGACACTAAATGGAAGATTGCTAGTCATGTGTGTAGACTTAAATATGCCCTGCTTTTTGTAAGACTTTTCAAGAAAATGAGGACGTGTTCAGAAGAAGGCATTAGGCAGAAAAGGTTTTACGACTCCGAGAAATAAAATAATACAGAAATTAAAAAAAAATCAAAATGTTTATGATGCGGAAATATAAAAAATTCCTACATGCATCGGAAAATTCAGGTTCTTCTGTCGTTGTTGTTTTACTCGTAGAATAAGGCGGAAGCAAGTGATTCTATGATGCCATCGTATAATGTCTGATAATTACATTTTTTTTTTCTTTTGTCCATTTTAATGTGTTTTACGGGATGAAAAACGAGTATCTGGAAGGAAAAAGACCTGTGAATCCCTGAAGAAACCAGCGAATTAACCTTCAGTTAAACAGGACTTATATCTAGATCGGGCTTAACCAATGAATCGAGTTTAGGCGAACCTGTTCGTCCAATTATGACTTGAGCAGCATCTGTAGAGAACTGTGTTGTGAGCTAAAAAAACTTGCCTCAAAGAATCCGTCTAAAGCGATCTCCCGTTTTTTGCCACCGATAACAGAGGAAAGAGTGTGACAATTCGAGAAGTGGATTTTGTGCATCGTCTTAAAGATTACACAGACACTTGCAGTTCAGTACATTTCTATCGCATTTGACTTATTCGAAGAAAACTAATTGGCAAGCGAAGGTTCTGTGGCAAAGTTTTAGGGGTTAAAAGAACATTCATACTATTAACATTTAACATTCTAATTCTATTGTATTCTCTAAGAAACTGTATTCTATTATTCTGTTTTTTTTTTAATTTTTTTATTAATTCTGTTCTGTTTCGCTGTTTTACACTTGAATAAGACAGCATCATACTGCTCAGTTCACGTGTTAAAATCGAATTGAGGAATATGGTTGGGGGGAAAAATAACCCCAAAACTCACTTATAATCATTAGTCTGGGTGCATTAAACTGCGTAAAAGATTTAAACAAGGTTTCGATGGAAAGGACAAGAACTATCTTTAAAATTTCGAGACAGTCGTAACTAACCCCTTTATATTCTTTGCTTCAAATCTTTGTGAATTTTAAAGGTGACAGATGCTTCAAATCTCTGTGAATTTTACAAATGAAATTAAGTGCTACTCATGAAGAAGAAGGTGACAGAGAAATGAAAGAAAATATACGTTTGACGAAAGATTGGTTGAATGTAGTTTTATGTTTACAAATGCAACACTTGTGTGATTTCAAATTTCATAATTGTTCAGAGGTATTTACTGTCTCGTACTTAATGCGCACGTTAACATTTTTACGAATAAACTACAATAAATGGTAAGGTTTTTTGTATATTTAGTTTAGGAAACAGAACAAAGATTCTCATATATCATAAAATTCCTGAATGAAAGAAGAATGCTTTCTTCTTTCATTTGTGTTAATGTCGGTAATATTAGGAATAAGATCAACAACTTCCTGAAACTTTAGAATAAATATCTGTTAGAGAACAGGAAAATGGATCATGGTGTGTGTGTGTGTGTGTGTGTGTGTGTGTGTGTGTGTGTGTGTGTGTGTGTGTGTGTGTGTGTGTGTGTGTGTGTGTGTGTGTGTGTGTTGTCGGAACTCATTACATTCCGCCCCCCCCCTCTTAGCAGGGTCAGTTACAAAGTTTTGCTCACAACCGCATAGTACGATGCTCTAGAGACACGGAAGAATGATACGATAGTAGCATTGAACCTCTAATCAAAGGTCCTTCAGGAATAAGATGAAGTTATCACGCTCTTCTCCGCTATCTCAGATAACTTGATAAGTGCGCTGATCAAGAAAACACCACGGCGACATTCGCTTGCCCTCCTGAAGACCAAAAAGACGTCAAGAAGATTCACAGAAGCGGAAGTGAGTGAACATGATATTATAAAAATGATAAAAAAGAGGACATTAGTTAAACTTAATAATATTATTTATTTTATTTCAATTATTTTAATTTGTTTTTAATCCTTACCTGATCCCAGCTGTTAAAATATATAAATACTTCGCCAACTGTTCTTTGAAGTGGAACAAAAAAAAAGATTCATCTCTAGGCGAGCTATTCTTTATTTTCATTTTTATCTGCGGATTCTTTCCTAGTTCATATTTAGAGAGAGAACGTATTGGTCGATCCTACTTCTCTTATCCCAAGATGAGCACCAAATGTGCAATATTTTTCAAAATATTCTTTCCTTAAGTCAAACGTAATTACTTGGTCATAGTTCCCGACTTAATTTTGTTTCCTATTAAAAGACTTAAGGATGCTTATCTGTAATCCTCTTTTAATTAAAACATTACACTATAGTTTCTCACAGCAAACGAGGCAAATTTCGAACAGTAAGAGAGGACAATAAATATGAAGCTAATTGCCGGGATTAGGGAAGTTTTGCATCGCTTGGTACTACGCTGCACACTGAGTTATTTCATCGAACGTAGATGGCGAGCATTATAAACAACTTTGCGGAGTTCAACCAGCTGAGCACTATAATAAGCATGAAACAACGAATAGACGCTGGAATGTTTACGCAAAGAATCCACCCGCATTTTGCTGGTTATTGGTGTTCGGATTTGTTCTTCAATCGAATATATCGATTTTCTGGAGCTTAGAGAAATATTGATAAATAACTATTCAATGCTAAATACATATTCAGGCAGATAAATGATATTTATAGATCCGTTTCATCCTCACGTCTTTATTTTATTTCTAATTCTCATTCCTGATAAGGATTCTTTGCGTCCTAGACAGGATTTTAACCCCCCAGCTCTTTCCAATCAAAGAGCATCGTCTATATCGAACTACGGACACTCTCCTCCACCAAGGAAACATCATTATAACTAATTTTATTTGTTGTATTTTAAATTTTATAGCCACAGAAAAATCAGATTAAGCAGCTCGATGGTGCTTATCTGTAATCAGTCATCGTTTTATAGAGCATCCCCGAGTTGCACTACCTACTGAACTTAAGTAGCTAAGGCGACTCAGGGATGCCGAGGATTGTATTCTCGTAAGCTCTCAGATCAACTTAAGAAACTTTCATGGTTTCTACGTACAAAGAAAGATTCGGCTTTGAAATAATGTTGGATCTAATATTCACTTTAATTATTTAAAGTGGATATTAGGCGATGGCTCTTTCGTTTAGTAATAGACAATTCGACTGATCCCAGAAGTACTCCAACACTAAGGCAACTCGTTGCAAATGTGAAGAAAGCTACACGCACCTTGCAGCATTTCGGAAATCAGGAATATCTGGAATAGCGCACCGTTCTAAGTAGTTCTCTGTTGTCAGATCGATCGTCGCGGTATCGCAGTGCTTGTGTTCAAGTAACCCTTATTTTACTTAATAATGGCTCCGAAGTGCATGAGTAGTGAAGCTGGCAATTCGGAGGGAACTATTGGAACTAAAAATAGTTCTCCCTTATTGGAACAATAAGGGGGAACTATTGTATATTTACTTTTATATTTTAATAAATATTTTGATATTTTTATTTTTATCCCCAATATTCTGAAACTTTCATAATTTGAGTTTCTAATTCTGGGGTTCGTTTTTCAGACACTCTATGAGGACCCGAGGAACGTGTCTAGCCCATGAACTCTTAGAGTCTGTAGGGTTAACTTTATACTCATTATCTAAGAAAGAAATATGTATTCGTTGGAAAAAATATTTGTCAGGCATGATGAATGAAATAAAAAAAATTTTTTTTTCACTTCAAACTATCTTTCTTTCTTATAGATGACTTCCCTGTTTTTCTCTTTCTCTTTTCCGTTCCTTTCTGTATAAATCCTTCGATAAAAGAAAAGTTCACACATCGATGCAAGCATGTTGGCAGTTGGTGTGTTGTAAACCTTCATTTTCGTTGCCCACAGCTATCCGTGCACGTGAGGAAACTGTCGTACAAGTTACGAAGCAAATTTTCGGTCACCTAGCGTTCTCCGGAAAGCGAGGTCTGAGAATGTCAGATACAAGCGGGAAGATTAACTGACTGTAGACGTGAGAGGTAATGACCACATAGATGACGTGGGGATAGTTCAAAGAAGAACACAAATTTGCACCCAAGAGAGAAGACTTTCAGTAATGTACAGACGTTATTTTGTAGAAGAAATTCTACACAGCATTTCGAAAATTTCACTGCGATTCGAGGCATGACTTTTATTTGTTCAGTTGAGAGACTAGCACAACTGTAAAAGGAAGAATACATTCCTAAAAGAAACTGTTATATTTTAATTTAAACAATATAAACTTCAACAGTATTACAACTAAAAGCATACACATGCAGAATATCGTTATATGCAGATTAAACGACCTTATACCTAGATCAGGGATTATTATATGTAAATCTAACTCTTACGTAATGATGTACTTATACCTAGATCATGAACTTATATATAGATCGATAAATAAAAGTATAAAAAGGCATGTCATTTGTTGCAAACTAATTCCACTGAATGTGTGTGAAACATTTGCACACAAGATCTGTTTAAGGACAGAGGCACAGAATGGATCTCTAACTTCGTCAAGACGACGTGTTTAATCAAGTTTTTAAAATCATCATCAGATGCAGTTTGTTCCGCTAAACCTTTCCACACGACAAAACCGTCAAGGATATGCGACTACTGTTTCGACGCGTATCAAACTTAATCCGTTGATTCCCATCGGATCCAGCAATTCATCTATCGGTTCGTTCTGACTGCTGACTCAACTTTGTATAGGATTAAAGCTTTAATGCGTAAGACTAATAATGTCTCCAACATGTTACCTAATCACGGGGTTCGTTCTAGGCTTTCCCCCCCCCCTTTCCTGCCTAGCGACACAAGCTAGAGGGCTGCGCGTGCAACTCTATCTGCGATGTCAAAAGGGCCAGTTGCGCGAATCACTAATGAGTCTTAATTTCGCGCGCTTCCGTGCTCGTTCTGTATCGATGAAGCTGCTGGCCTATAACCGTGTCCTGGTCTGACCCAACAGGCCGTGAAGTGACATTGTGGGATGCATTCCTGCAAACAACTGGCCGAGTTTGTTAGTACGTACAATAATGCCACTTCATACTAAATATAGCAAACAAATGACGTTTTTATACATCGATGTGTTCAGTGGCGCGACCTAGTTTACACTTAGCGAATTAATGTCTTGGCAAGTTTTTTTTTCCTTTTCTGCTAGATGAGTGCGCGTTTTTTATTGTCTTTATAATAGATAGTTGAATATATAATTTAGAATATATTTGAATATATTATCTCATTAATAATAATTTTATAATATTATTAATAATAAATAGTGGGTATAACAATCTCATTGTTATACCCACTAATAGAAACCCCGCATTTCTTTATTGATTTTTTAGGCCATTTTCTTTATATTTTTATTATTCTTTATTTCTCGTAAACTACCTGGCCCATTGTTCTATTTTATTTTCCTTAATCACACACAGAGACGTCATTAGCATAAAATAAAGAATTGTATATTCCCTTCCCAAAAAAAAAAAAAAAAAACTACACTTGCCTAAATACATTCCTAAGATTACTGAAGTATAAAGGAGGAATCGTATGTATGCTGAAGAGTTGAGTAGTATACACTCAAATAATAAATAAATAAATAAAAACAGACCATGGTTAGATAGAAGTCGATGTGGATTCAGAATATGCCCAATTTCATCTGAATTCGTAAGCAACCTGATAACTATACTCAAGAATTGGAGTCCCATCGGGAAACTACTAAAAGATTTACCCGAGTACTTGCCAAAAAAAGCGAATCTATTCGCTTTATCATTAATTTTCTGAGATTTTTTGTTTACCTTCATCGACACGAGTGTAATACCCACAATGTACATCGCTGAATGTATGTAGCAATAAAGTGAATAACTGTTGCGTTATTTTTTTATTTATTATTATTATTTTTTTCATTCAGCAATATTCCTGGGAATATCCTATCCATGAAACCGTTGAAATAAAAACGCCGCTTACGTCGCTGTGAACGCTAACGTACTCGGGGGTTTAATTATCCGGAGTAAAGCCACGATAGTCACTTCGAACTCTAAATCTCGGCATACCGAAGTTCTGGGATCTTGAGGAAGAAAGATAATTTCATTCGAAAAAGAAGAGCGTATATATTGCACGTGTGCAATTACAACTTACTCTCTATAGACATTCAGAATTAGTCAAAGATTGAGAACCTGTCAGAATGTAACTTTAAGTTACGTTAAGACACTTAATGTGTATGTTACTGGAGCATGGAGGATATTAGAGCTATTTCGTTTTGATTAATAACTCTGTTTTTATCATTTTTCCGCATATTCAGCAAAAAATTAAACAAGTTTTCCATCTTTAGTCAGTTGATTCAGATGCGAACATTAATTACGAATAAAGTAAGCCGATTGTGGAATACGGGTCTGCTATAGTGTGACAAACATGACTCAATTGTGCAAAATGAACCAAAAAGACACTGGGACCCTTCAGGGATTAAATCGATGGGTGATTTTTGAATCAAAAAAAAAAAAAGATTCACATAAGCATAAGTCCAGTTCAAGATAGGCAAAAAAGACACAATTATTTCACTCTTTATTAGCTAGACACTCTTTTTCGCTGCGCAAGTAATGTAATCGTGGTCTAGTTATACAATCTAGTTCTCGTTAAAGCATATTTGAAGCTTCTCATTGGGTTGAACAATTTAATTGTGCTTTTATAAAAACAAAAAATAAGGTGTCATCCGAGGAATAGGTTGGTCGATAAGGTTATTATCCATGACTAATTAAATATCCCATTGCGTCTAAGACTACATTGAAATCGTCAGTGTATACACAGCAGGTTAACAATTGGGTGCAACGCATCCGAGAATTTTGAGTGAATGAAGACTGTATTTTTCTTACAATTATTCTGTTTCCATAACTTTAATTCAAGAATGTTCATATAAACTTTTCTGCATAAAATTCTCAAGAATTCAACTCCCGAATGATTACTGTACATGGATCAAAAGACACACGGCATGCTTATATTCGAACACTAAGCAAAGAAGCACGAGACATTACCAAAAGCAATGTTATGTTATAATATCACTGTGTAACAACACAGTGACATTAGTAAAGTATTAAGTCGTGTTTTCGAAAATTGACGTGGGCGTCATATCACCGGGAAGTCGGCAAGCATTTATCACGTGACATCACTTGCTGAACGCGCTTTGAATTAAATCTAAATGTAATTAGCTATTCACTGAACTATTTGTTATGCACTAAAATTTATGAAAAAAAAAACATGTTACTTATGTCCAAAGGTAAGAAGAGGTTTTAGTATAACTAATTATAACTAATATAACCATTTTACCGAAATGATTGGTCGAGTGCTTAGTGTATCCGCTTTCCAAACAGCCGGCTACTGGTTCAAATCTTATCACGTGGAATGGCATGGATGTTTGAGATTGTCTTTAGGTGGGAATGAATTTTATCGCCCTGTGTGACACCACTAGTAGTAGTAGGGGCACTTTGAACAAGATCAAGATCAAGATAAAATAAGGAATCGTGACGTCATGAATATGGAATGTTTGGAATTTATCCATGAAGACATATCTGTGTGTGACGTCACGCTGTGTCTTTTGGTTCGCGTATGGAATTGTGAGTAATTTTTCAAGTATGGAATTGTGGGTAATTATTTGAGTATGGAATGCTGGGTGCTGATATGATCAGTGATGTTATTGTGTGATTAGATAAGTCACGTCATGAGTATCGAATGCTTAGAATTTCGCTAGGAGACACATCTGTCTGTGACATTATGTTGTGTCTTTTGGTTTGCATATGGCATTCTGTGTAATTGTTCGCGTATGGAATTGTAGGTGACGGATAGAGATAAGATCGAGTATGGAATCCTTGGAATCTCCCTAGGGGACGCATGTGTCAGTGACATCATGTTGTGTGATTTGGTTCGTGTATGGAATTCTGGGCAATGTTCAGAGTATGGAATTCCGGGGAATGGTTAGAGTATGGAATTCTGATAAGATTGAGATGTAGATAAGATAAGAATTAGATAAGTGACATCACGTTGTCTTTAGTTTCAGTGTTTACTTGTGGGTAATGATCAGTAATAATGACTTGTGGATAATTTTATATCTACTTCATTGACATACAGAAAATGCTTTTGCTTGCAAAATTGTGGGGATGAAGTTGTTGTACCGTCTGGCTATTAATTTTACCTTCGACTCCTTGTGCTTCAAAGCTAATTCTGTAGCTGAAATTTTATTTTATTTTATTACTTTTTTTCAAAATGACGTAATGTAACAGAGTAAATATTTACACAGTGAAATTCTTACTCAGTTATTCTGTTTAGAAGTTGATATATAAACCCATAACTTTATACCTTAGTGCAATTCTGTTTAATTATTGTAAAACAAAAGTTAACATTTCTTCTGGAAAAAGTAACGAACTTTTAAGATCTAGAAAATTACAACTATACGAAGACCATATGTGTAAAAATCGGTGACAAATAAATCTTTAAACAGAATCATTGACACAGGTCATAATACATCATAATACAAGAAAACGTAAATGAAAAAAAAAAAAAAAATATATATATATATATATATATATATATCACTGCTGTGAATTTAATGCCAAGAACGGGAAAAAAGGTGGGGAAAACTGATATCCTGTAATTAATTATTTTAGAAAATTGTCTAATGCTACCTATTGACATTGAGAAATCTGTAAACATTTCGTCCCTATACTCGAAAACCAGAACTGATAACATCAATTGGAATGTTGTTGTCATTAGCATCACAGAAGGGCTGGAAAAGGAGGATATGAGTCATGATTAGACACCGTTAACTTTACTCTCACATAAATATAACACTATAGTCAAAAGTTTTAAATGTTTGGAACTTTGTAACATAGAAATTAACAAAGTATACTACAGAACTAATATTCATTTGAAATAATAAGAAATAACTATTTGTGCTGGCGAAAGAAGTTTCTAATAAGAAAACGCTGATGCAGAGTTCAGATCTTGTTTGTCTAATTTCCTTTAAACTTATTAATGCTAAAGAAATGTATGACATTTTGAGAGAAAAAATAAATAAAATTTCAGCTGCAGAAGTAGCTTTGAAGCACAAAGATCGAAGGTAAAATTAAAGGAGACAAAAAGTAGATTTTGAAAAGGGTATTTTGAATTTTTAAATTAAAATAGAGAAAAACAACAAATCAAATCGAAAAAAAAAAAAAAAATATATATATATATATATATATATATATATAGAAGGATATCAAAAGCCCTTATTGAGTTATGTGAATTTTTGGGTTGCGTTATTCCAAATGATGAAAACAATATGGGTGTGAATGTCAAAACTTTGAAAAGCTGATGAATTTCTTGTTTGCCATGATCATAAATATTTATTTGAAGTTAAACATTTTAATTTTCTTCACAATTTTTTTTGTTGTCAACAATTGATGTCGCATATTATTTTCAAGAAATATGGTAACGCTACTTTCAGACACTTGTTAGTTTAAAGTCTTAATTTTTGTTTAGTTAGGAATGCCAAAAAAAATTACGAGTGCAAAAAGCAGTTTCTGTATGTCTATGAAAAAGACATAAAAAAGTAGATTTTGAAAAGTAGATTTTGAATTTTTATTTGAAATGTATCTCTTAGTAAGAAATATGTGAAAGCAGGCTCAAAAGCTACAGAGCAGTTTACATGAATATAATAAAATCAGGAGTTTGAGCTTCGATGGCCTTTTGGTGCATCCAGTTAAAGAATCATCAGAATTTGTTAATTCCATATCTCGACTTCCGAAAAGTGAGTTGTTAAAATACACAATCTCTTTGCCGAGGTTTTGGGTAATGGTCAGGTTGTGGAATTCTGGGACGTGGTTGTGTTTGTCATTGACATGAGATGAGCTTTTTGTTCATGTGTGGCATTATGGATAATGACTAGAGATTGGAATTCAAGGAAGATATTTGGTCAAGTGTTGGGGTCTTTGGCTCGTGGAACTATGGGAAAATATTTGACAATATACCAATATGCATTTTCTAAAATAATTACTCATTGGTGTCCTCCTCACCCCTCCCATCAAACACACACACACACACACACACACACACACACACACACACACACACACACACACACACACACACACACACACACACACACACACACACACACACAAATTTTTTTTTCTTTCATATTCACATTTTCTAAAATAATTAATTACTGGAATCTCAGTTTTACTGCTTTTTTTTCTTTTCCGTTTTTCTTGTCAATAGGTTGTAGTTATGTAAAACCTCAATGTAGCCTAAACATATCAAAGCGCTTTTCATCGATTTTTTACATAGGTCAAGTCCCATGAGAACTGTAAATAACCTTATTTGTTTCTATGTATATTTTGCAAAATATTGATGTAGTTAACCATGTGGGAAGTGAATGTATTTACTGTTTTAACGTCAAAAACAAAGGCAATGCTTTCCTATCAGGGAACTTTGTATATAGCTATGTGTACGAGCGTAGGAAAAGTTGTTTACTAGTTTTGTATGTAAGAGTTGCTTACAAGCTCTGCGTTAACATCTTTAAATACTTTGGATAAAGATGAGACTATTAATAATGTATCGTCTGAGGTCACTGAGAAAAGAGTTGTTTATCGTTGGTCATTAGCTTTGGGCAGAAACCGTCCTCAACCATCCTGAAATTCTAGTCTAGGGTTATTATAAAGAGGAAGGGAGCCAGGGGTTCTCCTTGTAGAACTCCTGTTGTTATAGAAACTTTTTCTGTTAATTCTCTATTGAAAAGAACACAGGTGTGAAAATCTCGATAAGGTGCTGCAATTGCTTCAATAATTTTGTTGGGAATACGATAATAATAATAAAGCATACTAAACATGTTAATTCTACTAATGGCATCAAATACCTTTGTGAAGTCTGTGAAATTGAGGATGAGAGGAATAGTCTTGTCTTTAGAATCTTCCAATAATCTTCTTACACTGTGAATGGGTTCTAATGTACTTATGTTCTTTAGAAATCCTGCTTGGTTTTTCCTTAATAACGGAGAAATATAAGGCTCTATACGATTAAGAATCATTTTATTGTAAATTTCAAGGTTTAGTTAATAGACTTATTCCAAGGTAGTTTTCGGTTTATTTAAGTTTCCTTTTTTTTTTTTTTTTGGTATCGATATAATTATACCTTCTTCTCAATGGGGAAGTATTTCCACTGTCATCCATTTCCTCTTAATAAAAAATAAATAAAAATAATAAAATAAACAAGATAACAAAAACCCTAGTCCACCCGTAGTATTATCATACTATAGTAATGAGAATTACATTATTAGAGAAAATTACATTAAACTATTACATTAAAAGAACAGAAAATTACATTCAAGAAAGAAACAGCAATTTTTTTTTTTTTTTTTTAAACAGCGATTTTTTTTTTTTTTTTTTTTTGTAAACTCACTCTGGCTTTTTCATATACTGAAAAACAGACAAAATAATGAGAATACACATAAAATATAATACACTGGCTTTCTGGCTTTAAGTTGCTTATGGGTCTTAATTCCTATCAAATCGTTCTGTCTACTTGGAAGACACTTAATAAAAGTCGCACCTGCTGCTTTCCTT